>NC_080173.1:97480727-97780727 GCF_950295315.1 Erinaceus europaeus
TCGAGGCTCAACCATCAATAAAGCTTACCATGCAAGACAGTATCAAATCAACAAACCTTGTTTATAAAAAGGACAAGACACAACTAGCACCCACTCCCTTCGCTCAGACTTTCTTGCTAAGAGAATTCCTTTCCCTCCCACATGCAGTTCTGCTAAACTGGCCCTTCTACCTACCTCAGTCTTGTCGCAGCCATAACGTCTGAATGAATCACAAGTTCTCTAGGAAGTCTTAGGGGTGTGCTTCCAAAGGCTGGAGCAAAAACAGTTTACAGATGGCCCACAGACTCTCAGAATTACTGCTGTGCAGTAATAGCAGGGCAACTGCAGGCCCAGGGAGTGAAGCAGCGGGCAAGGTCAGATGGACACGGACACCTGCGACCCCTGCTAAGCATTGAGCACGCCTGGGTGGCAGGCACCTTGAACCCCAGCCCTAGTAGATGCTAAGAGCAGAGCGCAGGGGGCGGCCTACCAGCTCCTGCCTGTCTGGCCTTCCCCCGCTGAGCAGCCAGGGGCTGCAGCACAAGGGCCACAGTACAGTGGAGAGGATGCGTCAGAGTGATGCGCTGAGTACCCTCTATCATAAAGAACTCTAAGTCTTCTGGGATTTCTTTTGTAAATGGAAACTTTACTTTCCCATCTTATATATCAGCCCATGATTCTTAAACCAACAGTTCTGTGAGCTTAGCAGTAGACCTAGTCCAGAGTCAAAAACATCCACTTTGCGTGGGGTCGGGCAGAGATAAAGATGGCACGGGCGAAGCCGTGGCACACCTGGCTGAGCACACACATTATAGTGCACAAGGATCTGAGGTCAAGCCCCTGGTCTTCACCTGCAGGGGGGAAAATGCTTCAAGAGTGGTGAGGTAGGGCTGAAGGTATCTCTGTCTCTTTCCTTCTGTATCTCCCCCTCCCTTCTCAGTTTCTCTCTGTATCTAATAAATCAATATTTTTTAAAAGAAAGATAAAGATGGCACTGTGATGGTGGGAATGCAGACTGGTGCAATTTCTTTGGCAGACTGTATGCAAAGTCCTAAAATAACTAAAAATGAAATTATCTTATGCTCCAGCAACACCACCACTCATTGGTACTTACCCAGAGAACAGGCCAGCACTAACTAGGAGAGCCATATGCACTCCTATGTTCTTAGCTGCATTATTCAAATAGCCAGAGAGGTGAGGCAGCCTAAATGCCCACAGGCAGATAACTGGCTAAAGAAGTTATGGAACAGGGAGTTGGGCGGTAGCACAGCGGGTTAAGCGCAGGTGGCACAAAGCGCAAGGACCGGCATAAGGATCCCAGTTCGAGCCCCCGGCTCCCCACCTGCAGGGGAGTAGCTTCACAGGCAGTGAAACAGGTCTGCAGGTGTCTATCTTTCTCTTCCCCCGTCTCCTCCTCCTCTCCATTTCACTCTGTCCTATCTAACAACAACATCAGTGACAACAACAATAACTACAACAATAAAACAAGGGCAACAAAAAGGAATAAATATTTTTAAAAGTTATGGAATATATATTCCATGGAATACCATTCTGCAATTAAAAAAAAAGAAAAGACAAGACAGGGGTCGGGTGGTAGTGCAAAGGACCGGCGTAAGGATCCTGATTCAAGCCCCCGGCTCCCCACCTGCAGGGGGGTCGCTTTATAAGTGGTGAAGCAGGTCTGCAGGTGTCTCCCCCCCCGCATCTTCCCCCCCCTCCATTTCTCTCTGTCCTATCCAACAACAATGACATCATCATCAACAACAATTATAACTACAACAATAAAACAAGGGCAACAAAAGGGAAAAATTAAAAGATTTTTAAAAATGACACTGTGCTTTGGGACAAGATACAAAATGGAGGGAACTAGAGGTGATTATGTTTAGCAAAATAAAAGATCAAAGACAACTCAAGCCTATATGGAATCTAGAGAACTGATTCGCATGAACTTGGAAGAAAGAGAGAAAGCAGCAGACAAATTATTTCGAAGGCTTTGTAAGAACTATGGCGGCTATCTTTGGGAGGCAGAAGGGCGGAGACAAAGACCTCTGGTGTTGAGTCCAGTATGAAACTACATCCTGTAATCTTATGATTTTGTAACCCAATATTAGTCACAAATAAAAACTGGTGGGGCTGGGCAATGGAGCATTCGGTTAAGCGCACACAGTACTAAGTGCAAGGACCCACACAAGGATCCGGGTTCAAGCCTCCCCCATCCCATCTGCAGGGTGGGATTAATTCTCAAGTGGTGAAGCAGGTCTGCAGGTGGCTCTCTCTCTCCCCCTTTCTATCACCCTCCCTTCTCATACTCTTTATCCTATCCAATAATAAAAAAAAGGGGGCCAACAACAATGACATTAATAACTACAAAAAGAAATAAGTAAATATTTAAATATTAAAAAAAAAAAACAGGAAAAAGATGGCCGCCAGGAGCAGTGGATTCGTAGTGTAGGCACCCAGCCCCAGTACAACCCTGGAGGCAAAAAAAAAGGTGTTGTAAGAAACTTCGTGGCTATACACACGGTCCTCCTTCACAGAGTCATGGGGACAGTCACTACACTGCCTATTCAAACTTCCTAGGTGAGTCAAAAGGAAAGGCCAGAAAGGCAGAGGGGTCACAGGCAAAAGAGAGCAAGTAAACTAGATGGAGCTGTGCGCTGATCTCCTCAGACTAGCTGCTTTGTAGACCCTAAATGACAGAACAGAATTTGTTCTCTCTCTACATACTGATCTCCTTCCACTGAGTTACTCTCTCATGAGTGGAGTGGGAGACAGGAAAATAAGGCAGGGGCAGTAGCCGGCAGAGACTAGGGTAAGTAACAGCCAACAGTATTTGTGCACCTTCCCATATTAGGGAGCTACTCTCTTCCCTGACCCAGCTTTCTGGTCCTTCTGCCAGCCATGACACCACCTCCCCAGACAATAATTAGGATCCACCTGCATATTAGATTTCAAGCTCAGGAAAAAAAAAAAACACTAATGTAGCCACAGGCCCTTTGGACTATAACTGAAATAATGCCTACTAGCTATCTGCAAAATGGAGGGGCCCCCAACTCTTCATCTGCACTATTCCAGCCTTTAGGTCCATGATTGGTCAACAATTTGTTTGGCTCTGTATGTTAACTCTCTTTTCAACCACCAGGTTCCAGATGCTAGCAGGATGCCAACTGGACTTCCCTGGGTAGACGACCCCAACAATGTGTCCTGGAGCTCCGCTTCCCCAGAGCCCTGCCCCACTAGGGAAAGAGAGAGACAGGCCGGGAGTATGGATCCACCTGTCAACGCCCATGTTCAGCAGGGAAGCAATTACAGAAGCCAGACCTTCCACCTTCTGCATCCCACAGTAACCTTGGGTCCATACTCCCAGAGAGTTAAAGAATAGGAAAGCTATCAGGGGAGGGGAGGGGAGGGGAGGGGAGGGGAGGGGAGGGGAGGGGAGGGGAGGGGAGGGGAGGGGAGGGGAGGGGAGGGGAGGGGAGGGGAGGGGAGGGGAGGGGAGGGGATAGGGAGTTCTGGTGGTGGGAATTATCCTATGGTTTAGTCAATGTTTCCTTTTTATAAATAAAAGATTAAATTTTTTAAAAAATGTTTAGCAGTGGAGTCCACGAGCAAGGGAGCCACTTCACAGGCGGTGAAACAGGTCTGCGGGTGTCTATCTTTCTCTCCCTGTCTTCCCCTCCTCTCTCCATTTCCCTCTGTCCTATCCTACAACGACGATATCAATAAAAACAACAATAATAACTACAATAACGAGACAATAAGGCAACAAAAGGGAATAAATAAATATTTAAAATTTAACAGCTTTAACCTCTTTGTTATACCTCTGTTTTGTTTTGTTTTTGTTTTTTTAGTGAAATTTTGTGTTTGTGATAAGGTCGTGGTCATGTTTTTGCAAATTTAAATTCACTTGTTTTTTTTAGTTTATTTTACAATTAAGAAATGATTAAACCTTGGGGGGGAAAAAAAGACTAGGGAAAGTGTTCTCCACTCATGGTAAGGCAGCAAGAATGCTGGGCTGGGGACATCTTTTACCTGACTGACTGAGACAGTAACCACAAAACTCTGTCTGACCTCTTCCAGATCTTGTTGACTTTATAGCCCAAGGCACATAAGCAGTCTGTCTATGAGCCCTCCGACCTGAGCAGAAGCACACAGGAAGTCACGGGCTTCTCACAAAGTCACAGGTCTTCAGCTCCCTGCCAGTCTGAGATCACTGCCTGCCACTGGCGCTCAGCAAATGTAGATAATAAGCCAAAGAAAAGATAGCAAAAATGACTCACTACTTAGTGGCATTTATCAGAAGAATTTTTTTTTATCAAGCCCTCTTTATAAGTGCTTAATCCACAGAAACCTCAAGAGTCCAGTTCTCTACCTGCAGAAAGGCTAAGAAGCAGGAAGTTGCCCAGTTCACACTTGACACCAGTTTCCACTTCTCACCCCCCAGAATAAGTACATCTCAAACTCAAGCAGCAGCTTCTAGAAGATCCACTCTCTGAATCCTTATGCTGGATTTCAAGTTTGCAAATCTATTTTTCAGATTATGTGCAACACATCCAGGGTCTCAGCTTCCTTCTGTCTTCACTAATGACTAAGTACTAAATCTGGACACTGGGGAGAGTGAGGGAGGGATGTGACCCAGTGGTCAGTGCATGCTTTGCATACATGAGGACCTGGGTTCAATCCTCAGGGTCACAAAAAGCAAACACATCTAAATCTGACTTGGGAGCTCTACTGGTGCACCCAGTCGATCTAGGCTAGGTCATTGGAGGGTACATGTTACCATGCGCAAGGAAGCAGGTTCAAGACCCCAGTTCCCACCTCTAGGGGGGAAGTTTCACCAAGTGAGGGAACAGTTCTCTACAGGTGTCTCTCCTCTCCCTCTGTCAAAAGAAAAAAGGGGGAAGTGGTCACCAGGGTCGTACAGGTGTCTCACGATAACTCTGATGGCAAAAAATAAAAAATCCTGAGCCACTGAAATGGCCTGCTTAAATAGTGTGCCGCTTTACCATATGCACAACCCAGGTGTGAGCAGTGGTGACGCCCAACACATCCCAGACACGGTGGTCTCCTGGGTCGTAGGCAGGCTAGAGGTCTAATTCAGCTGGGTGCTGGCCTCAGACTGGCTCAGTGAGGGCAAAACAATAAAAACAACAAGGGCAACAAAAGGGAATAAATAAATATAAAAGAAGTCAGCCTGGAAGTAATGGAATCGTGTGTAACATCCTGTCTCTATAAAAACCAAAAATACCAGAGGTAGATAGCATAATACTTATGTAAAGAGACTCTCGTGCCTGAGGCTCCAAAGCCCCAGATTCGATCCCCTATACCACCATCCGCAAAAGCTGAGCAGAGCTCTGGTTAAAATATATATATATATGTATGTATGTATGTATGTATATGGGAGTCGGGTGGTGATCACACGTTACAATGCACAGGGACCAGGGTCCAAGCCCCTATTCCCTAGCTTCCCTGTCTGTAGGGGAAAGTTTCACAAGTGCTGAAGCAGGGCTGCAGGTGTCTCGCTGTTTCTCTTCCTCTCTATATTCCACCCCCCCTCTCAATTTCTGGCGTTTCTATCCAATAAATAAAAGATAATAAAAAAAAAAACTTTTAATACCCAATCAAGTTGAAACTCCAATTTCATCCACAAATAGATTGATTTTATATTTCCCAGTGGTTTTGGAACATGTGAAAGGCCTAAGTGAAATGCTCAGCCTCCCGTGACAACCCTGTCAGCCTTGAGAGCAACATCCTGCCTCTCCAAATATGGCCCCAGAGCTGCTTGAGCAGTGATGAGAAGCCTGCAAGGAGTTGACAAGAAAGTTCATGGAGACGGGACAGAATCAGAGGGCAGACCCAGGGGCAAACAATGAGCCCCATTACACAGAACACCCCTGAGCAGCAAGGGGGCCTGTGAGGAAGTGACTGCTTGTTGGGCTCCCAGCCCTTCAAACCAGCAACCACAAGCAGAGACAGAGCAGAAAGGCCACAGCAGGCCTGACACTCAAGTGGAGGGCTGTGCCCCAGGCACAGTCACAAAGGCTCCCATTCTCCCCGAAACACATGGCAGGAGGAGAGAGGAGGCCAGGACATTCCTTCTCCCCCTCACACAGGAAAAGGACACGGGCGGCCTGGGGGCACGAAAGGCCTGCATAGGAAGAAAACACGTCAGCCATTTTCTTTTCTTTGCCAGCTGCACAAAGTAAAAGGGAGCCCCTCCCGGGAGGCACCCGCGAAGCCCGCCGTCTGGTTGATCCAGTGGGTCTGACGGCCTGCACAGGGCGCCCTCTTTGGTCAGCAATGCTCAACCGAAAGGAAAACTCAGAGTCTGAGGGGCTGGGGGTCCCACAGTCCTCTCAGCTCAGGACTGACGCTGCTAGCAGAAGAACCTACTTTCCCGGGTAGTGATTTCTTTCCCGAGTCAAGGGGCCCAGCCCCTTTAAAAGCGGAGTGCCACTGAGGGCAGGCACCTCTCTGCGTGCGAGCGTGCGGGCGACCTACTCAGGCGGCGGCGGCAGAGTTTTGGGTACTATGGTGTCTATCTCCCCATCTCTAGCTTTCCCTTTCTTTCTTTCTTTTTTTCCTCCAGGTTATCGCCGAGACTCTGTACCTACACTACAAAGCCACTGCTCCTGGAGGCCTTTTTATTTTTTTTTTTGCCCTTATTATTATTGTTTTGTTTGATACGACAGAGAAATCAAGAAAGAAGGGGAAGACAGAGAGGGGGAGAGAAAGACAGACACCTGCAGACCTGCTTCAGCGCCTGGGAAGCGACTCCCCTGCAGGGGGGGAGCCGGGGGCTCACTTAAACCGCTGTGCTGGGAGTCGGGCAGTACTGCAGTGGGCTAAGCACAAAACTGCGTGAAGCGCAAGAACCAGCTTAAGGATCCCGGTTCGAGCCCCCCGGCTCCCCACCTGCAGGGGAGTCGCTTCACAGGCGCTGAAGCAGGTCTGCAGGTGACTGTCTTTCTCTCCCCACCTCTGTCTTCCCCGCCTCTCTCCATTTCTCTCTGTCCTATCCAACAACGATGACATCAATAACTACAACAAGAAAACAAAGGGCAACAAAAGGGAATAAATAAATATTAAAAAACAACAACAACAAAAAAAAACGCTGTGCTACCACCTGGCCCCATCTTTACTTTTTTCTTTCTTGTCTCCAGTGCCTGCACGATGAATCCACTGCTCCTGGAGGCTATTTTTTCCCTTTTGTTGCCCTTGTTGTTTATCGTTGTAGTTGTTTATTGTTGTTGTTGTTGATTATTGTCTTTGTTGTTGGATAAGACAGAGAGAAATGGAGAGAGGAGGGGAAGACAGAGGGGGGAGAGAAATAGACACCTGCAGACCTGTTTCACCACTTGTGAAGCGACTCCCCTGTAGGTGGGGAGCTGGGGGCTCAAACCGGGATCCTTACGCCCGGTCCTTACGCCATGGGTGCTTAACCTGCTGTGCTACTACCCAGCCCCCATCTTTCCCTTTCTATCTGCCAAAAAGTCAGCCCAGAGTAGAAGTCTCTGACAAAAAAATTAAACACATCTTCAGACTGGCAAGTGCAATGTTTTAAAGTCTACACCACTGACCTCCTGATAAAATACTATGATTTTTTTCCAGGTAAACAGAACCAACAGCTGGCTGCACAAATAGAGAGAATGCAAAAGTGAAATAGGAACCCTACTGGTGTCTACGCGTGACTTTCATGAATTCGAGTTTTAGATCTTTAATAAAGAGCTTCTCTTTTAGTCTCCTCCTAGGAAGATTTTCTACTCAGCCAATTCAATCTTTCCAGCACTGCTCTAAAGTCCAAAAATATAAGACACTAATTCCGGCATGCTTAACACAACCACAATAGGCAGAAAAGAAGTTCTAGATACTTTTGTTTGTTTGTTTTTTGCCTACTTTGAGGCTTTAGCCCTCCAGGTTAACTTTCAGACAGAAAGGCGTTTCCAAGGCCTCATTACCCTCATTTTCTACAAGACCCAGAACCACCCCTATTCAATGGCTACTCATCAGACTGGTACCTATTTAAAGAAATAATAATAATCCTGGGAGCCGGGTGGTGGCACAGCGGGTTAAGCACAGGTGGCGCACAGCGCAAGGACCGGCATCAGGATCCCGGTTCAAGCCCCAGCTCCCCACCTGGAGTTCGTTTCACAGGCGGTGAAGCAGGTCTGCAGGTGTCTATCTTTCTCTCCCCCTCTGTCTTCCCCTCCTCTCTCCATTTCTCTCTCTGTCCTATCCAACAACAACTATAGCAATAACAACAATAATAACAACAATAATGGTGATAAACAACAAGGGCAACAAAAGGAAAAAAAATTAAAAATAAATTAAGTTACTTTTAAAAAAAGAAAATAATAATAATCCAGTAAGCAGGGCTTCCTGAGGTCAGGCAGATCCAATACAGACAACTCAACAGGTCTACACAATACACACAGACTATTTTTACTGTCGTGACCGATAACATGATTTTTTTTGGCCTCCAGGGTTATCACTGAGGCTCCATGCCAGCACTATGAATCCACTGCTCCTGGAAGCCATTTTTTCCATTTTACTCAACAGAACAGAGAGAAGGGGGAGAGAGGGAGAGACACCTGCAGACCTGCTTCACCACTTGTGAAGTGACCCCCCTACAGGTGGGGAGAGCCGGGGGCTTAAACCAAGATTCTTATGAGGATTCTTGAGCTTCGTACTATGTGCGCCTAATTCAGAGTGCCACCGTCTGGCCCCTAGATACATATTTAAAAATACATATATCTACCTATTTGCTTTGACCAGAACACTACTCAGCTACAACTTATAATGGTAGTGCTCGGGATCAAAATTGGGATGTGAGAGCCCCGGGCACTAAGGTCTTTTCGTGTAGCTGTCATGCTAGGTCCTCAACCTGAGACTCACAACTTTACGGAGACGTTCCATAGTAAAATCCCAGAAAAAGAAAGGCGTCCTAAGTTCTGATTAATAGCCAAAAAAAAAAAAAAAAACCAGGAATTCCATTACTGACTACATCATTTTTCTTGGCAAATACAGCCAACAGGCATAACCCAACCCTGGAGAACAAGTGTGCTAATTAAGAGAGGCATTTATGACAACCAAAGCAGAACTGGTTTACTTCTGCCACAAAGAATCCTGGGAATGTTGAGTAATCCCACACCAACCCCTGGAATGCTGGGAGGAAATGCTCCTGAGAGACAGTGAAAGGTACATTTGCAAAAACCATCCTCAACTCCACTACTATATTTCAATATACAAATGCTAAGAGGTGCTGTTCAGAGATTTCCATATTATATTTTTTACTTTATGCTTTGCCTCCAGGGGTATTACTGGGGCTTAGTGCCAGCACTATGAATCCACTGCTCCTGGTGGCCATCCTTTCCCATTTTTTATTGGCTACGATAGCCAGAAATTGAGAGAGGAGGGGACGATAGAGGGGGAGAGATAAACTAAAGACCTGCTTCACCGTTTATGAAGTGATGCCCCTGCAAGTGGGGAGTCGGGGGGCTTGAACTGGGATCCTTACATGGTCCTTATACTTCGTACTACATGCACTTAACCCACTGCGCTACTACCTGTCCCCCAATTCCCGTATTCTATACACACACAAAAAAAATCAACAGCCAATAAAAATGAAGAGCAAATACAAAACAGGTAATGAAACAGGACACGTTTCACTGTCTCGTGAATATGACACATCCTTCCCAGAGCTTCATTCACCCTTGGCTCCCCCTCAACAAGCAAACTCCGGAGGCCATGACTGCCTCAGGAAGAGAGAGTCTGTGGCTCTATATACCCCCACAGAGCAGCATATCAAAACCGGGTCCCGGGGAGTCGGGCGGTAGTGCAGCGGGTAAAGCGCACATGGTGCAAAGCGCAAGGACCGGCATAAGGATCCCGGTTCGAGCCCAGGGCTCCCCACCTGCAGAGGAGTCGTTTCACAGGCGGTGAAGCAGGTCTGCAGCTGTCTATCTTTCTCTCCCCCTCTCTGTCTTCCCCTCCTCTCTCCATGTCTCTGTCCTATCCAACAACAACAAAAGGGAATAAATGGAGAAAGAACCAGAGCACCACTATAGCACATGTGATGCTAGCTAGGGACTGAACTTGGGACCTCATGCTTGAGGCTCCAATTTTTTTTTTATTCCCTTTTGTTGCCCTTGTTTTATTGTTGTAGGTATTGATGTCGTTGTTGTTGTATAGGACAGAGAGAAATGGAGAGAGGAGGGAAAGACAGAGAGGGGGAGAAAGATAAGACATCTGCAGACCTGCTTCACCACCGCTTGTGAAGCGACTCCCCTGCAGGTGGGGAACCGGGGGCTTGAACTGGGATCCTTACACTGGTCCCTGTGCTTTGCACCACCTGCGCTTAAACCCTTGCGCTACTGCCCGATTCCTGAGGGTCCAATGTTTTGGTTTTTTTTTAAAGCAATTTTTTTTCTTTCTTTCTTTTTTTTTTTTTAACCAGAGCACTATTCAGCTCTAGCTTATGGTGGTGCGAGGGATTGAACCTGGGACTTTGGAGCCTCAGGCTTGAGAGTCTGTTTGCATAACCATTATGCTATCTACCCTCTACCCATGTTTTTTTTTTTTTTTTAAGATTTATTTATTCATGAGAAAGATAGGAGAGAGAGAAAGAACCAGACATCACTCTGGTACATGTGCTGCTGGAAATTGAACTCAGGACCTCATGCTTGAGATCCAGTGCTTTATTCACTGCGCCACTTCTCAGACCACGAGGTTCCAATGTTTTATCTACTGCATCACCTCCCAGATCTCTAAGCTGGTATTTCCTTCTTTTTTCTAATTTTTATTTATTATCTGTATTTGTTTATTGGATAGAGACAGCCCGAAATCAAGAGGGAAGGGGTGACAGAGAAGGAGGGCACCTGTTGCCCTGTTTCACCACTTGCAAAGCTTTACCCCTGCAGGTGGGGACCAGGGGCTCAAAACTAGGTCCTTGCACATTGTGACATCTGTGAACAACCAAGTGCGGCACTACTTGACCCCTTTCTTTTTTTTTTCACCAGAGCACTGCTCATGGCAAAAAAAAAAAAAAAAACAACAGTTCTAGCCTATGATAGTGCAAAGGATTAAACATGAAACCCTGAACTTCAGGCATGTAAGCATGTAAGTCTTTTTGCATAACTGTTATGCTGGTCCAAAATATTCAATATTCTAACTTAGTAAAAGTGCTGTCCAACAACAGCTCTACAGGATACCAGTCATCAGGGATGGAGAAATGAGACTTCCAAGAAAGGGAATGCATTTCTTTCCCCTGTTCAACCCTCCCAATACTCTGGAGTTAGAACCAGGTCCTTGTGCGTTGTAATGCGTGCACTCTGGTGCATGTGCCACCATCCCGCCTCTAATAACTACAAATAAAGAAAACTGGGGGGAGTCGGACAGTAGCACAGCGGGTTAGGTGCAGGTGGCACCAAGCACAAGGAATGGCATAAGGATCCTGGTTCAAGCCCCCTGATCCCCACCTGCAGGGGAGTTGCTTCACAACTGGTGAAGCAGGTCTGCAGGTGTCTGTCTTTCTCTCTCCCTCTCTGTCTTCCCCTCCTCTCTCGGTTTCTCTCGGTCCTATACAACAACAACAACAATAGCATTAACAACAATAACTACCATGGCAACAAAAGGGAAAAATAGCCTCTAGGAACAGTGGATTTGTAGTGCTGGCACCCAGTCCCAGTGATAACCCTGGAGGCAAAAAAAAACCTTTTGGAGCCAGGCGGTAGCGCAGCAGGTTAAGCGCACATGATGCAAAGCACAAGGACCAGCCTAAGGATAGCAGCCCGAGCCAGGTCCCCACCTGCGGGGGGGTCACTTCATAAGCAGTGAAGCAGGTCTATAGGTGTCTATCCTTCTCTCCCCCTGTCCTGTCTTGATTTCTCTCTGTCCTATACAACAACAATAATAATAACAAGGGCAACAAAAGGGAAAAAAAAAAACTTCATACCTGAGGCTCTGAAGTCCCATGTTCAATCCCTGTCACCACAGTCAACTTAGTAGGGCTCTGATAAAAGAAATAAAATAATTAAAAATAGGGCTGGGGAGACAGCATAATCATTATGCAAAAGCCTTTCATGCCTGAGCCTCTAGGTCCCAAGTTCAATCCCCAGCACCACCCTAAGCCAGAGCTGAGCAGTGGTCTAGTTAAAATAAGTAAAACAGGGAGTCAGGCTATAGTGCAGTGGGTTAAGCACATGTGGCGCAAAGCACAATGACCGGCGTAAGGATCCTGGTTCGAGCCCCCGGCTCTCCACCTGCAAGGGAGTCTATTCACAGGCGGTGAAGCAGGTCTGCAGGTGTCTGTCTTTCTCTCCTCCTGTCTTCCCCTCCTCTCTCCATTTCTCTCTGTCCTATATAACAACGATGACATCAATAACAACAACAATAATAACTACAACAACAATGAAAAACAACAAGGGCAACAAAAGGGAAAAATTAATAAATATAAAAATAAACAAATAAATAAAACAAGAGGCAGGGGTAGATAGCATAATGGTTATGCAAAGAGATTCTCATGCCCGAGGCTCCAAAGTACCAGGTTCAATTCCCCTCACCACCATAAACCAGATCTGAAGAGTGCTCTGGTAAAAATAAATAAATAAATAATAAAACAGGTGCAGGGGTACCCAGTGCACAGTGGTGGAGGAGCGCCTGGCCTGCAGCGAGAGAAGCATGCACACACCTATCACAGAAGGGTGAAAACTGTACCTATGTGGCCACAGCTGTCTTGCAAATCAGTAATTCCCTAATAAAACAATAAAAGTAAGCAAATATGACTAAAAAGAAATAGGACCCTAATCCTAAAGACTAAAATACACCCTCTGGCATCATATGTGACTGCTCTAAAATCCTATTTATAGAAGCGGCTATCTACACAGCACTACTGACCAACGAGAGTGAAGGAGACCCACTGGATGGCAGAGGAGGGCGGGCGGGCGGGCGGGCAGCTCAGTGGGGAGAGCACACAGGCTACCTGCACAAGGACCCACAAGGGAACCTTTTCCCACCTGCAGAGAAGCTTCAGGAGGGGTGGCACAGAGGTGCAGGTAGCTCCCCTTCTGTTTTCCTCATTCTCCTCTACCAAGAAAGAAAGAGGAAGAGGAGGAAGAGGGAAAAAAGAAAGAAGCAAAGAAGGGAGGAAGAGAAAAGAAAGGAAAGGAAAAGGCTATTAGAAAGAGTGGGGCCGGGGACCAGGCGTAGCGCAGTGGATTAAGTGGCACAAAGCTTTGCGCGAGGATCAGCTGGAGAATCCCAGTCGTGTCCCCGGCTCCCCACAAGCGGTGAAGCAGGTCTGCAGATACCTTTCTCTCTCTGTCTTCCCCTCCTCTCTGTTTCTCTCTCTCCTATCCAACAATAGCAGCCAACAATGGAAAAAAGATGGCCTCCAGGAACAGTGGATTCATAATGCAGGCAAAAAGCAAAAAAGGGGGAAATGACCAGATTAATCACTTGTACATTAAAAACCATCATTATCTACTCCATGGACCTAGAGTGTCAACACAGAGAAAGTGGAGGAAAATGAAGCATAAAAAACAACAGCAGGGGGGAGCTGGGTGGTAGCACAGCGGGTTAAGCGCACATGGCGCAAATCGCAAGCACCGGGAGTAAGGTCGAGCCCCCGGCTCCCCACCTGCAGGGGAGTCGCTTCACAGGCGGTGAAGCAGGTCTGCAGGGGTCTGTCTTTCTCTCCTCCTCTGTGTCTTCCCCTCCTCTCTCCATTTCTTTCTATCCTAATGACAACATCAATAACAACAATAACCATAACAATTGGGCAAGAAAAGAAAAATAAACAAAATAAATAAATAAACAAAAATAAATAAATAAACAGCAGGGCCAGCAAAATAGCTCACTTGCATAGTGCGCTGCTTTGCCATGCATTAGACCCCAGTTCCAGCCTAGCCCCCACCACACTGAAGGAAGTTCCAGTGCTCGGGCTCTCTCACACTCTCTCTGCCTATGTCTCTACAAGTCAATCAATTAAAAAGCAACAGCAGTGGCCAGAAAGAAAGCTCACTTGGGAGGGCTCCTGCAACGAGTAGGCCCAGGTCCAAGCTCCCAGCACGCACACGGTTGTGATATGGACCCACAGAAAGCTGTGACTGTGATGTCTCCCTGTCTGTCTGTTCCTATCTGAAATTAGCCCAGTGGTCCGGGAGGTGGCACAGTGATAAAGCTTGGGACTCTCAAGCGTGAGGTCCTGAGTTCGATCCCTGGCAGCACATGTGCCAGAGTGATGTCTGGTTCTATTCTCTTCTATCTTTCTCGTAAATAAATTTTTTAAAGAAATCTAAAAAAAAAAAAAAAAAAAAAAAAAAAAAAAAAAAACAGAGTAATAAATCTTTTTAAAAAAAAAAAAAAAAAGCCCAGCAGAATGAACTCACGTATGCACAAGGCCCCCCTATCTCTCTCTCTCTCTCTCTCTCTCTCTCTCTCTCACACACACACACACACACACACACACACACACACACACACAGCAGATATGGAGATAGAGATATAAGAAGGGGCCGAGTGGTGCTCTGGTTGAACACACATGTTGCAATGTGCAAGGACCAAGGACTGGGGTTCAAGTCCCAGGTCTCCACCTGCAAGGGGAAAGCTTCACAAGTGTTGAAGTAGGTCTGCAGGTGTCTGTCTCCCTCCCTATCTCCTCCTTCCTCTCAATTTTCTGGCTATCTCTATCCAATAAATAAATAAAAAATAAAAACCACCCACCGCTCTCCAATGCCCCACCTACATTCCCCCGTCACACCCACAACCACTCCCTCCCACTCAAGCTCACCTGGCCCTTGACCTGACCCTACCATCCTGGTCTCTCCTTCATCTACACCCAATAATTTTGTTTTTAAATATCTTTATTTACACATTCTGGACAAATAGAAATTGAGAGAGAATAGAGAGACAGACAGAAAGGGAAAGAGAAAAATGCCTGCAACACAGCTTCACTTCTCGTGAAGCTTCTCCCCCCCCCCCCCCCCGCAGGTGAGGACGGGGTTTGAACCTGGGTCCCTGTGCACTCTGTGTGCTCAACCAGATGCACCACCACTGAAGCGTTTACCCGGCTCCCCACCTGCAGGGGAGTCGCTTCACAGGCGGTGAAGCAGGTCTGCAGGTGTCCATCTTTCTCTCCCCCTCTGTCTTCCCCTCCTCTCTCCCATTTCTGTCTAATCCAATAACGATGACATCAATAACAACAACAATAATAACTACAACAATAAAACAAGGGCAACAAAAGGGAATACATAAAATTTTGTAATCCAGGGCCCTCCTTTACTCCAAGTGCCAGTACTTGCTGGTACCGCGTCATCTCTCTTCACTGGTAACTCTTTTCCATTGTCTTTTTCTTTTTAACCAAAAAACTGCTCGGCTCTGGCTTATGGGGTCCGGGGGGTCCTGAACCTGGGACTCAGGCATGGCTGTCTTCTTGCACAGCTATGCTACCTATCCCTCACCCACCAGCACCGTCACCTCTTGCCCCGTCCGCTCCGTACCCTGCTGGTACAGCACTCACTGTGTGGGTCGCTAATGTCCGCTAAAGCGGCTCTCACTGGACCCTCCTTCTCCCCCCTCCTCGCGTGACTATCTCCCTGTCTCCCCCCCGCCCCGCCCCCGACCTATAGTAGCAGCCTGCCTGCCTCCACTCCAGCCAGCCGCCACACTAGTGCGAGGGGCTTGTACCTTAAAGCTGAGAATCTCACTCCAGCTTTGCACCAAGGCTTTGACAGTTCCCTGTTCCTAATTCCAAACTCCACCCAACCTTCCGGAATATGCAGAAAAATTGCAGTCTTTTCCCTATCACCTCTTTTCTTTCCAGAGTTGTGACCTTCCTGTTACCACTCCACCAATCAAACCACTAACCAATCCATCCTGAAGTCCCAGTTCAAAAGTATAATGGTTATGCAGAAGACTTTCACACCTGAGGCTCTGAAGTCCAATCCCTGGCACTACCATAAACCAGAGCATGTTACCATGTGAGAGGACCTGAACCTGGGTTCAAGCCCCTGATAACCACCAGTGGAGAGGGGGAACTTCAGGAGCACTGGAGCTGTGCTGCAGGTGTCTACCTTACCATGTACCAAAAAAAGCAAAAATTCAAAGGGGCCAGGCAGTGGCACACCTGGTTAAGTACACACATTATAGTACACAAGGACGCAGGTTCAAAGCCCAGGTTTCCACCTGCAGGAGAAAAGCTTCATGAGAGGGGGAGCAGTACTGCAGGTGTCTCTTTCTCTCCCTGTCTCCCCTCCCTCTCAATTTCTCTGTCTCGATCCAAAATGCATACGGCATTTTAAAATCAGCACAAGAGGTGGCACCGTAGCTGGAGCTTTGGACTTACAAACACGAGCCCCAGGCGCGACCCCTAGCCTGCACGTGCCAGTGTGGTATCCTGGTCCTTGGGAGTCCCCCTTTCTCAGAGATAAATCTTTTTCCTTTTTTTTTTTTTTAAAGATTTTATTTATGAGAAAGACAGGAGGAGAGAGAAAGAACCAGACATCATTCTGGCACATGTGCTGCCGGGGATCAGACTTGGACCACAATCTTTTTCCCTTTTTTAATATTATTTATTTATTATTGAATAGAAAGAGAGAAATTGAGAGGGGTGGGGAGACAGAGAGGAGAGACATCTGCAGCCCTGCTTCACCACTCATAAAGCTTCGGCAGATGGGGATCAGAGGCTTGAACCTGGGTCCTTGCGCACTGTGACGTGAGCACTTAACCAGGGGTGCCACTGCCTGGCCCATCTAAATAAACCTTTTTCTTTTTAATGCAGTCTTCTCTTTTGACCTAGAATCCAAGTTCCTACCTTTATTCAGCACAGTGTCAAGAGCCCTGGTTTCTGAGACTGGTACCTAACAGCCTGGATTCCTGTGTGGGGTCCATAAATGCCTCTGCCCGCTGCCAGACAGTGGGCACCCAGCTAAAACCACCGTTATCAGCCTGACCCGGCACCAACAGAGAGGAGTGCATACAGCCAAATGTTCAACCTGGTTGCTATCCCCACTCTACTACAGAGTGGTCACCTTGGAGCAATCTTTTACCTGTGACTGAGTTCCCTAAGCCAATTTAAAGGAGTCTCAAAAACATTAACAGAAGGTCCCTGACTGGCTGGTGCACAGAGAGGAACAGTAGAACAAACACGGTGAAGGACTGAATGTGCTCTCTCCTGTCTCAACAAGCTGAACACACATCTACCAATACCCAAGAGAAAAGAAATGCCCCAGGTTTCAGAGAGAGCTTTGAGGTTCTAACAATGGGTGGCAGGAGGGACACTGAATAGCACAGTGGTTCTGCAAATGACTTTTTATGCCTGAGCCTCCCAGGTCCCAGATTCAATCCCCAGCACCACCATACACCTGAGATGATCAGGGCTCTGGTCTCTCACTGTCTTTTTTTTTTTTTTAATGTTTTTCTTATTATCCTTATTTATTGGATAGATACAGCCAGAAATCCAGAGAAAAGGGGGAGACAGAGAGGGAGAGAAACAGAGAGACACCTGCAGCCCGGCTTCACTACTTGTGAAGCTTTCCCCCTACAGGGGGGAACTGGGGGTTTGAACCTGGATCCTTGCGCACTGTAACATGATATTCTCATTCATTAAAATAAACTTGTGGGCGGGTAAATAGCATAATGATTATGCAAAGAGACTCTCTAAAGTTCCAGGTTCAATCCCTGCCACACCATAAACCAGAGCTGAGCAGTTCTCTGGTTAAAAAAAAAAAAGAGTCAGGCAGCAGCGGGTTAAGTGTCTGTGGCTTTGCAAGGAGCAGCATAAGGATCCTGGTTCAAACCCCCAGCTCCCCACCTGCAGGGGAGTCACTTCACAGGTGGTGAAGCAGGTCTGCAGGTGTCTGTCTTTCTCTCCCCGTCTTCCCCTCCTCTCTCCGTTTCTCTGTCCTACCCAATAACAACATCAATAACCACAACGTTAAACAAGGGCAACAAAAGGGGAAATAAATAAATACAATAAAAATAAATAAACTTGTAAAAATAACAAAGTGTTTTTTGAAAAAAGTTTTCAGAGGCTAGACACTGGCACACCAGGCAGCGCACATACCAGGTCAAAGCGAACTGAAACACCTGAGGAGCAAGTGCAAGGGTCTATGCTTTTCTCTCTCACTATCTTTGCTTCTCATCCTCTAAGAGAAAGACAATGGTTAAAAAAAAAAAAAAAAAACCTCTCCAGCAGTGGTGGCATCACACAGGTAACTAGGCCCCAGCAATCCTAGTGGCCTAAACGCAAACAAACTTTGCTAGACTCCTGCACCTGAATAGAAAGTTTAAACTCCTGAATAAGACTGGGAGGCTCCACGGTGCCACCTGCCAAGCCAGAGGATTCACAGGTGCTATTTTAGGCACTTGTGTACATGTGCTTCCTTGCTCCCAGGCTCATTGCTACTTGCTCTGCAATCCTCAGCTAAATAAAATATTCCCTTTCCTCAGATGCCAAAAGCACCAAGTATGCGCGCCCAGTGACAGCTATAATCAGTGAAGGTTCCCCAACCCCAACCGATGTCCTTAAGGGCTGACTAGCTTCTTTTACCTGAGTCTCTACAACCACCACAGACGATGGCAAATATATTTTGCCAACTCAATCCCTCACAGTGAACATTTGCCAAGTGGGGGAGACAGGGTAATGGTTATGGAAAAAGACTTTCCTGCTTGAAGATTCCAAAAGTCCCAGGTTGTCCCACACACCACCATAAATCAGAGCTGAGTTGCGCTGTCGTCTCTCTCGTTAAAATAAAACGTAAACAATAAAGATAAGATTTCGTGGTCCAGGAGATGGCTCCGTGGATAAGGCATTGGACTCTCAAGCATGAGTTCCTGAGTTCAATCACCCGCAGCACATGTACGAGTGATGTCTGGTTCTTTCTCTCTCCTCTCTCATTATTAAACACAATATTAATTAAAAAAAAAAAAAAAAAAAAAAAAGATTTGCCCCGTCTGCCTATTTCAAGAGGTAAACAAGCATTCACGTCCCGCCGCGAGTGCTGTAGCTATATGGCAGGCTGACTGGAATGGTTCCCCCTTTTACACAGGATCCCAAAGCTCAAACATGCTCGCACTGTGGCCCAGGAGGTGGCACAGTGGCTGTGTTGGACTTAAATGTATGAGGACCAAGTTTGATCCCCAACATTGTGTGTGCCAGAGTGATGCTCCGGTTCTCTGCCTCTCTCTTGCATGTTACTAGACAAATAAAATCTCATTTAGAAATGCTTACACTATGCACCCAACTCAACTCTAACTTCTCAAAAAAAAAAAAAAGGCTCGGGGCCAGGTGGTGGCGCACCTGTTGCAATGCACAAGGACCCCACCTGCAAGGGGAAAGCTTTGCACGCGTCTCCGTGTGTCTCTCTCTCCACTTAACTTTATTTATTCATCTGAGAGAACAGAGAAACTGGCAGGGAGGGGGAAGAAGGGAGAGAAAGGCAGAGCCACCTGCAGGACCGGCTCCCCACTCAGGAAGGTGGGACCGGGGCTTGAACCCGGCTCCCCGTGTGCACCTCCCCAGGTGCGCCCCCGCCCAGGCCCTCTTGCTCCCTCCCCGCCGGCGCTTCCCCTGCCGGTTTCTGGAAGCCTCTATCCAGCGAGGAACGAACGGCAGGCAGCCTTCCAGCATCCCCGGAGCGGGCCGCAACGCCGGCTTCCAGTTCTCCGGACTCGGGTCCCTCCGAGACCCGAACTCTCCGACAAGGGCGTTTTCCAAACTCGCCCCCGGCACCCAGCGGCGGGGAGAAGTCACCGGCACCGGGCGGCACCTGCGACCGAGCCTGGGCCGGAAACGGCCTCTCGGGCCGGGCCGGGCCGGGCCGGGGAGGGGAGGGGAGGGGAGGGGGCGGGAGCGGCCGCAGCAGGGCTGCCCGGGAGTCACTCTCCGCCGCGAGCGGGGAGGCAGGTTTCCGGGGAGACCCGCAGCCCCGCACGGCCCGGCCCCGCGACCCTCCGGGAGCCCGGGAGGGGGGGGGCGACCCACGCCCCGAGGCGCCGCGCAGGCCCCGCGCTCCCGGAGAGGCGTCCCGGCCGCGGCCTGGCCCGGTCCCATATGCCGCCGCCTTCGCCCGCCCGCGCGGCGAGAACAAGGGAGCAGCTCTGCCCGGGGCCCGCGCCGCCTCCCCCGCAAGGACGTCCGCGACACCGTCCCCGCCCCGGACCCGGCAGAGAGCAGCAGCAGGTGTTCCTCCGGAGGCCGGACCGGCGGCGGCCGTGGGGGCCCGGGGCGCCGGGCTCGGTGGCGGGGGGCGGGCGGTGCACTCACCGAGCGCCGGCGGGCGGGCGGGCGGGCGGGCGGGCGGGCCGCGGCAGGTGCACGCTGCTCTCCGCCTCCAGACGCCGCGCGGGACGGCCGCCACCGCTCCCCGGGGACCCGGCGCGAAGCCTCCGCCGCCGCGGCCGCCGAGCGCGAGGAGCGCGAGCGCTGCACCGCAGCCTCCGCGCGAGCACGTACCGGGCGGTGAGAGGGCGCCGAGCGCGAGGGCGGGGCGCGCGGCCGGAGCTTGGCAACCGGCTGACACGCGAGGGCCGCGACCAATCGCGCGGCCAGCTCCACGCAGCGCCGACCGGCAGCCCGCGCGACGACCGCTTCTGCCTGCGTCGGCCGCCCCGCAGCGCGCCGCACCCGCGCAAGGCCCCGCCCCCAGCCGCGCCGCGCCGCTCATTGGCCGGACACGCCCCCGGCTCGGAGGCCACGCCCCCTCGGCCAGCCAGGCAGGTCCTTCCTCCCGGGCACGCCCCGGCCCGGCCCCAAGCCCGAAGTGGGCCTGAGCCTGAGCCTGGGCCTGGGCCTGGGCCTGGGCCTGGGCCTGGGCCTGGGGGAGGGGCTCCTTTCCCACCTCGGGCTGTGGGGCTTGTGAGAGGGTTTCCAGGGCAGAGGATTGGTCGGACCACAGGCTGACCACCGATCGACTGCGCCCTCCCTTTGCATTTCCCTCGAACACAGATCCAGAAGTATTTCTGGACGATAAACAAATGAAAATAAATCGCTGGAAACAGTCAGGAAGCGCCCTCTACATGGCAAAGTTGGCGACTCCATGGCCTGACCCCAGACGGATGGGGAAATCGAGGCGAGGGCCGGCGGGGCGGGAAGCTGAGCCCCCTCGGAGGGCCTCGCCCGCACCGGCCAGGGCGCCCCAGGCCTGACCCTCGTCCCCGCCCTCCAGCACCGGAATCCGGAATCCGATGCCTCCTGCACCCTGAAATAGCTCTGACCCGCAGGCGCCGGTCACTTGCTCCTCGCGGCCCGCATTCCATCTGGGGGTGGGAGAGCAAAGGGGCGGAGCGCTGCTCAAATTCTCCTTTCCAGGAGAAAGTCCTAAGGGCGCTGTGGATGTCCCCAGGGATTACATTCAACTGTCCCAAAGGCCCAGGACTTAACAAGTCCCTTAACCCCGACTGTTAACCCGGATGGCTCAGGGGATCGGACCGGTGCAGAGTTGTGCTTGCCTTCCTTCCCCAAACCCTGTGCATGTCTCCGTCCTCTCTGCGGCCTCTGGCCCGTGACCAGAGTGCAATTCCAGCAAGCACACTCAGAACACAGAGCTGGCTTCTGCCTGCCAGGAGCTCCTCTCTGAATCTCAAATTCCCTGCTTTCTCCCCGCTAATTAGGAGAAGCTGAGGGAAGTAAACTTCAGCGACAGCAGTAGGAAATGCCCCCAAATCACAAGTACACCGGTCCGAAGAAGTCTCTTTTTATACACTGTAGGAAAGGACGGGGCAAGGGAACATCTCACACCGTGCCCAAGCTCAGTTCTCCCGAAGGAAAGAACTCTACCCCCAAATTATACCCTCAGATGTAAAACTAAATGTGACCACTCTGGGGTAGGGGTAGATAGCATAATGGTTATGCAGAAAGACTCTTGTGCCTGAGGCTCCGAAGTCCCAGGTTCAATCCCCTGTACCACCATAAGGCAGAGCTGAGTAGTGCTCTGGGGGGAAGAAAAAAAAGAAAAGATTAATTCTAAATGTGACCACTCAAATCCAACTTTTTAAAATTCTGCTGCTGGTGTCTGGGGAGATAATATAATGGTTATGCTTGAGGCTCCGAAGTCCCAGGTTCATACTCCTGCACCATCATCATAAGCTGGAGCTCTGCAGTACTCTGGTAAAATAAAAAAAATTTTTAAAAAAATGAATGAATGAAGTCAGCTGCTGGAAGTCTGCGAGATGTCCTATGAGGTCCCAAATTCAATAGTCAATCCTAGCATCCCATATACCAAAGCGATACACTGGTTCTTATTCTCTCTCTACCCCTTTCTCTCTCTCCCCTTCTCTATCTCTCTCTCTCATAGGACAGAGAGAAATTGAGAGAGGAGGGGGGATAGAGAAAGAGAGACACTGGAAGCGCTGCTTCACCATTTGTGAGGCTTACTCCCTGAAGGTGGAAACTGGGAGCTTGAACCTGGGTATGTGTAACATGTGCACTCAACTAGGTGCACCACCATCCAGCCCTTCTCCCTCTTTTTTTATCTTACTTTTATTTTAGGTATAGGAAAAAAGACAGAAAAAGACCACAGAACTGTAATTCCTTCAGTGTAGTGGCAGCAGGCTCAAACCCCGGTGGCATACATGGCAAAGCAGCACCATAATGGGGCTCATTCACCAGCCCTGCGCTCTCTCTCTCTCTCTCTCTCTCTCTCTCTCTCTGATTTCAACATTCATTTTCGTCAGAGAGAGAGATACCAGAGCACTACTCAGCTCTGGCTTATGGTGGTGCTGGGACTGAAGCTGGGATTTCAGAGCCTCAGGCACGAAAGTCTCCCCAGCCCCCAGGCCTACTCTCTGTCTTGTGGTAATAAATAGAAGCGGGCTGGCAAGATAGCTCACTTGCTTTTTCATGGACATAACCCAAGTTCAAGACCAATCTCCACCGCACTAAAGAAAGTTTCTGGGAGTCGGGCGGTAGCACAGTGGGTTAAGCTCAGGTGGCGCAAAGTGAGCATGCTGGTTAGAGCCGGCTCCCCAGCTGCAGGGGAGTCCCTTCACAATCTGTGAAGTAAAACTTCAGGTGTCTACCTTTCTCTCCCCTCTCTGTCTTCCCCTCCTCTCTCCATTTCTCTCTGTCCTACACAATAACGATATCAATAACCAATAACAACAATAATAACTATAACAATAAACAAGGGCAACAGTGGTCCGGAAGGTGGTACAGTGATAAAGCTTTGGACTCTCAAGCTTGAGGTCCTGAGTTCGATCCCCTGCAGCACATGTGCCAGAGTGACGTCTGGTTCTTTCTCTCTCCTCCTATCTTCCTCATTAATAAATAAATAAAATCATAAAAAAAAAAAACAAGGGCAACAAAAAGGAATATTTTTTAAAAAGAGAAAGTTTCTGTGCTCTCATGCACTCTCTCTCTCTGTATGTTTGTGTGCAAGATTTATTTATTTATTAACATGAGAGGAGAGTGAGAGAGAGACTAGAGCATCACTCTGGCACACGCAGTATCAAGGACCTAACCCAGTACCTAAGACTCCCAAGTCCAGAACTCTACCCCCTGCACCACCTCCTGGGCCACTGTGCTGTGGTTTCTTTTCCTGTCTGCCTTTTGCTCTTTCTATCTGAAAAACACAAGTCAGTCCAGAAGAATGTGCTTTCCTCTTGCTTCTGGTAGACATCAATCTAGATGTATCTGTGTCCAAAAGAAGGTGATTTCACTTCAAAAGTAGTTTTCTTTGTTTACGTATGCTTTAAAATATTTACTCATAGCACGAAGCGCAAGGACCAGCGTAAGGATCCTGGTTCGAATCCCCAGCTCCCCACCTGCAGGGGAGTCGCTTCACAGGCGGTGAAGCAGGTCTGCAGGTGTCTGTCTTTCTCGCCCCCTCTCTGTCTTCCCCTCCTCTCTCCATTTCTCTCTGTCCTATCTAACAATGACAATATCAATAACAACAATAATAACTACGACAACAATCAAGAAAACAAGGGCAACAGAAGGGAAAATAAATTTTTAAAAATATATTTACTGAGCAGAGCCCCAGAGATGAACCCCTCCCCAAAGGTGATGGTGCTGTGGATAAAGTGTTGGACTCTCAGGTAGGAGGTCCTGGCTTCAGTCCCCAGCAACACATGTGCCACAGCCAAGTTTTCTGTTTCTTAATGGCAAATAAGCAAATCTTTTAAATATAAAAACAAAATGTACCTCGCTTGCATAGTGTGCTGCTTTGCCACGTGCATGTGCATGACCCAGGTTTCAGTCTAGCGCCCCCCACACGTACACACACACGTTGAAGGAAGCATTACTATTATACTCTCACTTTCTCTCTCTGCTTCTCTCTATCTGAATAGTAGAAGCAGTAGCAGCAATCAGGGAGGCGGCACAGTGGATGAAGTATTGAACTCTCCAGTATGAGCGCCCAAGTTCCATCCTCATCATCATCTATGCCAGAGGGATGCTCTTGTTCTCTCTCTCTCTCTCTGTCATATAAATAAATGAATCAGTCTGTAAACAATAATAAAGAGTTTTATTAACTCAGCAACCACATGGGAGTAGTAAGCAGAGAGGGTGCTTTGTGACCAGTGAAGTAAAGCAGTGCTGTGGTTTCTTCCCTTGTCTCTCCTTTTTTTCTTTTTTCCCCAGAGCGCTACTGAGCTCTGGTTTATGGTGGTGCAGAGGATTAAACCTAGAATCTTGGAGCCTCAGGCATGAGACTCTGTTTGCATAAGCAATATGATACTTCCCGCTACCCTCTCACTCTCTTTACCTGGAGAAAAAAGAGAGAGAGAGAGAGAGAGGAGCTTACTGGCATGTATAGAAGCCTTAGCAAAGAATATTTAATTCGAATGCTACTTTGAAAAGATTAAGAAGGGCTGAGATGGAGGCTGGGCGGTAGCGCAGCGGGTTAAGCGCACAAGACTCAAAACACAGGGACCAGACCGGCGTCAGGATCCCGGTTCGAGCCCCCCGGCTCCCCACCTGCAGGGGAGTCGCTTCCCAGGCGGTGAAGCAGGTCTGCAGGTGTCTGTCTTTCTCGCCCCCTCTCTGTCTTCCCCTCCTCTCTCCATTTCTCTCTGTCCTATCCAATAACAACAACAACGATAAATACAAGGGCAACAAAAGGGAAAAAATAGCTTCCAGGAACAGTGGATTCATAGTGCAGGCACCAAGTCCCAGCGATAACCCTGGAGACAAAAAAGAAGAAGAAGAAGAAGGGCTGAGACCTTCAACGATATTCCCCTCACAAAAAAAAAAAAGGGAGTCGGGCTGTAGTGCAGCGGGTTAAGCACAGGTGGCGCAGAGCACAAGGTCCGCATAAGGATCCCGGTTCGAGCCCCCGGCTCCCCACCTGCAGGGGAGTCGCTTCACAGGCAGTGAAGCAGGTCTGCAGGTGTCTGTCTTTCTCTCCTTCTCTCTGTCTTCCCCTCCTCTCTCCATTTCTCTCTGTCCTATCTAACAACGACAACATCAATAACAACTACAACAATGAAAAACAACAAGGACAACAAAAGAGAAAATAAATAAAATATTTTAAAAAACAAAAAACAGGGCCAGGTGGTGGTGCACTTGGTTGAGCTCACATGTTACTGTGTACCAGGACCTGGGTTCAAGCCCTTGGCCCCACATGCAAGGAGAAAGATTTGTGAGAAGTGAAGCAGGGCTACAGGTGTCTCTCTGTCTCTCTCTTGTCTCCCCTCTTGATTTCTGGGTATCTCTGTCCAATAAATAAATGAAGATAATTTAAAAAAAAAATTAAAAAGTGGTGTCGGGCAGTAGTGCAGTTGGTTAAATGCAAGTGGCGCGAAGCGCAAGGACCAGCATAAGGATCCCAGTTCGAGCCCCCGGCTCCCCACCTGCAGGGAGTCGCTTCAGAGGCGGTGAAGCAGGTCTGCAGGTGTCTGTCTTTCTCTCCCCCTCTCTGTCTTCCCCTCCTCTCTCCATTTCTCTCTGTCCTATCCAACAATGATGACATCAATAACAACAACAATAATAACTACAACAATAAAAAACAAGGGCAACAAAAGGGAAAATAAGTAAATATATATATATTTTTTTAATTTAAAAGACTAAGAAGGAAAAGTGAAGCAGTCTGGGAGGTGGCACAGTGGTTAAAGTGCTAGACTTGCAAACAACCATGAAGTCCCAAGTCTAATAGGTAGCAAACGTACCGGAATGATGCTCTGATATTCTCTCTCTCTCTCGTTAATAAGTTAAATCTCTCTTTTTGTTAATTATCTTTATTTATTGATAGAGACAGCCAGAAATCGAGAGGGAAGGGGGTGACAGAGAGGGAAAGTCACAAAGACACCTGCAGCCCTGCCTCACCACTTGTGAAGCTTTCCCCCTGCAGGTGGGGGCTTGGGTCTCAAACCTGGGTCCTTGCGCACTATAACATGTGCTCTCAACCAGATGTGCCACCACTGGCCCCAATAACTTAAATCCTTAAAAATAAAAAAAGAGGGAGTCAGGTTAGCACAGCCGGTTAAGCACACGTGATTCGAACCACAAGGACCCGCCTAAGGATCCTGGTTCGAGCCCCCAGCACCCCACCTGCAGGGAGGTTGCTTCACAGGCAGTGAAGCAGGTCTGCAGGTGTCTATCTTTCTCTCCCCCTCTCTGTCTTCTCCTCCTCTCTCCATTTCTGTCTGTCCTATCCAACAAGAACGACATCAATAACAATAATAACTACAGCAATAAAACAACAAAGGCAACAAAGGGAATTAAAAAAAATAAAGAATAAAAAATAGGAAAAGGTAGTAATGGCTAATAACTCAGAAAGTTATTAAGGATCTTAAAAAAATGTATTCTCCTGTCAATTCTTTAGTTTACTTAGTCCCTTCCCTACTCCCAGAACACACACTAGGCCTTGCTTTGTCATTCTAGGTTCTGCTAGGTTTTTAGTATATGACTGTATACTGTGTCCTTTTTATTCAAAAATAAAAATCAGGGAGTCGGGCGGTAGTGCAGCGAGTTAAGCGCACATGATGCAAAGCGCAAGGATCGGCATAAGGACCCCTGTTCGAGCCCCCGGCTCCCCACCTGCAGGAGGTCGCTTCACAAGTGGTGAAGCAGGTCTGCAGGTGTTTTTCTCCCTTCCTCTCTGTCTTCCCCTCCTCTCTCCATTTTTCTCTGAACTATTCAACAACAACAATAGCTATGACAACAATAACAACTACAACAAGCACAACAAGGGCAACAAAATGGGAAAAAACAGCCTCCAGGAGCAGTGGATTCGTAGTGCAGGCCCTGCAATAACCCTAGAGGCAAGAATAAAATAAAATAAAAATAAAAATAATAAAAACCAGCAGTAAAACAGGCTTCACAAGGCAAGTCCCTCTTGCTATCTGCACAGAAGCAACTGGCTACTCTTCAGTTGTCACTGACCATCTGCAGACGCCAGGGTAACTCTCTTTTTGGCACTGATTTTGCTAGATGAGGCCCCAGGCCTTATTCTGGTCTTCAGGTCCCAGTGTCCCATGCTCAAGTAGAGCTCTAGCCAAGGAAGGAACTCTACCTCAACTAACTGGTGCCAAAACGCACAATTCGCCCTTCTAGTCTTAGGCAGAGGGAACAATAGTTTGCTTGTTGTCCTTAAAGTCAAACTCTTTCCAGCCTCCCCAACTCAAGGCTTGGGATGCATTATAAGTACTGTGGCCCCAGGTTGACCCTGATGGGTCACCTCTTTCAACCCACCTGTTTTTCTCTGGCCAGGCTAGAACTCTGAACCTCACTGCTGTCTTTCTTGGTTTTGGCCCAAGTTCGACAAACTCCTCTCCCTTCCAGCCCTAGGAAGGAAAAAGTCCACCTGACCAGAGTTGAAAGCATCTCTTGAAGTCCAACAAATGTCCATGCAGCCCATAGCAAAATAAAGAACCAGGTAGATAGTAATTTTCTTTTTATTTATTTATTTTCCCTTTTGTTGCCTTTTTTTATTGTTGTAGTTATTATTGTTGTTGCTATTGATGTCATCTTTAGATATGACAGATAGGACAGAGAGACATGAAGAGAGGAGGGGAAGACAGAGAGGGGGAGAGAAAGACAGACACCTGCAGACCTGCTTCACCGCCTGTGAAGCGACTCCCCTGCAGGTGGGGAGCCGGGGGCTCGAACCGGGATCCTTATGCTGGTCCTTGTGCTTCGTGCCACGTGCGTTTAACCCGCTGCATTACCGCCTAACTCCAGCAGATAGTAATTTTCATGGGCCCCTAGGATGGGTGGGAAATGTAAAGTCAAGAACTTTTTTTTTTAACATTTTACTAATTTTATTTATTTATTTATTTATTTATTATTGAATAAAGACAGAGATAAATTGAGAGAGGAGGGGGAATAGAGAGAAGGAAAGAAACAGAGAGACACCTGCAACACTGCTTCACCACTTGCGAAGCTTTCCCCCTGCAGGTGGGGACCAGAGGCTTGAACCCAGGTCCTTACACACTGTAATGCATGTGCTTAACCGCCTGGCCCCCTACTAATTTTATTTCAATGAGAGAGATACAGAGAGAAAGACACACACAGTGGGAAACACCAGAGCACTGCTTAGCTCTTGCTTATGGTGGTACTGGGGATTGAACCTGGGACTTTGTTGTTTCAGGCATGCGAATCTCCCCTGCCCAAATCAAGAACTTGTAAGTTCCTGTGTTATTAAGAGTCAGTCTTTCCCCTCCCAGGCAACCCTACAGCCTGCCCTGGGGCTCAGCACAAGGTCCCCAGAGAACTCTCCTTTGGAGAACATTCTACAGCCACAGTGGGAACTAGATCAGACTTGTTACTTACACCCAGTTGGTTCTTGTGGTGTAAGCCAGGAGAGAGAGGAACAAAAAACTAAGATTCTGTGGTCCGGGAGGTGGTGCAGTGATAAAGCTTTGGACTCTCAAGCATGAGGTCCTGAGTTCAATCCCCGGCAGCACATGTGCCAGAGTGATGTCTGGTTCTTTCTCTCTCCTCCTGTCTTTCTCATGAATAAATAAAATCTTTGAAAAAAAAATAAAAGACTAAGATTCTGAAACATGAGTGTCATCTTTCCTAGTCTTTCAATCACCCATGCTTCTTCCACTTAAACCTCCAGTAGGATGCTCTATGAAGATTGTCTGGTTAAAGTTTGTCTTTCTCATGGGAGTATGAGAGACTAATCAGCTTGACCCCGCATTGCAAATGTCACTAACAGGCAATATACATAGAGGTTCAGTTTGTGTGTTTGTTTGTTTTTCGAGAAAGAAAATCACCATTGACTACCTCACTTCCTGGTTAGCAATAAGCCCAACAATCCAGGTCCTATGCTGGATCCATGTCAAATGTCCCAGTGCTTATTTAAGGCTGATGTGGGGTATGAGGGTGATCTGGCTGTGACATCTGTCACCCCATTGATCATTGATCGCCAGGGTTGATTTGGCTGATCTGGCTGGCTAGGTGGGTGTCCTCTTCCGTGCCCTTACAGCTCAAAGTACTTCCCTCCCCAAACTGCCTTCCCTGAATAGAAACAGACCGGTCCTTCAGGTATAGGAGTAGCTGCACTCCCCAGCTACAACCTCCAAACTAGCTCTCTCACAGCTGCTATGATTTCAGTTCTAGTTAAGACAAAATCCAGCAGACACCTACATGGACCAAACTTCCCTCTAGTCCTAGGATTCCAGGCCTTTTTTTTTTTTAAATATTCATTTCCTTTTTGTTCCCCTTGTTTGTATTGTTGTTGTAGTTATTATTGCTGTTGATGTCTTCGTTGCTAGATAGGACAGAGAGAAATGGAAGACAGAGAAGGGGAGAGAAAGATAGACACTTGCAGGCCTGCTTCACTGCCTGTGAAGCAACTCCCCTGTAGGTGAGGAGCCTAGGGCTGGAGCTGGGATCCTCAGGCCGTCCTTGCACTTTGCTCCAAGTGTGCTTAACCCGCTGCCCTACCGCCAGACTCCGGACTCCAGGGCTTTCTTTTTTTAAGCTGGCACGTTTCCAAGAAACCAAGGGCCAAGTGCCAATGGCAAACATTAGACTCTTCCAAAGAGAGAGAGAGAGGTGCTGCTACTAATTCTGCCTGCCTGCTGGAGATAAGAAATGTTTAGTGCTAGCTGTTTAGTGCTAGCTGATGGCGGAGGCCAGACCTGTAGGTCTGCCTGGAACAGGAGGCCAGCAAGCAAGTGGGCTCCAAGTCAGGGCAAGGGAAGGGTTCCTTTTGTCTGGAGTGAACAGAAGCAGATTGTCTGGCAATTCTGGCAGAAAGAAAGAGCTGATAAGTTCATCCGGGAGAAACTGCCAAGTAGGCATGTATGCAGAGCACCACCAGCCTTCCAGCCACCAGTTCCTTCCTTTGCAGGGCTAATCCAACACTCCCACCAGACTCCTTCAAACATGTCTGGATATGGCATAGGGCCTTTCCACCTTGAGCCAGGCAATAGTTTCCACACCTGACCCTCCAAAGATGAATATACAGTCTTCTGGACTCCAGAGATGAATGTACAGTCTTCTGGCGACAGAAATCTCATAACAAAGGAAAGTGTCGATTGAATAACTGAGTCACTTCTCCCTTTGGGTGGACACACATGTTCACTGCCCCCTTCCTAAGCCACATTCCACTCCGTCCTAGCTCTGTGATAAAATAGTTCCCCCAAGGCCAATTTTGAGTGACTAGTCCCAAAAGACAGGGCTTGTGACCTCCAGTAATGCAATAAATGGTGGATTAGGTCTGGTCTGCCAGAGAGCCAATGGAAAAAGAAAAAGCCTTGGGGGGAGATTTGTTCATTCTTAGTCACTAACCAGCTAGCCCTTCTAACCTAGGATCTTAGAAGTCACTCAGACTCATACTCTCCACTCATAGTCACATGTTTATGTCTGACTCAGGGCAAAAAACATGGGTTCCTCCAGGGAAGAAACACTTTTCTCTGAGTGCCAACCTAAAATCTGAACTCTCTCTCTCTCTCTGATCAGCCTAAGCTACTGTTGGGAGTCCCTTAGAGAAGAAATAATCGATAATGTAACCAAAAAAATAGTTGAACTAGAAGAGCGTTTATCTTGCATGCCTGAGATTCTTGGGACCAATTACTGGCACTACATGTGCCATGACTTACCTCTCTCTCTCTCTCTGTCTTATGTATAAACTCTTATATACACATATATAATAAATCAGATGGGGGAGGCAGTAACACACTGGGTTAAGAGCACATAGTGCGAAGCACAAGAACTGGCACAGGATCCCAGTTCAAGCCCCAAGCTCCCCACCTGCAGAGGGGTCGCTTCATAAGCGACTGTCTTCTCCTTCTCTCTTGATTTCTCTCTATCCTATCCAACAACAACAAGAATAACAACAATGGAAAAAAGATGGCATTCAGGAGCAGAGGATTCATAGTGCAGGCACTGAGCCCTAGTGATAACTCTGGAGGCAATAAATAAATAAATACAGAAAAGAAAGGGGCTGGGTGGTGGCACACCTGGTTGAGCTTACATATTACAGTGCTCAAGGACACAGGTTCAAGCCCCTGGTCCCCACCTGCAAGGGGAAAGCTTTGAGAGTGGTGAAGCAGGGCTGCAGGTGTCTCTCTGCCTCTCTTCCTGTCACCCCCATCCCCTCTCGATTTCTGGCTGTCTCTATCTAATAAATAAAGATTAAAAAAATAGTCGCTTCACAAGTGGTAAAGCAGGTCTGCAGGTGTCTGTCTTTCTCTCCCCCTCTCTGGCTCCCCTCCTTTCTCCATTTCTCTCTGTCCTATCCAACAACAATGACAACAATAGTAATTACAACAGTAAAACAACAAGGGCAACAAAAGGGAATAAATAAATATTTTTTTAAAAAGTATTGATATGTGGTCCAGGAGATGGCTCAGCGGAAAGAGCCTTGGACTCTCACGCATGATGTCTCGAGTTTGATCCCTAGAGTAATGGTCTATTTTTCTTTTTTTTTAAATTTATTTCTTTATTGGGGAATTAATGTTTTACATTCAACAGTAAATACAATAGTTTGTACATGCATAACATTCCCCAGTTTCCCATTTAACAATACAACCCCCACTATGTCATTTATCATCCTTCATGGACCTGTATTCTCCGCACCCACCCACCCCAGAGTCTTTTACTTGGGTGCAATACGCCATAATGGTCTATTTTCCTCTGCCCTGTCTCATTCATAAATATTTTTAAAGATTTACTATTATTATTATTATTATTACTACTACTATTATTATTAGTTTACCAGAGCACTGTTTAGCTCTGGGACATTGGAGCCTCAGGCGTGAGAGTCTCTTTGCATAGCCATTATGCTATCTACCGCCACCCAATTCATTTATTTTTATTAATGGGGGTAGGAGGGGAGAGATGAGTACTAGAGCATCGCTCTGACAAGGCTAGGGATTGAACCGTAGACCTCATGTTTGCAAGTCGAACACTTATTCACTGTGCCATTTCCCAGAGTGCAATAAATAAAACCCCTCCCCTTTCAATTTCAGGCTTGAGAGTCCAGTGCTTTATCCACTGCCCTACCTCCCAGACCACAGAAAGTTCTATTCTTTGTCCAAAGGGAAGATGGGAAGCTCTAAAAAAAGGCTTCTTTCCTGAGTTCACTGAGAAACAGAGCTGCTTTCTCCCAACATTTGTTAAATAATAATGGAATGGAATGCACTTGCTAATTTTCCAACAAAAGGGAAAATGGGGCTCAGGAAATACCTACTCTGCCTGCATGAGGGCCATGAGGGCTGGTAATGACAGTGGTGAAAACGGGGACAAAGGTCACTTGCTCACATGACTGTCCTGTCTTGGAGTTTGTTTTGTTTTGTCTTACCAGAGCACAGCTCAGTTCTGGTTTAAGGTGGTGCCAGGATTCAACCTGGGATTTCAAAGCCTCAGGCAGGAAGGTCTTTTTGCTTAACCATTATGCTGTCTCCCCAGTTGGTCCTTAACTCAGAGCTCTTATTCCAGGAACAAATCCAGAAAGATTAGCTAGAAACCTGGGTCCTGAGTGAGACAAGTGGGACAACTCCAGATATTTACTGCAACTATAAATGCTGGGGCCACGAGGCGGGATAGAGGGAACAAGTACTGTTCATGTGGAGCCCAAACTCTGGTAAAATAATTTACTATGCTGAAGGGGCTTGTCCTGAAACCAGTCCTAGGGTGGGCCTGTACCTCCACCCTCCCACTCACTCCCCACCTCCACCTTTCCCAGAGATTGGTTTTAGGCCCTCTCTGCTAGGCCCTGCAGGCCTCTCTGAAGCCCTCACCTGCACCAGAGCTCCAAGAACAGAGGAGTCAGTCCTCACAACACAGGGATGTCCCCTTCCTCCCTCATTCCTCAGCTGGGGCTGAAAGGAGAGGCTTCAACTCTCTGCATTCCAAAGACATAGAATAATGTTGCACATTAGGAAGAAAGGGAGAGGGCAAGAGAGAATCATCACATGGGGTTACAAAGGGGATGGGGCAGAGGTAGGGGAGACAGCATCACGGTACACAAAAAGACTCTCATGCCTGAGGCTCTGAGGTCCCAGGTTCAATCCCTGGCACCACCATAAACCAGAGCTGAGTTAAGCGCAGGTCGCACAAAGCCAAGGGCAGGAGTAAGGATCCCAGTTCCAGCGCCCCCCTCCCCACCTGCAGGGGAGTCACTTCACTAGCAGCAAAGCAGGTCTGCAGGAAGACAGAGAGGTCCCCTCTCTGTCTTCCCTCCTCTCTCCATTTCTTTCTGTCCTATCTAACAACGATGACATCAATAATAACTACAACAATAAAACAAGGGCAACAAAAAAAGGGAATAAATAAATAAATATTAAAAAAAAACAGAGCTGAGCAGTGCTCATAATAGTTACAAAAAAAAAAGGGGGGTGGGTGGGTGGGGCGGTAGCGCAGTGAGTTAAATGCACATAGCACAAAAACCAAGGATTAGTGTAAGAGTGCCAGTTCAGGGGCCAGGTAGTGGAGCACCTAGTTAAGCACACACCTTGCAGTGTACAAGGTTGCAGGTTCAAGCCCCTGGTCCTCACCTGCAGGAGAGAAACTTCACAAGCGGTGGAGCAAGGCTACAAGTGTCTCTCTGCCACCCATCTTAATTCCTCTCTATCTCTATTCAATAATAAGTAAATAGTGGTCCGGGAGGTGGCACAGTGATAAAGCTTTGGACTCTCAAGCATGAGGTCCTGAGTTTGACCACCGGCAGCACATGTGTCAGAGGGATATCTGGTTCTTTCTCTCTCCTCCTATCTTTCTCATTAATAAATAAATAAATTAATTAATTAATAATAAATAAAATCTTTTTTAAAAATTTTAAAAGTAAATAAAAACATAAAAAAATTAAAAAGAATCTCACTTCAAACCCTCAGCTCCCCACCTGCTGGGGGGGGGAGGTCACCTGCAGGTGTCTTTCTCTCTCCCTCTGTCTTCCCCTCCTCTCTTGATTTCTCTGTGTCCTATCCAACAACAACAGCAATGGCAAAATCACAACAACAAGGGCAACAAAGTGGGAAAAAATGGCCTCCAGGATCAGTGAATTCATAATGCAGGCACTGATAAACCTGGAGGCAAAAAAAAAAAAGGAGGGGGGCTGGGAAGACAGAATAATGTTTATGCAAAAGACTCATGTCTGAGGCTCTGAAGTCCCAGGTTCAGTCCTCAGCACCACCATTAGCCAGAGCTGAGCAGTGCTTTGGTCTTTCTCATTAAAATAAACAAAAAGTTATATGTGGTCCGGGAGGTGGTGCAGTAGATAACCACTGGGCTCTCAAGCATGAGGTCCTGAGTTCAAGCCCCAGCAGCACATGTACCAGAGTGATGTCTGGTTCTTTCTCTCTCTCCTCCTATCTTTCTTTCTTTTTTTAGAGAGAGAAATGGAGAGAGATGGGGAAGACAGAGAGGGGGAGAGAAAGACACCTGTAGACCTGCTTCACCGCCTATGAAGGGACTCCCCTCCAGGTGGGGAGCCCAGGGCTCAAACCAGGATCCTTAGGCTGGTCCTAGGGCTTTGTGTCACATACGCTTAACCCACTGCACTACTGCCCGACTCCCTCCCTCCTCCTGTCTTTCTAATAAATAAAATCTTTAAAAATAAAATAAAATAGGGGGCAGAGCCAATATGATGACTTGGAAGCAACAGCTAGAGTGAGCTCCAAAAAGCTCCAAAAAGCTTGTGACCAGGGATTCTTTGGATAGCGTTCCAGATACTAGCATGATGCCGACCAGACTTCCCTGGACAGAAAACCCCACCAATGTGTCCTGGAGCTCTGCTTCCCCATAGCCCTGCCCCACTAGGGAAAGAGAGAGACAGGCTGAGAGTATAGGTCAACCTGTCAACGCCCATGTTCAGCGGGGAAGCAATCACAGAAGCCAGACCTTCCACCTTCTGCATCCCACAGTGACCTTGGGTCCATATTCCCAGAGGGTTAAAGAATAGGAATGCTATCAGGGGAGGGGATAGGATAGGGAGTTCTGGTGGTGGGAATGGTGTGAAGTTGTACGCCTCTTATCCTATAGTTTAGTCAATGTTTCCTTTTTATAAATAAAAAATAAATAAATAAAGATTTAAAAAATTATATTAAAACATCTTTTTGCCTCCAGGATTATCGATGGGGCTCAGTGCCTGCACTAAGAATCCACTGCTCCGGGAAGCCTTTTGTTCCCCTTTTGTCTTTTGTTAAGAATTCTGTTAAATTCTTATTATCTTTATTTATTTATTGGATAGAGACAGTCAGAAATGGAGATGAAAGGGGGAGATAGAGAGTAAACAAGACAGATAGCAGCAGTACAGCTTCACCACCACAAAGCTTCCCCCTGCAGGTGTGGACTACAGGGGCTGGGGTGGGAAGAGCGCCTCAAACCCGGGTTCTTGTGCATTGTAACATGTGTGCTCAACCAGCTGTGCCACCACTTCCCCCTGCCTTTTTTTTTTTTTTTTTTCCCCTGCCTTTTAAAAAACTTTTTATGGAGGTGGGGCAGTAGCGGAGCAGGTTAAGTGCATGTGGCAGGAAGCACAAGGACCCGCGGAAGGATCCTGGTTCCAGCCCACGGCTGTGGGGAGCCATCTCACAAGTGGTGAAGCAGGTCTGCGGGTGTCTGTCTTTCTCTCCCCCTCTCTGTCTTCCCCATCTCTCTCCATTTCTTTCTGTCCTATCCAACAACGAACGACAACAACAATAATAACCACAACAAGGGCAAAAAAGAATATGTTATATATTTAATATATAAGAAAATATTATATAGGGGGTCGGACGGTGGCGCAGTGGGTTAAGCGCACGTGGCGCAAAGCGCAGGGACCGGTGTAAGGATCCCGGTTCGAGCCCCCGGCTCCCCACCTGCAGGGGAGTCGCTTCACGGGCGGTGAAGCAGGTCTGCAGGTGTCTGTCTTTCTCTCCCCCTCTCTCTGTTTTCCCCTCCTCTCTCCATTTCTCTCTGTCCTATCCAACAACAAAGCAACGTCAACAATGGCAATAATAACCGCAACGAGGCTGCAACAACTAGGGCAACAAAAAGGGGGAAAAAATGGCCTCCAGGAGCGGTGGATTCATGGTGCAGCCACCTAGCCCAGCAATAACCCTGGAGGAGAAAAAAAAAAATAAAGAAAATATTATATAATAATGTAATATGTATATTACATTATTCTATGTAATACATATATATTACATATATACATATATATAATTATATATGTTATATACATATATATGGCAGTCAAAGAGGGCCCAGGAATTGCTGTGTGGTACAATTCATAAGGGAAAGCCTATCTTTGAAGGTAGAGGTTGCAGGAAATGAAGGTAGAAACCCTCAAGCTTTCTAGAGAGAAACAGAAGAAAATAGGAAAAGGCAGAGAAGGTCGTAAGTGGGCAGCAGGCAGACCCCAGAAGCCCTGGGAATGGCCAGGGTCTGAGCAGTGGATGGGACAGTGAGCAAGGAGAGTAGGTTGTGGGGCTGGGTTTAACTGGGTTAGGAATTACTGGTATAGGGTCTCCGGAGCCAGGATGGAGGGGCATGGCAACCAAAGGGAGGAGTGAAGAGGAGCAGGAGAGGAGAGTAGGGAAGCACCCTCAGGCCTCCAGGCAGGAATGTGGTAAGGTGAGGAGTATAGGGGCAGTACTGGGCCCTGGAGCCCCTCCTCCCCCTGGCTGGTGAGGAAAGAGAGGTGGGAGAATAGGCCAGGGTGGAGACTGAAATGGAGGGTCTTGTAGGGGAGGGCACAGGACACCAGTCAAGTCTGAACAAGCATCTCAGTTTCCCTCCTCCACGGTGGAATGCAGACACCCCTCCTTCCACCCACGGAGCAGGTATAGGAGGGGAAAGGGAGGGGAAGGGACCTGCTGCAGGTGAGGGCTTCAAAGAGGCCTGCAGGGCCCAGCAGAGAAGGCCTAGCACAGTCCCAGCACAGGTGGAGGTGGAGTGAGTGGGGGAGGGTGGGATCATCCTGCACCAAGACTGGTTCCTGGCAAACCTATACACAGACATGCAAGAGGCCCTGAGGACAGCTGAGTGTCACCTTGCAGGCTTGTGGGCTTGTCAGCTATCTCACCCATCCTCCTGCTCATTGCTCCAGGGGCTGGAGATCTCAGTGGATCCTGACTGGGATCCCCTGTGGATGGGCCTATTAAGTTCTATTTCCATCCACCGGGCTCCATAGGTCGAACCTGACAAGGGATGCCAGAGACCAGGATGGCTTAGAGTAGGAAGGACAGAACTGGGCTCAGGATTGACTCTGGAGCTAAGACAGACAGACAGACCCCAGCTTGAAGCCAGAGCTCTGGGCCTCTGGGCTGGGCATGGCTGACTGTAAGCACAACGGTATGGCATCTCTCTGCAGAGGCACTGACAAGGCCTAGGTGCCATACAGAGACACATTCATCATCTGTGGATTTCCCCCTCTCAGTGCTCCCGGGTACATGAGACAAAGTCACAGCTGACAGGGATGGAGGAAAGTTATGGTCAAGCCTGGGCCTCAGAGCCGGTGCCCAGCAGCTGCCCATCCCGCGTTAGAGAGGCCCAGGGAGGCGGGCAGACGCTGAACCCTCCTCTCCATCTGCCTGAAATGTTTTTTTTTTTAATTCCATTTTGTTGCCCTTGTTGTTTTATTGTCTTAGTTATTATTGTTGTCATCATTGTTGGATAGGACAGAAAGAAATGGAGAGAGGAGGGGAAGATAGAGAGGGGGAGAGAAAGACAGACACCTGCAGACCTGCTTCACTGCTTGTGAGGTGACTCCCCTGCAGGTGGGGAGCCGGGGGCTCGAACCGGGATCCTTATGCAGGTCCTTGCGCTTTGCGCCACATGCGCTTAACCTGCTGCGCTACCGCCCGCCCGACTCCCCCTCTGACTGAAATTTGCCTCTGCTCACTCAACAGCACTGTCGGTGGCACCCAGGTGGACAGAGAGGTGGGCACCCACAGGCCTTACAGCATCTACAGTCACTAGGACCAACCAGCCTCACTTGGAGTACTCCTTCACGTGTGGGTACTAATGGTTGAGACTGAGAGCGGGGCGCACACAGCAGGGGTCTTTGTGCCTGCTGCTGACTGCCGAGGACCTTGGGAAAATCTTCTCCAAGCTCTTTCTCACCCACTGGGTCAGAGCTTCCCAAAGGCCCAGAGTTGTTTACTCTCTTTCTTAGGAAAAAAGGCCAAGACACAGGTGCAGATAAAGCACTGAAAGGGGGGGGGGGGTGCACGACAAAAACTGGGAACTGGGGTAAGGTTCTAGAAGAGTCCTGCGGGAAGCAGTGCAGTCCTGGAGGACAGTCTGGGAGAAGGACTGGAAGGGAGAGGAGAGCACCAATCTCTCCCCAGGCCAGCCCTCCACCCCTGCTGTTCCTACCCTGAGGAACTCCATTTGCTTCAGAATCCCAGGAGCCAGCCTAGCAGTCAATGCTTCCTCTCCCACAGGCCTGTCCTAACACCCCCAGGCGCCCTGCCTCAGCCCTAGCTCCAGACCTCCTTTCCCACGCTCTGCAGCCAGAAAGCTTCCTCACCTGCTGCTGCCCAGTCTCCTTCCCCTCCTCTAGGTCAGCAGCTGTTCTGGACAGCTGCGCCGGGCTAGGACACTGCCTCCTCCTCCTCTGCCCTGATGGCACGACCAGCCCACCCACAGCTCTGCCTTTCTGATGTCCTTGACCCCAAATCCTGGAGACCTGCCATAGCTGCGGGCTGCCTGTGCCCTCAGGAGGCACAGCTGCTGCTGCTCCCAGCCTGCCCTGAGGCCCTGTGCACACACACACCCCTTTACTCTTCGCCCGGAGAACTGTGGCCAGGGAGGAGAAGCCATGGGCGCCATCCTCTGCCACGACTGTCTGCAGACCCAGTTTCCATGCATGTAGCAGCTTCCAGCATTAACTTTCTTTCTTTCTTTTTTTTAAAGATTTTATTTATTTATTTTCCCTTTCGTTGCCTTTGTTTATCGTCATTGTTGTTGGATAGGACAGAGAGAAATCCAGAGAGGAGGGGAAGACAGTGAGGGGGAGTGAAAGACACTTGCAGACCTGCTTCACCACTGTGAAGTGACTCCCCTGTAGGTAGGGAGCCGGGGCTTGAACTGGGATCCTTACACCGGTCCTTGTGCTTCAAGCCACATGCTTAACCCCGCTGCACCACCACCCCGCTCCTTATTTATTTATGAGAAAGAACCAGACATCACTCTGGTATATGTGCTGCTGGGGATTGAACTCAGAACCTCATGCTTGAGAGTCCCGTGTTTTATCCACTGCGACACCTCCTGGACCACCAGCACTGACTTTTTTTTTTTTAAATAATATTCATTTATTCCTTTTTGTTGCCCTTGTTGTTTTATTGTTGTAGTTATTATTGTTGTTGTCGTTGTTGGATAGAACAGAGAGAAATGGAGAGAGGAGGGGAAGACAGAGAGGGGGAGAGAAATAGAGACACCTGCAGACCTGCTTCACTGCCTGTGACGCGACTCCCCTGTAGATGGGGGGGCGGGGTTCTACCTGGATCCTTCTGCCGGTCCTTGCACTTTTCGCCACTTGCGCTTAACCCGCTGCGCTACCGCCCAACTCAAAAGCACTGACTTTCAACGCAAAGTCTTCCTGTGACCCTGCCCTGCATGAGGCCTCCTCACTTCACCTTCACCTGCCCAGATTGGTGCTTCTCCATTCACTTCACCTCTGCACCCTCCACTCCTTAGTCTGGATCTCCATCTCATTTCTCTGGATACCTACACACACCTCTTTCCCCCACTTTCTCTTTGTGTACACGGGCTGCCTGGGTAAGTTCCCACAAACAGGCCAGGTATCTATCTGCCCCCCTTCCCCTCAGGCCTTCTCAGCAAGCGACACCTCTGCCCACAGAACCCTCCCATTTCCTACCTCACTGCTGCTCAGCTCCAGTCTGGGCAGAGTCCGTGCTCTGGACTCCTGTTTAGCTCACTATATTGTTAAGTCTTATTTAAAGTATATCTCAGATGGGCTGGGTGTGGGGGGTGGGGGGGGAGAGACAGCATAATGGTTATAATGAAGACTTTTCATGCCTGTGGCTCTAATGTCGCAAGTTCAAGTCCCAAGTTCAATTCCCAGCCCCACCATAAGCCAGAACTGAGCAGTGCTCTGGTAGCTCTCTGTGTATATCTTTTTCTCTATATCTCTTTCATTAAAAATAATTAAAATAGGAGCAGCAGATCGCTTTCTCTCCTCTCCTCTCCTCTCCCGGATCAACTAGGAATAGCAAAGGAGACCACCCGGACCGAAACAAGACAGGACTAGGACAATGACCACAGGAACCCAGTAAATCACCCGTGAGTACAAACACGCGTGGCTGGTGACAGAGAGGAGAGAGGGGCCTAAGGAGAGATTAAGTGACTGCTAACAGTTCAACAGTTTATCAGTGGAGACACCACCTCCAGTCTGCTCCACAACAAGGGGACAGCTGAAGGGAGGAGAGGACTCCCCAGAGACTCACCAAGTGCAATTCTGAGTCTCCATTGCTACTACCCTCAGAATCTGGAGCAGCAACAGGGAGGGACACCAGGGGACAGAGATCTAACCAGGAAACTCAGGAGAAGACCTATACCTCGGTGGCATAGCTGAGGGGCTGTGAAAGTCTCTTTGCATAACCACTGGATTATCTCTGCCACACCCTGCTTTATCTCTTGGTCAGGAGTCAGTGATAAAGCTAAGAAGCCTATTGACAGTTTAAAAGCCCTCAGGCTCCCATAGCCTACAGGGAAGAAAAAAAAAAAAGAGGTTTTTACACCACTGAGCTAGAACTCAGGGATTGAAAAAACTGTTAACATCCACCACGGTAAACCCTTTAAATTACTTTGACACAAGTCAATCCAGGCAATAGTGATCAATAATTTGAAAAGTACTGATAAAGGGAACTCATAACATAATATATAAAATGGTTAAAACAACAAGAAAAAATATTGGAGACTCGAACCAGGACAAGAGTCCAGCTAAAAGTCCTCCAGAGGGTGAAGCACAAAACAACGAGTTCAACATCCAAACATTAGCTAAGGAAATAATAACAGGAGTGAGTAAAGAATTTGAAAAAATTATAATCAGAAATACAGGAACAACAAATGAGAATATGGAAGAAAATACTAATTATCTCATGGTTATTAGAGAGCTGAAAGCTGAAATTGCTGAGCTAAGAATGCAACTAGCTGAACAGCTAAAACAGTATCAGAGCAGGGCAACAAAATAGATGAACTCCAGAAAACAGTAGAGGGCAGAGAGAATAGAATCTATGAGGCTGAAGACAGAATTAGCAAGATTGAGGATGAATTACAGACAACTAAAAAAGAAGTAAGAGATCTCAAAAAGAGATTAATAGATGCTGAAAACAACAACAGAGTCCTATGGGATGACTTCAAAAGAAACAATATATGCATTATTGGCATACCAGAGGAAGAAAGAGAAGGAGAGGAAGAAAGCGTTTTCCAGGCCATAATAACTGAAAACTTCTCTAGTCTAGACAACATCAAAGACATAAAGATTCAAGAAGCCCAGAGGGTCCCAAACAGAATTAACCCAGATCTAAAGACACCAAGACATATCATACTTAGAATGGAAAGGAATAAGGATAAAGAAAGGATCCTGAAGGCTGCAAGAGAAAAACAAAGAGTCACCTACAAAGGAAAACCCATAAGATTAGCAGCAGACTTCTCCATACAAACGCTACAGGCCAGAAGAGAATGGCAAGATATCTATCGAGTGCTCAATGAGAAAGGCTTTCAGCCAAGAATACTATATCCTGCTAGACTGTCATTCAGACTAGATGGAGGCATCAAAACCTTCTCAGACAAGCAACAGTTGAAGGAAGCAACCATCACCAAGCCTGCCCTGAAAGAAGTTCTGAAAGGTCTCCTATAAACAACCAGACCACCACAAATAGGACATATATCAAAACACTCTAAAACTCGTCAAGAATGGCGTTAAAATATCTTCAATCTTTGATATCAATAAATGTCAATGGCCTGAATTCACTTATTAAAAGACACAGAGTAGGAAGATGGATCAGAAAACACAACCCAACAATATGCTGTCTACAGGAAACCCACCTAACTCAACAAGACAAACACAGACTTAAAGTGAAAGGATGGAAAACTATCATACAAGCCAATGGCCCACAAAAAAGGGCAGGAACATCTATTCTCATATCTGACATGATAGACTTTAAAATAGATAAGATTAAAAAAGATAGGAATGGACACTACTTAATGCTCAGAGGATCAGTCAATCAAGAGAACTTAACAATTATTAATATCTATGCACCCAATGAGAAGCCATCTAAATACATCAAACGTCTACTGAAAGAGCTACAGCAATATATTAACAGTAACACAATCATAGTAGGGGACTTCAACACCCCACTATCTCAACTTGACAGATCATCCAGGAAGAAAATCAGTAAAGACATAAGGGAGCTAAATGACGAGCTAGATAAACTAGAACTATTGGACATTTTCAGAGTCATTCATCCCAAGAAACTGGAATACACATTTTATTCAAATCCACATGGATCATTCTCAAGGATAGACCATATGTTAGGCCACAAAGACAGCATCAGCCAATTCAAGAGCACTGAAGTCATCCCAAGCATCTTCTCAGACCACAGTGGAATTAAACTAACACTTGACAATCAACAAAAGATTAGTAACAGTCCCAAAATGTGGAAGCTCAACAGTACACTTCTTAACAACTTCTGGGTCAAAGAGGAAATCAAGGAAGAAATCAAAATGTTTCGAGAGTTCAATGAAAATGAAGACACAAGCTATCAAAATATTTGGGACACAGCTAAAGCAGTCCTAAGAGGGAAGTTCATAGCTATACAAGCACACATTAGGAAACAAGAAAAGGCACAAATAAACAGCCTGATTGCACATCTTAAAGACCTAGAAGAAGAACAACAAAGGAATCCTAAAGCAACCAGAAGGACAGAAATCACTAAAGTTAGGGCAGAAATAAATAACATTGAGAATAGGAAAACCATACAAAAGATCAGTGAAAGTAAATGTTGGTTCTTCGAAAGAGTAAACAAAATCGACAAACCTGTAGCCAGACTCACAAAACAAAAAAGGGAGAAGACCCTAATAAATCGGATAGTAAATGAAAGAGGAGATATCACAACAGACATTGCAGAAATTCAACATATCATGTGAGGCTTCTATGAACAACTATATGCCACCAAGCTAGAGAACCTGGAAGAAATGGACGATTTCCTAGATACCTACCAACTTCCAAAACTAAGTAAAGAGGAAGTGGATAACATGAACAGGCCCATCACAGCTAATGAAATTGAAACAGTTATCAAAAATCTTCCCAAAAATAAAAGTCCTGGACCAGATGGTTTTACAAATGAATTCTACAAAACTTTCAAAGAACTAATACCTCTACTTTTAAAAGTCTTCCAGAAGATTGAAGACACTGGAATACTCCCTACCAGCTTCTATGAAGCCAACATCACCCTGATACCAAAAGCAGACAGGGACACAACCAAAAAAGAAAACTACAGACCAATATCTCTGATGAACATAGATGCGAAAATATTGAACAAAATTCTGGCCAACCGGATACAGCAGTATATCAAAAAGATTGTTCATCATGACCAAGTGGGGTTTATCCCAGGCATGCAAGATTGGTTTAATATACGTAAGTCAATCAATGTGATCCACCACATCAACAAAAGCAAGACTAAAAACCACATGGTCATATCAATAGATGCAGAGAAAGCCTTTGACAAAATCCAACATCCCTTTATGATTAAAACACTACAGAAAATGGGAATAGATGGGAAATTCCTGAAGATAGTGGAGTCTATATATAGCAAACCTACAGCCAACATCATACTCAATGGTGAAAAACTGGAAGCATTTCCCCTCAGATCAGGTACTAGACAGGGCTGCCCACTATCACCATTACTATTCAACATAGTGTTGGAAGTTCTTGCCATAGCAATCAGGCAGGAGCAAGGAATTAAAGGCATACAGATTGGAAGAGAAGAAGTCAAACTCTCCTTATTTGCAGATGACATGATAGTATACATGGAAAAACCTAAGGAATCCAGCAAGAAGCTTTTGGAAATCATCAGGCAATACAGTAATGTGTCAGGCTATAAAATTAACATTCACAAGTCAGTGGCATCCCTCTATGCAAACACTAAGTTAGAAGAAATTGAAATCCAGAAATCAATTCCTTTTTCTATAGCAACAAAAACAATAAAATATCTAGGAGTAAACCTAACCAAAGAAGTGAAAGACTTGTATACTGAAAATTATGAGTCACTACTCAAAGAAATTGAAAAAGACACAAAGAAGTGGAAAGATATTCCATGTTCATGGGTTGGTAGAATTAACATCATCAAAATGAATATATTACCCAGAGCCATCTACAAATTTAATGCTATCCCCATCAAGATCCCAAGCACATTTTTTAGGAGAATAGAAAAAATGCTACAAATGTTTATCTGGAACCAGAAAAGACCTAGAATTGCCAAAACAATCTTGAGAAAAAAGAACAGAACCAGAGGCATCACACTCCCAGATTTCAAACTGTATTATAGGGCCATTGTCATCAAAACTGCTTGGTACTGGAACATGAATAGACACACTGACAAGTGGAATAGAATTGAGAGCCCAGAAATGAGGCCCCATACCTATGGACATCTAATCTTTGACAAAGGGGCCCAGACTATTACATGGGGAAAGCAGAGTCTCTTCAACAAATGGTGTTGGAAACAATGGGTTGAAACATGCAGAAGAATGAAACTGAATCACTGTATTTCACCAAATACAAAAGTAAATTCCAAGTGGATCAAGGACTTGGATGTTAGACCAGAAACTATCAGATACTTAGAGGAAAATATTGGCAGAACTTTTTTCCGCATAAATTTTAAAGACATTTTCAATGAAACAAATCCAATTACAAGGAAGACTAAGGCAAGTATAAACCTATGGGACTACATCAAATTTAAAAGCTTCTCCACAGCAAAAGAAACCACTACCCAAACCAAGAGACCGCTCACAGAATGGGAGAAGATCTTTACATGCCATACATCAGATAAGAGTTTAATAACCAACATATATAAAGAGCTTGCCAGACTCAACAACAAGACAACAAATAACCCCATCCAAAAATGGGGGGAGGACTTGGACAGAATATTCACCACAGAAGAGATCCAAAAGGCCAAGAAACACATGAAAAAATGCTCCAAGTCTCTGATTGTCAGAGAAATGCAAATCAAGACAACAATGAGATATCACTTCACTCCTGTGAGAATGTCATACATCAGAAAAGGTAACAGCAGCAAATGCTGGAGAGGTTGTGGGGTCAAAGGAACCCTCCTGCACTGCTGGTGGGAATGTCAATTGGTCCAACCTCTGTGGAGAACAGTCTGGAGAACTCTCAGAAGGCTAGAAATGGACCTACCCTATGACCCTGCAATTCCTCTCCTGGGGATATATCCTAAGGAACCCAACACATCCATCCAAAAAGATCTGTGTACACATATGTTCTTGGCAGCACAATTTGTAATAGCCAAAACCTGGAAGCAACCCAGGTGTCCAACAACAGATGAGTGGCTGAGCAAGTTGTGGTGTATATACACAATGGAATACTACTCAGCTGTAAAAAATGGTGACTTCACCGTTTTCAGCCGATCTTGGATGGACCTTGAAAAAATCATGTTGAGTGAAATAAGTCAGAAACAGAAGGATGAATATGGGATGATCTCACTCTCAGCCCGAAGTTGAAAAACAAGATTAGAAAAGAAAACACAAGTCGAACCTGAACTGTAATTGGCGTATTGCACCAAAGTAAAAGACTCTGGGGTGGGTGGGGAGAATACAGGTCCATGAAAGATGATGAAGGACATAGTGGGGGTTGTATTCTTAAATGGGAATCTGGGGAATGTTGTGCATGTACAAACTACTGTATTTACTGTTGAATGTAAAACATTAATTCCCCAATAAAGAAATAAATTATTTAAAAAAAATTAAAATATTTATTTTATTTTCATTTTTTAGTATTTATTCCCTTTTGTTGCCCTTATTGTTTTATTGTTGTAATTACTATTGTTCTTGTTATTGATGTCCTCATTGTTGGATAGGACAGAAAGAAATGGAGACAGACACCTGCAGACCTGCCTCACCACTTGTGAAGTGACTCCCATGCAGGTGAGGAGCCGGGGTCTCAAACCCGGATCCTTACGCTGGTCCTTGTGCTTTGTGCCACGTGCTCTTAACCCGCGGTGCTACCGCCTGACTCCCATTTTTTAATTTTTAATTTTTAATTTTTAAAATATTTATTTATTGTGGTCTGGGAGATGGCACAGTGGATAAAGCATTGAACTCTCAAGCAGGAGATCGATCTGGAGTTCAATCCCCAGCAGCACATGTACCAGAGTGATGTCTGGTTCTTCCTCTCTCTCCTATCTTTCGCATTAATAAATTAATAAAATCTTTAATTGTTGGTCTGCTTCTAAATTCTGCTTCTAAGACCCCTTCTGTTGCATTGCTTAATTCTGTGGTCTGTTTACATAATCATTGTTTTATTGGTTTAATCCCCACTGGTTTCAGCCCTTTTTCCTTCTCCCGACCCCCTATCCTACTACTTCCTCTTCCTGACACTTCTGCCTCAGGAGATATATATATATGACAGGATTGTGATTAGAGATAGCTAGCTTGCACTGCATCCCCGCTCCTCAATAAAGATTGAACTGCGTTCCCAGCTCAGCCATGAGTCCCTGGTCGGCTCTCTCCCACCCGCGAAGCTAGCCTGGCCTGGCATTTAATATATATATATTTATTTATTATTGGGTATAGACAGAGAGAACTTGAGAGGAGGGGGGAGGTAGAAGGAAAGGGAGACAGAAAAACACCTACAGCATGGCTTGGGAGGTGGCGCAGTGGATAAAACATTGGATTCTCAACCCTGAGGTCCCACCCGATTTCAGTCCCTGGTAGCGTATGTACCAGAGTGATGTTTGGTTCTTTCTATATCTCTTCCTATCTTTCTCATTAAAAAATAAATAAAATCTCTCTTTTTTTTTTTGTGCCTCCAGGGTTATTGCTGGGTCTTGTGCCTGCACTACAAATCCACTGCTCCTGGAGGCTATTTTTTCCCCTTTTGTTGTCCTAGTTGTTTATTGTTATTATTATTATTGCTGTTGTTGTTTTTGGTTAGGACGGAGAAATAGAGAGAGAGGGAAAGACAAAGAGAGAAAGAAAGACACATGCAGACTTGTTTCACCGCTTGTGAAGAGACCCCCATGCAAGTGTGTGGTGGGTGCTCAAACCGGGACCCTTACGTTGGTCCTTGCACTTTACGCCATGTACACTGAACCCGCTGCATTACCGCCCACCCCCCTCTAAAATCTTTAAAAAAAAAAAGAAAAGAAAAGAAAAGAAAGACCTGCAGCCTTGCTTCACTACTCATGATGGTTTCTCTCTGCACTTGGAGATCATGGGCTTGAACCTGGGTCCCTGTGCACTACAGAGTGTATGCTTAACCACTGCCTGACTCCTTAAATAAAATATTAAAAAAATAAAATAAAATAAAATGTATGGGGGTCGGGCGGTAGCGCAGTGGGTTAAGCACACGTGGTACGATGCCCAAGGACCTGTGTAAGGATCCCAGTTTGAGCCCCTGCTCCCCTCCTGCAGGGGAGTCGCTTCACAGGCGGTGAAGCAGGTCTGCAGGTGTCTGTCTTTCTCTCCCCCTCTCTGTCTTCCCCTCCTCTCTCCATTTCTCTCTGTCCTATCCAACAAGGACATCAACAACAATGGAAACAAGAGCAACAAAAAGGAAATAAATAAAAATATTTTTAAAAAATATATAAATAAATTTTTTAAAACTCTCTCTAGGGTTGTGCAATAGCTCACTAGGCTAGTGCGCTGCTTCATCAAGTGTGTAACTCAAGTCAGGGCCTGGTGCCACCACAGTGAAGGAAGCTTTGGTGCTATGGCTTCTCTCTCTCCCTCAGAAGAATATAAATAAATAAATAAATAAATAAATAAATAAATAAATAAGAGTGGGGATAGATAACATACTGGTTCTGCAAAGAGACTGTCATGCCAGAGGCTCCACAGTCCCAGGTTCAATCCCCTGCAGTGCTACAAACCAGAGCTGAGCAGTGCACTGGTAAAAAAAAATAAAAATTAATTAAATTAAAATATGGGGGGGGGCAGTGGTGTACCAGATTAAGCACACGTGATATGAAGTGCAAGGACCAGCAGAAAGATCCTGGTTTGAACCCCTACTCCCCACCTGCATGGAGGGTCGCTCCACAAGCAGTGAAGCAGGTCTGCAGGTATCTTTCCCTCCCCCTCTCTGTCTTCCCCTCCTCTCTTGATATCTCTCTGTCCCATCCAAGAACAACAACTGTGACAAAAATAACAACAATGGAAAAAAAGAGATGGCCTCTAGGAGCAGTAGATTTATAGTGCAGTCACTGAACCCCAGCCATAACCCTGGAGGCAAAAATTAATTAATAAATTAAAATACAAATAAATAAATAAATAAATAAATAATAAAGTTAACCTCAGAGACAAAATAGTGGTTCTGCAAAAGACTTTCAGGCCTGAGACTCTGAGAGTCCAGGTTTAATCCCCAGCACCACCATAAACCAGAGCTGAGCAGTGTTGTGGTCTTTCTTTGTATCTCTCATTAAAATAAACTAAAGGGAGTTGGGTGGTAGAGCAGTGGGTTAAGCGCACGTGGCGCAAAGCACAAGGACCAGCTTAAGGATCCCGGTTCGAGCCCCTGGCTCCCCACCTGCAGGGGAGTCGCTTCACAGGCTTCGAAGCAGGTCTGCAGGGGTCTGTCTTTCTCTCCCCCTCTCTGTCTTCCCCTCCTCTCTTGATTTCTCGCTGTCCTATCCAACAACAACGACACCAGTAACAACAACAATGAACAACAAGGGCAACAAAAGGGAATAAATAAATATTTTTTTAAAATAAAATAAAATAAAATAAGGAGTCTGGCAGTAGCGTAGTGGGTTAAGCACAAGTGGCAGGAAGCGCAAGGACCTGCATGAGAATCCTGGTTCTAGCCCCGGGCTCCCCACCTGCAGGGGAGTCACTTCACAGGCAGTGAAGCAGGTGTGCAGGTGTCTGTCTTTCTCTCTCCCTCTGTCTCCCCCTCCTCAGTTTCTCTCTGTCCTATCCAACAACAACGACAACAACAATAGACAACAAGGGCAACAAAAGGGAAAAAATGGCCTCCAGGAGTAGTGGATTCGTAGTGCAGGCGCCGGGCCCCAGCAATAAAACTGGAGGCAATAAATAAATAAATATAAACAATAAAGAAGGGCAACAAAAAGGACAATAAGTAAATAAACATAAAAAATATTTTAAACGTCCCAGGTTCAATCCCCCACACCCCATAAGCCAGAACTGAACAGTGTTCTGGTAAAAATAATAATAATAATTAAAAAATAATAATAAAAAAATAAAAAAGAAGGAAAGGCCGCTGGGTGGCGGCAGACCTGGTTAAGTGCACGTTACACTGCGCAAGGACCCAGGTTCAAGACCCCGGCCCCCACCTGCAGGGGGAAAGCTTCACAAGTGGTGAAGCAGGTGTCTCTCTGTCTCTCTCTCTCCTCCTCCTCGTCTCAATTTCTGCCTGTCTCTGTCCAATAAATAAATTTAAAAAATATTTTAAAAGGATGGCAAAGAAAAAACAGAATAAAATTAAAGTGTATCTCTAGGGTAGACTCAAAAAAGTCTGTGACTATTTCCTCCAGATGTGTAATTGACATTTTGGAGTCCAAACCCCGTAAGTCAATATACTTTCGGGAACTTCCAGCCACCTGTAGTATAAATTATATATATATATATTTTCCCCTTTTGTTGCCCTTGTTGTTTATCATCGTTGTTGTTGTTATTGCCATTGTTGTTGGATAGACAGAGAGAAATGGAGAGAGGAGGGAAGACAGAGAGGGAAAGAGACAGACAGACACCTGCAGACCTGTTTTACCGCTTGTGAAGCGACCCCCCTGCAGGTGGGGAGCCGGGGGCTTGAACCCGGATCCCTACCCTGGTCCTTGTGCTTTGTGCCATGTGCGCTTAACCCGCTGCGCCACGGCTGGGCTCCCCGTAGAATACATTTAAGCCCCACCCTACACCACGCCTCTAAACAGCCCCTTGAGGAAGTCAATAGTATTGGCCATGTTTTGGATGGGGAAACTGAAGCCCAAGGGTTAAGTAACATACCAGCGATCATTTAGCTAGTATGTGATCAACTTGTAGGAGTGTGTTCATCTTCCTAACCCTCACTGGGCCTAGCCCAGAGTAAGGAGCTCCACTGAGGGGCAGGGGAAATAACAAAAAGATTCTCATGACTGAGGCTCCAGGGTCCCAGGCTCAATACCAGCTCCACCATGAGCCAGACCTGAGCAGTGCTCTGTCTCTCTCCTCTCTTTCTCACTGAAATAACTTTTTTTTTTTTTAAAAAAAAAAAAAAGGACCTCTGGGGAGTCGGGCTGTAGCGCAGCGGGTTAAGCGCAGGTGGCGCAAAGCACAAGGACCGGCATAAGGATCCCGGTTCGAACCCCGGCTCCCCACCTGCAGGGGAGTCCCTTCACAGGCGGTGAAGCAGGTCTGCAGGTGTCTGTCTTTCTGTCCTCCTCTCTGTCTTCCCCTCCTCTCTCCATTTCTCTCTGTCCTATCCAACAACGACAACAACAATAATAACTACAACAATAAAACAATAAGGGCAACAAAAGGGAATAAATAAATAAAATAAATATTTTTTAAAAAATTCTATCTTTAAAAAAAAAAAGGGCCTCTGGGGAGTTGGGCAGTAGCTCAACGGGTTAAACATACATGGTGCAAAGCACAAGGACCGGCATAAGGATCCCGGTTCGAGCCCCCAGCTCCCCACCTGCAGGGGAGTCGCTTCACAGGTGGTGAAGCAGGTCTGCAGGTGTCTGTCTTTCTCTCCCCCTCTGGGTCTCCCCCTCTTCTCTCCATTTCTCTCTGTCCTATCCAACAATGATGATATCAATAACAACAACAGTAACTACAACAATAAAACAAGGGCAACAAATGGGAATACATAAATAAATATTTTTAAAAAAAGGACCTCTGTTGATGTTTGCTGAATGACTAAGAAAATAGACATAGTTGTGTAAACCACCTGGAGGTACCAATTACTGGAGTCAAGGACTCATGAAAGGAATTTCCAGAGTGGGAAGAAACAGGGTCTCTGTCTCCCTCTTCTCTCGTGCATATGACCAGTGATCACCTTGGCCTCACTTTGGCGGAATCTTGGCTCTGATGATCTCAGTGAGAAAGAAAAAGTAGGGCCAGCTCGAGAGCATCCCAGACATTTATTCATGCCTGCGGTCCCAGAGGTCCGAGACTCAGTCCACAGTACCAGCATAGGCCAGAACTGATAGGTATTCTTGCAAAAGAACACAACAATGGCTCAAGGAGTGTCACAGTAGCCAAAGCTTTGTACCTAAGAACATAAAGTCCCAAGTTTGATTTTGGGTGATGGTCGGTATCTTTCTCTCTCTCTCTACCTCTCTATCTTCCCCTTGCTTCTCAATTCCTCTGTATCTTTTTAATTTTTTTAAATTTATTTTCCCTTTTGTTGCCCTTGTTTTTATTGTTGTCGTAGTTGCTGTTATTTATGTCGTCGTTGTTGGACAGACAGAGAGAAATAGAGAGAGGAAGGGAAGGCAGACAGGGGGAGAGTAAGAGAGACACCTGCAGACCTGCTTCACCGCCTTCACCGCCTGTGAAGCAACTGCCCTGCAGGTGGAGAGTCGGAGGCTTGAACCAGGATCCTTAACGCGGGTCCCTGCGCTTTGCCCCACGTGCACCTAACCTGCTGCGCTACCACCCAACTCCCTTCTCTGTATCTTTATCCAAAATAAATAAAATATTTTTAGTGGGGGGCTGGGGAAATAGCATAGTGGTTATGCAAAAAACATTTCATGCCTGAGGCTCTGCAGTCCCAAATTTAATTCCTGGCACCACCATAACCCAGAGCTTAATAGTGCTCTGGTATCTCTCCCTATATATGTCTAGATAGAACAGAGAGAAATGGAGAGAGGAGGAGAAGGTACAGAGGAGGAGAGAAAGGTAGACACCTGCAGACCTGCTTCACTGCTTGTGAAGGGACTCCCCCACAGGGGGCTTGAACCGGGATCCTTAAACCTTCTGTGCACTTCGCACCACATGCGCTTAACCCGCTGTGCTACCGCCTGGCTCCCAAATCAAATTTTAAAAAGAAAGAAAGAGAAAAAAGGTGGGGAAAGCCAAGCAAAATTGTAGATAGGAAGCAAGGAGGTATCTGGAGAGGAAGTAAGCAGTCTACCCCATCTGAGAAGACCACCTGGAGGAGGAGTCAGGCAGCTGGCTTTGGGGAGGGAAGCAGCTGACTTCCCTGCTGGTTTGAATTCCCAGGAGGAGCTGAGCAGTAACAGAGCTTGTCCAGGTCTGGCCGCCAGATGGACAGGAGCAGGGCAGAGGTGACTGCTTCCTCACACCCCAGTGCGGCAGCCTAGACTCTGCTGCAACTTGCCTGATTCTGAGCAGAATGCTGGAGCAGAAGCCAAGCGGGGGGGAGCACTGGGAAGAAGACAGGGGAACAGTCAGGACAAGAGAGCCAGCTGGGCAGCCTCCTGTGGGTCCTGCATTACCCAACACTAATCATCTCATTCCAGATCCCTTTCATAATAGCTTAACATGAACCAATGGGAGGCCCAGCGGAGAGTCTGGTGGACTCATGCGGCAGGACAGAGGGTCGCAGGAAAGCAGGAAAGCTCAGGCATTCCTTGGCTCCTTGTCCCCAGCAGCTGCAGGAAACTGCTCCAAGTTCTCAACTGTGCCCAACATCCCTTCACATAGGAGGTCATCTTGTTTCCTGCTATGCCCTCGACTGGACACAGAGTACTGAGCGGGGTGGCCCCTGGGGCACTGCCAGCAGACACTGGGGAAAGCAGGCGAGGGCCTACCTGGACACCAAGCTTGGGAAGGGAGGTACCATGCCAGAGGTTTCGCATTCTGTGCCGGGATCCCCAACTTTTCTTCCTCTCTTTCTTTCTTTCTCTTTCTTTCTTTCTTTCTTTCTTTCTTTCTTTCTTTCTTTCTTTCTTTCTTTCTTTCTTTCTTTTCTTATTTATTCCTTTCCTTTGGATAGAGACAAAGTGAAATTGAGAGAGAAGGGGGAGACAGAGAGAAAGAGAGACAAGACAGCTGCAACACTTCTTCACTGCTTATGAAAATTCCCCCCTGCAGGTGAGGATGTAGGGCTTGAACCCAGGTCTTTGCACATGGTAATGTGTTCACTCAACCCGGTTGGGCTACCACCTGAACCCCTCCCTAACCTTTGTAACCTGAAAAAGTTATTGACGATATTCCCAGGAAAACACTCCCTATGCACTTCAATATTTCTGTACTCTAAAAGAGTCTTTCAACATCCCGCCAGCTCTCCTACAGGGAGGGAACACCTACAGTGTGCTTAAGGTCACAGACATTCCAATCTGAAATTCTGGCCTGACTTCGAATTTTGGTCCAGTTCCTCGCCACCTTGACTTGCACTGCCCTCTAGAGCCTGAGGGGCTGGGCTTGGAGAATGTCGGGGAGCTCACATGCTCTGCCCTCTAATGGAGTTAGATGGCTGACCACAAAGGCAAGCCCTGCAGAAAGCTAGACGTGCTCTTATCAAGCCCCGTTTACACTAGGCCTACCAGATTTCCAATAATAAATGAATTATATAAAAAAAAAATTGTGGGAGTCAGGCGGTAGCGCAGTAGGTTAAGCACACTTGGTGCAAAGCGAGAGGACCAGCAGGCATATGGATACCGGTTCGAGCCCCCAGTTCTCCACCTGCAGGGGAGTCACTTCACAGGCGGTGAAGCAGGTCTGCAGGTGTCTATCTTTCTCTCATCCTCTCTGTCCTCCCCTCCTCTCTCCATTTCTCTCAATCCTATCCAACAACGACATCAACAACAATAACTACAACAATAAAACAACAAGGGCAACAAAAGGAAATAAATATTTTTAAAAATTGCATGGAGGGAGTCGGGCGGTAGCACAGCGGGTTAAGTGCATGTGGTGCAAAGCACAAGAACTGGCGTAAGGATCCCAGTTCGAGCCCGAGCCCCCAGCTCCCCACCTGCAGGGGAGTCGCTTCACAGGTGGTGAAGCAGGTCTGCAGGTGTCTGTCTTTCTCTCCCCCTCTCTGTCTTCCCCTCCTCTCTCCATTACTCTCTGTCCTATCCAACAACGACAACAATGTTAAACAACAAGGGCAACAAAAGGGAAAATTTAAAAAAAAAATCTAAAAAAAAAAATTGCATGGACAGAGAGATAGCATAATGGTATAAAAAACTGCAGGAGCTGGACCATAGTGCAGCAGGTTAAGCACACATGGCACAAAGTGCAAGGACCTGCTTAAGCATCCCGCTTTGAGCCCCCAGCTCCCCACCTATAGGGGAGTCGCTTCACAGGCGGTGAAGCAGGTCTGCAGGTGTCTTCTTTCTCTCCTCCTCTCTCAATTTCTCTCTGTCCTACCCAACAACAACAGCTATAACAACCACAACAAGGGCAATAAAATGGGAAAAATAGCCTCCAGGAGCAGTGGATTTGGCATTGAGCCCCAGTGATAGCCCTGGAGGCAAAAAGAAGAAGAAGAAGGAGAAGGAGAAGGAGAAGGAGAAGGAGAAGGAGAAGAAGGAGGAGGAGGAGGAGGAGGAGGAGGAGAAGGAGAAGGAGAAGGAGAAGGAGAAGGAGAAGGAGAAGGAGAAGGAGGAGAAGGAGAAGGAGAGGAAGGAGGAGAAGAAGGAGAAGGAGAAGAAGAAGAAGAGGAAGAGGAAGAAGAGGAAGAGGAAGAAGAAGAAGAAGAAGAGGAAGAGGAAGAAGAGGAAGAGGAAGAGGAAGAAGAAGAAGAGGAAGAGGAAGAAGAAGGGGAAGGGGCGGGGAAGGGGAAGGGAAAGGGGAAGGGGAAGAAGAAGGAGGAGGAGAAAGCTGTGCAATCTCTGCCTCTACCTAGCCTAAATGATGTATTTTTCAGAAGGGGGCCAGGTGGTGGTGCACCTGGCGGAGTGTACATGTTGGACGTGTGATAACGTACACAGACCCAGGTTCAGGTTCAAGCCCCCCAGTCCCCATCTGCAGTGGGGAAATTTTGTGAGAGGTGAAGCAGGGCTACAGGTATCTCTTTGTCTCTCCCTTTCTACCTCCTCCTTCTCTACCTCCTCTTTCCCTCTCCATTTCTGGGTGTCTCTGTCCAATAAATAAATGAAGGTTACTTTAAAACATTAAAAGGGGGGGGGGGCAGGGGTAGATAGCATAATGGTTATGCAAAGAAATTCTCATGCCTGAGGCTCCCAAGTCCCAGGTTCTATCCCCTGCACTACCATAAGCCAGAGCTGAGCAGTGCTCTGGCAAAAAAAAAAGAAAGAAAGAAAGAAAGTGTCGGTCTGCTTCTAAATTCTGCTTCTAAGACCTCTTCTTGCTTGTAGTCTATTTACATAATCCTTGTTTTCACTGGTTTAATCCCCACTGGTTTGCATGCTAGCTTCCTTCTCCCCACCCCCTATCCTACGTACTTCCTCTTCCTGACACTTCCGCCTCAGGAGACATAAGAGACAGGGCTTTCTAATGAAGAGAGATTAGAAGAGATTAGATTGCTGAACTGCATTCCCGCTCGACAATAAAGACTGAACTGCATTCCCAGCTCAGCCATGAGTCCCTGGTCGTCTGTCTCCTGCCCGCGAAGCTAGACCGGCAAGAAAAAAAGAAAGGAAGGAAGGAAGGAAGGAAGGAAGGAAGGAAGGAAGGAAGGAAGGAAGGAAGGAAGGAAGGGAGGGAGGGAGGGAGGGAGGGAGGGAAGGAAGGAAGGAAGGAAGGAAAAGAAAGAAAAAGGGAAAGATAAAACTAGAACGTCACTATGGCACATATGGTGTCAGGAGTTGAATTCATGACCTCATGCTTTCTGCTGCCTCCTGGACCTCCAGTAAATGAAAAAAGAAAAACTAAGGAACGTTGTAAGGATCCTGGTTCGAGCCCCCGGCTCCCCACCTGCAGGGGATTCACTTCACGCAGTGAAGCAGGTCTGCAGGTGTCTGTCTTTCTCTCCCCCTCTTCTCTCTCGATTTCTCTATCCTGTCCAACAATGACATCAATAATAACTACAACAATAAAGCAACAAGGGCAGCAAAAGGGAATAAATAAATAAATAAAAGTTTATATATATACAATTTTTATTTATTTATTTTTTCCACCACAGCACTGCACTGCTCTGGCTTACAGCGGTGCTACAGATTGAATTTGAGATCTGAGAACTCAACCATGAAAGCTGTTTGCATGACTGTTACGCTGTCTTCCCAGAGGGTCAGTGAATCTTAAAGCATGGTGGGGGTGGTTGAGAGAAAGGACCACGGAGATTGGCTGACCTGTTAGAGCACAGGATTTGCCTATCTGAGGCTCCAGACATCCTCCAGTTCAATCCCCCGTGCCATCATAAGCCAGAGTTGTGCAGTGCTCCAATCTTTCCTTCATAGGTTATCATGCTGAGACCCTGAGTGGGACCCTTGGGATCACATGGGAGCACTATGGACAGCACCATGGAGCTCTATGACAGTAGAGCAGTGTGCTGGTGTCTTTCTCTAAAAAGGAAAAAAAGGAGCTGGGTGGTAGTGCAGCGGGTTAAGCGCACATGGCACAAAGTGCAAGGATTGGGGCAAGGATCCCAGTTTGAGCCCCTGGCTCCCCACCTGCAGGGGGTTGCTTTGCAAGCAGTGGAGCACGTCTGCAGGTGTCTGTCTTTCCCTGCTCTTCTCTGTCTTCCCCTCCTCTCTCCATTTCTCTCTGTCCTATCCAACAACAACAACAGCTATGACAACATAATAATAATGACAACAAGGGACACAAAATGGGAAAAATGGCCTCCAGGAGCAGTGGATTCACAGTGCAGGCACTGAGCCCCAGTGATAACCCTGGAGGCAAAAATAAATAAATAAATAAATAAAAATAGAGCAGTGGCCCAGGAACTGGTTGTAGCAGATAGTTTTGGACACTTAAGCCTGAAGTCCTGAGCTTTATCCCTGCATGGTATGTGCTGGAAGGGCACTCTGTTTCTCTCTCTCTCTCTCTTCTCTCATAAATAAGCCTTTTTAAAAAAATAACATAATTGGGAGTCAGGTGGTAGCGCAGCAGGTTAAGCACAGGTGGCACAGAGTGCAAAGACCAATGTAAGAATCCTGGTTCGAGCCCCCACTCCCCACCCAGGGTGGGCGCTTCAGAAGTGGTAAAGCAGGTCTGCAGGTGTCTCTCCTTCTCTCTCCCTCTCTTGCTCCCCTCCCCTCTCAATTTCTCTCTGTCCTGTCAAGAATAAAAGAAAAGGGGAAAATGTAAAAAGGAGTTGGAGAGATAGCATAATGGTCATGCAAACAGATTTTCATGCCTGAGGTCCCATACATGCCAAGGTCCCAGGCTGAGCAGTGTTGGTATAAAACAAATAAATAATTCAGTTTTATTTATGCAGCAGTCGGGTGGTGGCATAGTGGATGAACTGTTGAGTTTGCAAGCATGAGATCTGAACTTGACCCTTGGCATTGCAGGCACCAGAGTGATGCTTTGATTGCATCTCTCTCATGAATAAATATTCTGAAATATTGTTTAGTTATTACATTTTTTTAATTAAAAAAATATTTTCCCTTTTGTTACCCTTGTTTTATTGTTGTAGTTATTATTGTTGTTGTAATTGATGTCATCGTTTTGAATACGACAGAAATGCAGAGAAGAGGAGAAAACAGAGAGGAGGAGAGAAAGACAGACACCTGCAGACCTGCTTCACCTCCTGTGAAGCGACTCCCCTGCAGGTGGGGAGCCGGGGGCTCGAAGCAGGATCCTTATGCTGGTCATGTGCTTAACCCGTTGCTCTACCACCTGGCCCCCTATTTATTACATTTTTTTAAAAAAATTTCTTTATTCCCTTTTGTTGCCCTTGTTGTTTTATTGTTGTAGTTATTATTGTTATTGATGTTGTCGTCGTTGGATAGGACAGAGAGAAATGGAGAGAGGAGGGGAAGACAGAGAGGGGAAGAGAAAGATAGACACCTGCAGACCTGCTTCACCACTTGTGAAGTGACTCCCCTGCCAGAGAGTGGGGAGCCAGGGGCTTGAACCGGGATTTTTTTTTTTAAAGATTTTATTTATTTATTAATGAGAAAGATAGGGGAGAGAGAGAGAAAGAACCAGACATCACTCTGGTACATGTGCTGCCGGGGACTGAACTCAGGACCTCATGCTTGAGAGTCTAGTGCCTTGGCCACTGCGCCACCTCCTGGACCACTTGGACCGGGACTCTTAACGCTGGTCCTTGTGCTTTGTACCACCTGCGCTTATCCAGCTATCCAGCTGCACTACTGCCCGACTCCCTATTTATTACATTTTTTTAAATTTATTATATTTTAAAATTTATTTTATTTTAATGAAAAATACAGAGAGAAGAGCAGGGGAGATAGCATAATGGTTATGCAAACAGGGGGCGGGGGGAGACAGCATAATGGTTATGCAAACAGACTCTCATTTCTGAGGCTCCTAAGTCCCAGGTTCAACCGCCCACACCACCATAAGCCAAAGCTGAGCAGTGCTCTGGTATTTCTCTGTGTGTGTGTCTCTCTCTCTGTATCTCTCTCAAAAATAAAATAAATTTTTTTTTAAAGTTAAAAAAAAAAGAGCCTCAGTCATGAAAGACTTTTACATGACCATTATGTTTCTCCCCAGTTCATTATTACATATATATTTTTTAAAGTTTGTTTATTGGGCGGGGGTAGATAGCATAATGGTTATGCAAACAGACTGTCATGCCTGAGACTACGAAGTCACAAGTTCAGTCCCCCGAACCACCAGAAGCCAGAGCTGATTAGTGCTCTGGTGAAAAAAAAAAAAAAAAAAGTTTGTTTATTAATGAGACACAGCGAGAACTCTGTGTGATGCTGGGTGGTCCGGGAGGTGGCACACTGGATAAAGCACAGGACTCTCAAACCATCCGTGACGCTGAGGCTAGACCTTGGGACCCTACACATGCAGGCCCAGCACTTTATTTACTGTGCCGCCTCTCAGGCCGCTACAGCTTTACTTATTAGTTTTTTTTCCTTCTATTTATTTATTTATTTATTTATTTGGGGGTGACCAGAGCACTGCTCAAGTCTGCGTATAGTGGTGCTCGGAATGAACAAGGGGCATAGAAGCCTGAGGCATGACATTTTAATTTTTTTTTATTAAAGTAATTTCCCTAGTGCAAGTCACACAAAAGTTTCTCAGAGACCCTACCTAATTTTTTCATATTACTTGCTAAATACCCAGTCTTCCTTCTGATTATATAGCATTTAAATTGTTTTTATTTTTATATATTTTATTTATTTTAATGAGAAAGGTTAGCACACAACAGAGAAAGACCAGAGCACTGCTCAGCTCTGGCTGATGATGGTGCTGGGGATTGAACCTGGGACTTGAGAGCCGCAGATATGAGTCTCTTTGCATAACCATTAATGTTATCTACCCCTGCCCAGGCCCCAAATTCTCTATGATAATTGCCATGGTAATACTAGGACCGAAGGTTCGGGAAAGACTTGCAGAACCGAAGCTCAGGTAAGCTAATTAATTCTAAGTGCTCAGAACCCACCTCCCACCCAAGAGGACCTCACCAACCTTGGGTGTGGGAGGCGGTGTCTCTCACGTGGGTGACACCATACTTTCCAGCAGGTGGCGCTGCAGATATGACTACGGTTGAAGGTTTCCAGCTAGGAAACAAGTTCCTTAGAGGGTGCTAAGGAGTGAAAAGTTATTCACAAATTCAATTAACAGGGACAGGTTGGAGGGTAGATACCATTATGGTTATGCAAAAATACTTTCATGCTTAAGACTCCAAAGTCCCAGGTTCAATCCCTCGCATCACCATAAACCAGAGCTGAACAGCGCTCTGGTACAAAAAAAAAAAAAAAAAAAAAAAAGGAGCTGGGTGGTGGCGCACATGTTACAATGGGCAAGGTCCTGGGTTGAGCCTCGGCCCCCACATGCAGGGGGAAAGCTTTGCAAGTGGTGAAGTAGAACTTCAGGTGTTTCTCTGTATCTCTCCCTATCTATCTCGCCCTTTCTCTCAACTTCTGGCTAGATCTATCCATTAAATAAATAAAGGCAATAATAAAAAAATAATAAACAACTTTGTGTAGTCCCGCTTCCTAGGTGATGGGGATTTGGTCGGGGACAAGACCAAGTTCTACACTTACAAGTTTTACATTAAAAATAATTTTTTGGGGGGTCGGGCGGTGGCGCAGTGGGTTAAGCTCACATGGCACAGAGCACAAGGACCGGGTAAGGATCCCGGTTCGAGCCCCCGGCATCCCAGCTGCAGGGGAGTCGCTTCACAGGCGGTGAAGCAGGTCTGCAGGTGTCTGTCTTTCTCTCCCCCCTCTCTGTCTTCCCCTCCTCTCTCCATGTCTCTCTGTCCTAACCAACAACGAACAACATCAACAACAATAATAACCACAACGAGGCTACAACAAGGGCAACAAAAGGGGGAAAAAATGGCCTCCAGGAGTGGTGGATTCATGGTGTAGGCACCGAGCCCAGCAATAACCCTGGAGGGAAAAAAAAATTTTTTTTTTCTTTTTTCTTTTAACAAGAGCAATGCTCAGCTCTGGTTTATGGTGGTGCAGGTGATTGATTGAACCTGGGACTTCAGAGCATCAGGCATGAGAGTCTGTTTGCATAACCATTATGCTATCTACCCCGACCCTAAAAATGTTTTATTAACTTAATTTACTGGATAGAGACCGCCAGAAATTGAAGGGAAGGAGGTTAGTAGAAGGGGGGCAGGTGGTAGCGCATCTGATTGAGCGCACATTACAGCGCACAAGGACTCAGGTTCAAGCCCATGGTCCCCACCTGCAGGAGGAAAGTTTCACGAGTGGTAAAGCAGGGCTGCAGGTGTCTCTGTAACTTTCTCACTCTATCTCCCCTTTCCCTCTTATTTTCTCACCGTCTCTATCCAATAAATAAATAAAGATAATTTTAAAAAGAAAGGAGGGTCCGGCGGTAGCACAGTGGGTTAAGTGCATGTAGCGCAAAGTGCAAAGACTGGCATTAAGGATCCTGAGCCCCTAGCACCCCACCTGCAGGGGAGTCGCTTCACAGGCGGTGAAGCAGGTCTGCAGGTGTCTGTCTTTCTCTCCCTCTCTCTGTCTTCCCCTCCTCTCTCCATTTCTCTCTGTCCTATCCAGCAACAATGACATCAATAACAATAATGAAAAACAACAAGGGTGGGCGGGGTAGACAGCATAATGGTTATGCAAACAGACTCTCATCCCTTGAGGCTCCTAAGTCCCAGGTTCAATCCCCCACACCACCATAAGCCAGAGCTGAGCAGTGCTCTGGTGTTTCTGTGTGTGTGTCTCTCTTTCAAAAATAAAATTAATTTAAAAAAATTTTTTAAAACCAAGGGCAACAAAGGGGAAAAATAAAAATAAATCACTTTTTTTTTTTGCCTCCAGGGTTATTTCTGAGGCTCAGTGCCTGCACCATGAATCCACTGCTCCTGGAGGCCATTTCCCCCCCCCTTTTGTTGCTCTTGTGTTGTAGCCTTGTTGTGGTTACTATAGTTGTTGTTGATGTCGTTCGTTGTTGGATAGGACAGAGAGAAATGGAGAGAGGAGGGGAAGAAAGAGAGGGGGAGAGAAAGACAGACACCTGCAGACCTGCTTCACTGCCTGTGAAGCGACTCCCCTGCAGCTGGGATGCCAGGGGCTCTAACTGGGATCCTTACCCGGTCCTTGTGCTCTGCGCCACGTGAGCTTAACCCACTGCATTACCACCCGACCCCCAAAATAAATCACTTTTTTTTAAAAAAGAGAGAGGACAGAGAGACACTTGCAGTACTGCTTCACCAGATCCTGATGTTTTTCCCCTGCAGGTGGGGAGTGGGGCTTGAACCTGGGTCCTTGAGCATTGTAACATATGAGCTCAACCAGGTGTGCCACCATCCGGTCCTCCAATTTTTTTTTTAATCTTTATTTATTAATTGGATAGAACCAGCCAGAAATTGAGAGCGAAGGGGGAGGCAGAGATGGAGAGAGAGAGAGAGAGAGAGACACCTGCAGCACTGCTTCACCACTTGTGAAGCTTTCCCCCTGCTAGTGGGGGTCAGGGACTTGAACCCGGTTCTTACACATTATAACATATGCACTCAACCAGGTGCACCACCACCCATCCTGAAGTTTTACATTTTACAGCTGGACTGTTAAATACTATATTAACCTTTGAAATGTGTCTGGCTAGCCAGTGGAATAGCTCACTAGGGTAGTGCACTGCTTTGCCATATGTGCAACCTAGGTTCAAGTTGGGGGGGGGGGATGAAAGGGGAAGAGAGATAGACACCTGCAGACCTGCTTCGCCGCTCGTGAGGTGACCCCCCCCCATAGGTGGAGAGCCAGGGCTCGAACCTGGGTTCTTACATGGGTCCTTGTGCTCTGTACTATGTGCACGTAACCCTATCCCCCTAAATTTTAACTTTATTTACCTTTATTTTAATTAAAAATTTTTAAATTTATTTATTTTGGAGAGAGATAGGGAAAAGTTGAGAGGCAAGGAAGAGAAGGGGGGCATTGGGTGGTGGTGCAGTGGGTTAAGTACATGGGGCGCAAAGCGCAAGGACCGGCATAAGGATCCTGGTTCCAGCCTCTGGCTCCCCACCTACTTCACAAGCGGTGAAGCAGGTCTGCAGGTGTCTGTCTTTCTCTCCCTCTCGCTGTCTTCCCCTCCTCTCTCCATTTCTCTCTGTCCTATCCAACAATGACAGCAATGACAATAATAATAACTACAATAAAAAAACAATAAGGGCAACAAAAGGGAAAATAAATAAAAAATGAAGAAGAAAGGGGAGTCGGGTGGGTTAAGCGCATGTGGCACCTAGCGCAAGAACCAGCATAAGGATTCGGGTTCAAACCCCTGGCTGGCTGGCTCCCCACCTGCAGGGGAGTCGCTTCACAGGCGGTGAAGCAGGTCTGCAGGTGTCTGTCTTTTTCTCCCCGTCTTCCCCTCCTCTCTCCATTTCTCTCTGTCCTATCCAACAACGACATCAACAACAACAATAATAACTAAAGCAATAAAACAAGGGCAACAAAAGGGAATATAAATATTAAGTGGTCCGAGAGGTGGCGCAGTGATAAGGCTTTGGACTCTCAAGCATGAGGTCCTGAGTTTGATCCCCGGCAGCACGTGTACCAGAGTGATGTCTGGTTCTTTCTCTCTCCTATCTTTCTCATTAATAAATAAATAAAATCTTTTAAAAAAATAAATAAATATTTTTAAAAAGATGCCCAACTCCCCACTCTTAATATCTTTTTCATAGGCCCACTCAACTTCTTTTATCTACTCATTTATGTAAGTTAATTCAAATTACAAAAGGACAAAGCATTAATATTTTGTTATTTATTTATTTATTTATTTATTTTTTATTAACAGGGGAGAGCGCGAACGCAGTCCCCCACTACCACAAATCATGCAGTCGAGTTTCCCACATTTGGGGAAATCGCAGGGGTCAGCACATCCAGAGTGCAATGGATAAGCCTCGCCCTGGGAAAACCACCTTCGTGATCATGGTATCTCCCCTGCCAGGTAAGTATGCATTAATATTTTGTAACTAAAGCCAGTTGTGCTAATTTTTAGTGCTTTAATCTTTGTTACTTTGTTTTACTATTGCTGTTAAATGGACAAATTCGTGATTTCATTTTAAATATAGCACTTGGGGCCTCTATTATGTTATCTCCCCAGTTCTCCAATGTTTCTTTAAAAATTATATATATACATATATATCTACAGATGTGTTATATACATCATATATACATATCTATCTATAGAGGTGTATCATATATTTATTTATTTACTTATTACACTAGAGCACTGCTCAGCTCTGGTTTACGGTGGTGCCGGGGACTGAACCTGGGTCTTCGGAGCCTCATGCATGAGTCTCTTTGGATAACCATTATGCTATCTCCCCCGCCGTAAATAATTTTACCACTATTTAAATTTAACAGAGACAGCCAGAGATCGAGAGGGAATGGGGAGAAAGAGAAGGTCTTGAGAGACAGAGAGACAGCTGCAGGCCTTCTTCACCAGTCGTGAAGCTTCCCCCTGCAGGTGGAGACTGGGGCCTCGAACCCTGGTCCTTGCGCATTGTGACAAGAGCACTTAACCAGATGCGCCACCATCCGTCTGCCCCTCCACCTTTAAAACATTTTTTTTTTTTGAAGGTTTTATTTACTAATGAAAAATAGAGAGAAAGAACCAGACATTACTCTGGTACACATGTGCCGGAGATTGAACATGCTAGGGAGTCAAGGACTTCATCCACGGGCGACCTCCCGGACCACTCAAATATCCTTCTGTACTGAAAGTTTGAGATACCGTAACTGGGGACCTCCAGCAGAAGGGGAATCACTCATCTGGACAAGACAAACTAAAAGCTTGAAAAACAAGCTGAAAACTCAGCTTCGTTAGGCGAAGAGCCCACAAGAGAACTCAAGCGCTCGAAAGGTGATTGGCTGAAGAAGTACTTCCGCCAGTCACTCTCAAAAGCCATGGAAATGATTGGCTAAAGGAATTATCCCGGAAGCACTCCCAGTCCGGCCCAGCCCCCCCCAGCATTGTTTATTGGTTGGACTCGACCGGCGCGGAGCCTCCTGGGAATTGTAGTTCGAGGGGCTTCGTTGGGGGTCGCGGAAAGGCTCCGTAGTGTGAGGTCGGGAAGCAGCGGTTGTGCCTGGTGGCGGTTGCCGGCACCATGTCCCGCGTATCCGTGCCCTGCCACGTGAAAGGCACCGTGGCCTTGCAGGTGGGCGACGTGCGGACCTCGCAAGGCCGGCCTGGCGTGCTGGTCATTGATGTCACCTTCCCCAGCGTCGCGCCCTTCGAGGTGAGAAAGCCCGGTGGGCGCGACCTAGCAGCTCGGGCGTGTCCTGGGCGAGCGAGCTTGTACCGGGAGCCTCAGCCTCCCCCTCAGCCTTGCGGAGCGGCTCGCCACCCATGCTTTGAGTTAATGCCTTTCTATTAGGATGCGGCTTCCAGCCCTGCTCTCGTCAGTGTCTCGCCGCAGGACAGCACTGGCCCCGACGTGCCAAGATGGTAGACTAGGTGCTAGAAACACAGCTGGAAGACAAATAAAAGTGCGAGCTCACTTTGGCCCTGACCCCCTGACTGGGGCTCATCTCGGGTCTTCAGATCCGCGGCTCCACTTGCGGGTCTCCAGTGGCATCAAGCGACACGCAACAAAGCCCACGGACACCCGCGGCACTGCCGTGTCCTGCGGTGGCTGCGGCTGCCGCTTCTCCTTCTTCTTCTTTTAAAATATTTTAATTTATTCATTCCTGAGAAAGATAGGAGGAGGAGGAGAGAGAGAAAGAACCAGACGTCACTCTGGCACATGTGCTGCCGGGCATTGAACTCAGGACCTCATGCCTGAGAGCCCAGAGCCTTAGCCGCTGCGCCACCTCCCGGTCCACGATGCCCGCCTCGTAGCCCGTGCATTTTGTCTTGTGCTCTGTGGTTATTTCCCAAGCGACCGCTTTCCGATGAGCAAAGAGTTAGAGAGAGACGACGGGGTGGTGGTGGCACACCCACTGGAGCATGCATTTTGCCGCGTGTGAAGACCCGGGTTCAAACTCCAGTTGCCACCCGCAGGAGGGAAACTTCACATGTAGTAGAGGAACTGCAGGTTTCTCTCCTCCCATGTCTCTCTCTCACCATCTAACAAAAAAGAACAACAACAAACAAACAGGGAGTCGGGCGGTAGCGCAGCGGGTTAAGCGCAGGTGGCGCGAAGCGCAGGAACCGGCGTGAGGATCCTGGTTCGAGCCCCCCGGCTCCCCACCTGCAGGGGAGTCGCTTCCCAGGCGGTGAAGCAGGTCTGCAGGTGTCTGTCTTTCTCTCCCCGTCTCTGTCTTCCCCTCCTCTCTCCATTTTCTCTCTGTCCTATCCAACAACAACGACATCAATAACCACAACATTGTTAAAAAAGCAAGGGCAACAAAAGGGAAAATAAATAAATATTTTAAAAAGTGCGGGGCTTGGGGTTGACCATCCGGAGCGAGCAGTGGAATCATCGTGCAGTCGCTGAGCCCCAGCAGTAACCCTGGCGGCGGCAAAATAAGTCAATAAGGGCTGGACAGAGTAGCTCACTTCGATGATGTGCTGCTTTGCCAAGCGTGTGACCATGATCGAGGCAGCCTCCACTGCACCGTGCGAAGGAAGCTGGTGCTGTGGTCTCTGTCACTCTGCCTTCTCTGAGTCTCCGTGAATTACTCTTTTATTTCCACCAGGGTCATCTCTTGGATTCGGTGCCAGCATGACAAATCCACTGCTCCTGGTAGCCATTTTTCTTTCTTTCTTTTTTTTTTTTTTTCTTTCACCAGAGCACTGTTTAGCTCTGGCCGACGGTGGTGTGGGAGATTGAACCTGGGACTTTGGAGCCTCGGACTATGTTTTTCTTTTTTAAACTTTAATTAATTCAAATAAATTTCATTTATTTATTTGAGAAATTGAGGAGGAAGTGGGAGAGAGAAAAGAAAGATACACGCAGCACTGCTATACTGCTGTGACACTTTGCCCTGCAGGTGGGGAGTGGGGCCTTACACCTGGGTCCTTGCACATGGTAGCATGTGTGCTCGACCAGGTGCACCACTGCCGGCCCCTTTCTTTGTCTCTATTAAGATCGATGAATTAATAAGCTGAAACTTCTTTGAATGATTCTGATGTATGTCTGGTGTTTGAAAACTGCTTTAGCTAGGCTGACATCTGCTGTTTCAGGTGTATGCCATGTTCTCTCACTCAGGCTCGCCTTTTTAAATTAGTGATTTAATATTGACTTACAAAATTATAAGATAGCAGGGATATTCCACACCTTCCCCACCACCAGAGTTCCGTATCCCCATTCCCCTATTGGAGATTGTATTAGTTCTCCCAAGATCACAGATATGGGTTGACTTGTTTCTGTAACTGTTTATATTCATATATATTTGCCCTTTTTTTTCCCTGTTTTTTTTTTCTTTATTGGGGAGTTAATGTTTTACATTCAACAGTAAATGCAATAGTTTGTACATGCAGAACATTCCCCAGTTTCCCATTTAACAATACAACCCCCACTATGTCATTTATCATCCTTCATGGACCTGTATTTTACTTTGGTGCAATATGCCAATTCCATTTCAGGTTCTACTTGTGTTTTCTTTTCTGATCTTGTTTTTCAACTTCGGCCTGAGAGTGAGATCATCCCATATTCATCCTTCTGTTTCTGACTTATTTCACTCAACATGATTTTTTCAAGGTCCATCCAAGATCGATATTTGCCCTTTTTTTATTTCCTTTTGTTGCCCTTGTTTTATTGTTGTAGTTATTATTGATGTTGTTGTTGTTGTTGTTGGATAGGACAAAGAGAAATGGAGGGAGGGAAGACAGAGAGGGGGAGAGAAAGACAGACACCTGCAGACCTGCTTCTCCGCTTGTGAAGCGACTCCCCTGCAGGTGGGGAGCCGGGGGCTCGAACCGGGATCCTTATGTCAGTCCTTGGCGCTTAGCGCCACCTGCGCTTAACCCGCTGCGCTACCACCTGACTCCCATATTTGCCCATTTTTTTTATATGCTCCTGCCTTCTCTTCCTTTTTAAGTCCTACCTATTACTTCAGAGTGTACTTTTTTCCCCCTCTCCTCTTCTCTCTCTGGGTCCTGATGAAATTGGAGCTCAGAGTCCTCTGGTCATCTTCCCTTAACATTTACCCTTCTGGGCGTATGGACCAAAATTCTTTATGGGGTGTAGAAGGTGGAAGTTCTGGCTTCTGTAGTTGCTTTTTTTGCTGGATGTGGGCTTTTGGCAGGTGGATCCAAAACCCCAGCCTGTTGTTATCTTTCCCTAGTAGGGTAGGGCTCTGGGGAGGTGAGGTGCTGGGACACATTGATAAGGCTGTCTGCCCAGGGACCTCAGGATGGAATCTTAGTAGCATCCGCAACTTGGTAGCTGAAATGCAATAAGATATAAAGCAGGACAAAATCTTTATGATTAAAAAAAAATCTTAATATTTTATTTTTATCAGAGCAGTGCTTATGGTGGCTTATGGTGGTGCGGGGGATTGAACCTGGGACTAGATGGAGCCTCAGGCTTGAGAGTGTTTGCATAACCATTATGCTATTTATCCCCCCCCCCCCCCCCGCCTATAGGACAAAATCTTTAATTAACAGGAACCAAAGAGTAGGAATAGAGCAAAGGGGAACAGGGATTTTAGGGTGGATAGAAGTCTAGAAGTCCGTTTTAGCTAAGTCCCTAGGGGCCCATGACTGGTGATTTTTGCTGGAGCTTGATAGATGACCTGCAGGTGGACTAAAAATATTGCCTGGGAAGATGGTGTCAGAGTTGAAAATAGGACTAGAAGGCTGAATCATGGCAGAGTAGCTCCCAAACTTGGAGAAAATATGTAAGTACAATTAATTATTTACCATGTTGATCTGACCCAGGGCCCATGAATATTGCTATTTAGCACAGGAGCCTGGATAACCTCCAAGTCCCTGTCAGTCTGAGCTCACAGTCCATGGTCACAGCTGGGAACATTCTAGACTAAGCTCATTTTAGTACCAGTTTTCCTTGAGTGGCAGAGTAGGGTGACCCCACCTCCCTAGCACTGGTAGTTCATAGTGAGGGTACAGTCCTGAAGTGGCTCACAAGAGGGCCGATAGTGGCTTTGCTGATGGAAGTGACCAGTGATGGCGGAGCGATGGACCTATTAGAGGCCTAGGCCCATTGAGTCTACAGGGGAGCCCAAGGGTTCTCTCTGACTAGCTTCGTACCCTGGGTGCTAAGGGGCCAGCTGGTGGCGCACCTGGCTGAGCGCACACATTACGATGCACAAGTTCTGTGTGTGCTTAACCAGGTGCACCACTGCCCGGCCCCATCTCTCCCTCTCTCATCTTTTTTTTTTTTTTAATAAAAGAGGACCAGGTATAGTGGTCATGCGAGTAACTGTCATGCTGGAGGTAAAATGAATGCTAATAGTTGTTGAAGTATTAGCAGTGTAATAGCAGTAGTGCTTTTTTTTTTTCCCTCCAGAGTCATCGCTGGGGCTCGTGCCTGCACTGTGCATCCACTGCCCCTGGAGGCCATTTTTCCCCCCTTTTTGTTGCCCTTGTTGCTGTTATTGTTGGATAGGACAGACAGAAGTTGAGAGGTGGGAGAGAAAGATAAGACACCTACATTTCACTTCTTGTAAAGTGACCCTCCTGCAGGTAGGGAGTTGGGGCCTGGAATCAGCATCTTTGAATGGGTCCTTGCACTTTGCACTATGTGCTATTAACCCGCTGCACTATACCGCCCTGCCCCCCAGTAATACATTTTTCTTTTAAAGAATTTATTTATTCATGAGAAAGATAGGAGGAGAGAAAGAACCAGATATCACTCTGGTACATGTGCTGCTGGGGATTGAACCCAGGACCTCATTGAAAATCCAGTGCTTCATCCACTGTGCCACCTCCCGGACCACCCCGTAATACTTTTTTTTAAAATTTATTTATTCCCTTTTTGTTGCCCTTGTTTTATTGTAGTTGTACTTATTATTGTTGATGTTGTTGTTGGATAGGACAGAGAGAAATGGAGAGAGGAGGGGAAGACAGGAGAGAAAGACACCTGCAGACCTGCTTCACCGCCTGTGAAGAGACTCCCCTTCAAGTGGGGAGCCGGGGGCTCGAACCAGGATCTTTCCTCCTGTCCTTGCGCTTTGCGCCACCTGCGCTTAACCGCTGTGCTACCGCCCGACTCCCCGTAAATTTTTTGTATAGGCATTATGCTGTGTCCCCAGCCGCCTGAGCCTGATGTGTCACAGCAGTTTCTCTGTATTGTAGTTGCAGGAGATCATGTTTAAGAATTACTACACAGCCTTTCTGAGCATCCGCGTTCGCCAGCATACTTCAGCACACACGCCGGCCGAGTGGGTGACCTGTCTGCGCGACTACTGCCTGATGCCTGACCCACACAGTGAGGAGGGAGCCCAGGAGTATGTGTCACTAACCAAGAGCCAGGTCAGAGTGGGACCCGGCACGACCCCTGAGCGGCCCGATGTGGAGGTCTGACAGCTGGGCGCGGCTCGCAGCCAAGGGGGTGGTGGTAATCCGGGCCGGCTGGGGCTATGAGTCCCTGCCAAGTGCCTTGGAGGCACGACTGTTCTTTCCTTTCTACGGGGCTGGGGAGGCAACCTTGGCTCATCACTGCTTGGGAAGCTCCCGGGCAGTGAGCTGGGGCCTTGCTGGGGCCTTGTGTGCAACCAGATGCTTTGTGACATGGCGAGTGTGACAGAGCTGCGCCTGATCCTTCGACAGCCGTCACCGCTGTGGCTGTCTTTCACAGTGGAGGAGCTTCAGATCTACCAGCAAGGACCGAAGGTACGTGGCTAGTATGAAGAGCTCTTGATTGGCCCTTTCCTGTCTATGACAAGGAGAGTTTGGTTTGGAGTTAGGAGTGGTTGGGATAATGAGACTTGGGGCTGCTTGGTGGTGGTGGCACAGCTGGTTTAGCGCTTGTGTTATATGGTGCAAGGACCCGAGTTTGAGCCTCTGGTCCCCTCCTGCAGGGGGAAAGCTTTGTGAGTGGTGAAACAGGGCTGCAGGTGTCTCTGTCCCTCTCCCTCTGTCTTTTTTGTAAGTATTTATTTATTAATGAGAGGGATAGGAGAGAGAGAAAGAACCAGATATCACTCTGGTACAAGTGCTGCCGGGGATTGAACTCAGGACCTCATGCCTGAGAGACCAGCACTTTACCCACTGCACCACCTCCTGGACCATTGTTTCTCTCCCTCTCTATCTCCCCCTGCTCTCTCTATTTCTGGATGTCTCTAATAAATAAAAAAAGAAAAGAAAAGAAAGATTGAAAAAAGAATGGTGAGACTCAAAAGAAGTCTCTTGAAAATTAGCCAAATTTTGGCTGGGGAGACAGCATAATGATTATGCAAAATACTTTCATGCCTGAGACACCAAAGGTCCCAGGTCCAGTCCCCAGTACCATCATAAACCAGAGCTGAGCAGTACTCTGGTAAACAAAATAAAACAAAAAGAAAAGTAACTGAATTGGACTGCTAGGAGTTTGTGATGAGACGTGAGGCTGTTTCCTCTTGTTTTTAGGACCACCACCTCTTTCAGAGCTAGACCTTCAGGTGCCAGGAAATTTCTCTGCCTTATCTCCCTGGGCCTCCTGTATAGCACAAAATCTTAAGGAGTCTGCCCCGTAGACCTCTGTGGATTTCTAGACAGGATTTCATTTGTGTCTAAGGCTTAGAATTTCTTATTTCGTGGCCTGGGAGGTGGCGCAGTGATAAAGCTTTGGACTCTCAAGCATGATGTCCTGAGTTCTATCCCCGGCAGCACATGTGCCAGAGTGATGTCTGGTTCTTTCTCTTTCCTCCTATCTTCCTCATTAATAAAATCTTGGGAGTCAGGCAGTAGCGCAGCAGGTTAAGCGCAGGTAGCACAAAGCACAAGGACTGGCTTAAGGATCCCGGATCCAGCCCCTGGCTCCACACCTGCAGGGGAGTCACTTCACAGGTGGTGAAGCAGGTCTACAGGTGTCTATCTTTCTCTCCCCCTCTCTGTCTTCCCCTCCTCTCTCCATTTCTCTCTGCCCTATCCAACAATGGCGACATCAATAACAACAGCAATAATAATTACAACAGTAAAACAAGGGCAACAAAAAGGAATGAATAAATAATAAAAAAAAGAAAATTGAAAAAATAAGTTTAAAAAATAAATAAAATCTTTAAAAAAAAAAGAATTCCTTCTTTCGGGAGTCGGGCGGTAGCGCAGCGGGTTAAGTGCAAGTGGCACAAAGTACAAGGACCAGCATAAGGATCCCGGTTCGAGCCCCCGGCTCCCCACCTGCAGGGGGATTGCTTCACAGGCTGTGAAGCAGGTCTGCAGGTGTCTGTCTTTCTCTCCTTCTCTCTGTCTTATCCAAGAACGAAATCAGTAACAACAATAACTACAACAATAAAACAGCAAGGGCAACAAAAGGGAATAAATAAATAAATATTTAAAACAATTCCTTCTTTTTGTTCTGAGACCCTTGCTACTCTGCCTCCCTAAGGGAAACTTATCTTTGCTTTGTAGAGCCCCTCAATGACCTTCCCCAAGTGGCTGTCTCACCCAGTACCTTTTGAGCAACCGGCTCCCCTCCTTGAGGTAAGACTTCAGTGTAGGTAAGAACGACGTTTGGACAGCTCTGATGGCCAGTGCAGCTGTTCTTAAGAGTCCAGGGCTGGACCCAGGCCCCTTGGTTCACTCTTGGCCCACTTCCTTCTGGGTGTGCCATGGGGCCTGCGGGACTAGGCTGCCGAGTGTACAGCAGGCCCTAACCTCTTGTTTCACCAGCCAGTTGGGAGTGGTACTGTCCTCAACTGGAGGGTCCCATAGCCCAACTTGGCCTCTCTTGAGCTCTAAGGTGACTGGTGGGAAGAGACCCTTGGCCACTGACTCTTCCTTTTGGAGCAGGGTCTCCCGGACCCCAGCAAGATATCCTCTGAGGTGCAGCAGATGTGGGCACTGACAGAGATTGTCCGGGCTAGTCACACCTCCACAAGAATCGGCCGCTTTGATGTAAGTGATTGCGTCATGCCCTCTGCTTGGCTCTTTGCTCTGAGCAGGTCAGACCTGACGCTCGTTTGCATTGCAGGTGGACGGCTGTTATGACCTCAACTTACTCTCCTACACTTGAACTGTGCCTCTTAGCCAAGACCCTGAACTTCTGTGCTCACCCAGACCTGGTTTGGACTACCAAATGCTGATGTGTTTCCCTGTGTCTTCTGAATGTTGCATGTATCTCCGGGCTGTCTGGGGTGTATCACAGACTCAAGATTCTTAAGGTCTCACTATGTTACCTCAGCAGGACTTCCCAAGGGGGTACGTGGTGGTCCTTGCCCAACTGCACTTCAACGCCTCCTCCTCCTCCTCCCTTAAAATGTTCTCAGCTCTACTTACTACGATATTCCCCAGTGTCTTCCGCTCCTCCTGCCGACATGTGCACATTCTTCAGCTTGCTGTGCGTACACAAGACTGCGGACGCCTACTAGCACCTGCTCTGTCCAGCCTCGGGAGGCGATCTGCATCTAGAAATGGAGGGAGACACTAGAGTCTCATCTTCCTCATCCTGTACTACTACTTCTTTTTTTTCTAATGAAATCAAATGTCTTTTTTTTTTTTCTTTTTGCCTCCAGGATTATTGTCATTGTTGCTGGATAGGACAGAGAGAACTCGAGAGAGGAGGGGAAGACAGAGAGGGGGAGAGAAAGACAGACACCTGCAGACCTGCTTCACCGCTTGTGAAGTGACTCCCCTGCAGGTGGGGAGCCAGGGGCTCGAACCGGGATCCTTACACCAATCCTTGTCATTTGCACCATATGTGTTTAACCTGATGTGCTACCACCTGACTCCCAATATTTTATTTATTGGTGAGAGAGATGGAGAGAAAGAACCAGACATGACTCTGGTACATGTACTACTGGGGACTGAACTCACGACCTTCTGCTTGAGAGACCAATGCTTTATCCACTGCGCCATCTCCTGGACCACACCCTTCACTTTTTTCTTTTCTAATACTTTTTTAAAAAAATATTTATTGGGGGTCGGGCGGTGGCGCAGTGGGTTAAGCGCATGTGGCGCAAAGCGCAGGGACCGGTGTAAGGATCCCGGTTCGAGCCCCCGGCTCCCCACCTGCAGGGGGGTCCCTTCACAGGCGGTGAAGCAGGTCTGCAGGTGTCTATCTTTCTCTCCCCTTCTCTGTCTTCCCCTCCTCTCTCCATTTCTCTCTGTCCTATCCAACAACGAATTGCGTCAACAAGGGCAATAATAATAACCACGGCGAAGCTGCAACAAGGGCAACAAAAGGGGGAAAAAAAAAGGCCTCCAGGAGCGGTGGATTCATGGTGCAGGCACCGAGCCCAGCAATAACCCTGGAGGAGGAAAAAAAAAAAAAAATTTATTTATTCATTTTTCCTTTTTGTTGCCCTTGTTGTTTTCATTGTGGTAGTTATTATTGATGTCGTTGTTGTTGGATAGGATGGAGAGAAATGGGGAGGGGAAGACAGAGAAGGGGAGAGAAAGACAGACACCTGCAGACCTGCTTCACCGCTTTGTGAAGCGACTCCCCTGCAGGTGGGGAGCCGGGGTTCGAACCGGGATCCTTACGCCGGCGCTTGTGCTTTGCGCCACCTGCACTTAATCCGCTGTGCTACGCCCGACTCCCCTCCCTTCTTTGTTACTAGAGCACCGCTCGGCTCTGAAGCTGGAACTTTGGAGTCTCAGATGTGAGAGTCTCTTTGCATAACCTTTCTGTTACCTGCCCCTGCCATTTCTCTCTCTCTCTTTTTTTTAAATATTTTGTTTAGTTTATTATTTTAATGAGAAAGTGTAGATACAGAGGGAGAGAGAGAGAGAGAGAAACCAGAACACTGCTCACTTCTGTCTTATGGTGGGGCTGGGGATTGAACCTGTGACCTCAGAGCCTCAGGCTTAAAAGGCTTTTGCAGAACCATTATGCTGTCTCCGCAGCCCTTTTCTCTGTCTTTATTTTACCTTATTATTTTAAAAATAGTTTTTATTTATTTATTTTCCCTTTTGTTGCCCTTGTTTTTTATTGTTGTTGTAGTTATCATTGTTGATGTCGTCATTGTTGGATAAGACAGAAATGGAAAGGGGAGGGAAAGACAGAGGGGGGAGAGAAAGACAGACACCTGCAGACCTGCTTCACCACTTGCGAAGCGACTCCCCTGCAGGTGGGGAGCCGGGGGCTCGAACCAGGATCCTTATGCTGGTCCTTGCACTTTGCACCACTGTTGGTATGCTTCTAAAAACCCCTTCTGTTTCATTAGTTTAATCTCCCCTGCTTAACACTGTTTTATTTACATAACCATTGTATTCTATTTACATAACCACTGTTAACAAGCACCACACTCCCTCCAGGGCATTAGTGGTTTAGTGGTAAAATTCTCACCTGCTCCGCCCCCTCTCCTTGTCACACCCTGATCCTCTCCTTGTCACACCCTGATATTACCCATCACTTTTCTCTCCACCCTTTCTGCGTCGCTTCCTGTTCCCACCCTACTGGGCTAGTATATTTATAAGGACAAGATTGTTTGTAGTTTTTTAGTTTAGCTTAGCTTGGTATAGATTGTGCTGCGTCCTGTCCTGCGTGAATAAAGAGATACTGCCTACAGCTCAACCATGAGTCCCTGGTCGTCTGTTACCCGCCCGTGAAGCCAGCCCGATGAAAACAACATACCACCTGCAGTTAACCCACTGCGCTACCACCCAACCCCCTATTTTACCTTATTTTACGCATTGGATAGAGGCAGAAACCAAGGGAGAAGGGGAAGATTAGGAGAGAAAAGGCGATACCTGTAGCACTGCTTCACTGCTCGTGAAACTTCGTCTCTGCGGATGGAGCCAAGCGGCTTGAATCCAGATCCTTGTGCCGGGTAACATGCACTCAACAGGGCGCACTGCCACCAGTCCCCAGTCTTTAGCCCACAAAATGAACTTCCTCGTTTAAACTCTTCTGTCTGCTGAGGAAGCAGAGTGGGGGATTTGGGTAGTCAGTTTTCCTGAACCCTGAGCTGGCCGTCCTCCTGGATGTGTAAGTTTAAATGGGTCTGCCTACTGGGATCTTGGCAGGTGCTTCTGGCACGGAAGAGGCCTAATGATCTCTGAGATCTGCCTACATCTGACACAACCCAAAGTACCTTCTCCAACTGCTTCCTTTCAAGAATCATAAGATTTTGAGGAATCGGGGGCCGGGTGGTAGCGCTGTGTTAAGCACAAATGGTGCGAAGTGAAAGGATCAACTCAAGGATCCTGGTTTGAGCCCCCGGCTCCCCACCTGCAGGGGAGGGGTCACCTCACAAATGGTGAAGCAAGTCTGCAGGTGTCTCTCCCCCTCTCTGTTTTCCCCTCCTCTCTCTCTTTTTCTCTGCCCTATCCAACAATAAACAACAAGGGCAACAAAAGTTAAAAAAAAAAATAGCCTCTAGGAGCAGTGGATTCCATAGTGCAGGCACCGAGCCCCAGTGATAACCCTGGAGGCAAGAAAAAAAAATTGGGGGAATCAACCTTAGTGGGTCCACGTGGGAGTTTTCCTTGTCATCTTTATGAGGCTTAGTTTCATTACAACCCCAGGCCAGCTAGCTACTGAGTAAGGCAGGTTTCTCTTCCTTATGATAAGAATCCAGTGTTTCTTTTTTTTCCCCCTTGACTGTACCCCTGGGAAGTGTGGAGCAATCCTGCCACATGTGTCGGACCTGGAACACTGGACCTTTGCGTGACTCAACAGCTTTCTGGAGGCAAGTCAATTGCTTCTGGTGATAGCCCTGTGTTTTCACCCAGGAGTTCTGGCAGGTGGTATTTTTGCCTGCTTGGTGATTTACTTAACTCCATTTGGGTTTGCTGAGAACAGTGACCAAAGTCCTGTGTGCGAGGGGGGGAGGTCCCTAGGGGGGCCGGGCGCACTGCTACTTTTACAGCCGTCACTAGTGCCGGGCACAACGCCTAGTGCACATCAAGATGAATAAATACTCTGTGAAATGTATGACTGTGCTGGTTGTCTTGTGTCTGCCCAGTGGGAGAGGTAGACCCTCGGGTTGGCTGGCTCCACCCTCCTTTTATCCGCTTCACTTCTCCCCTTCCCCCATTTGACCTAAAGTCCTGAGAGCGGGATACTGACCTTTCAGTCCTTCAAAGAACTTTGATCTTTTGGAGGCTGTGCAGTCAGCAGGGGGAGGTCTAGCCCCCAGCTCAGATTCCGAGCAACCTAACTGGCTGCTTCAGCCCTGCTCTGCTGGAAGTGCCTAGGGCTGTTTGCCTAAACTGCTCTCAAGCCCCGCCTGCCTTTGGGGCTGCCTACCCTCAGGGCTGCCCACCCGCACCATCCCTTGCTAGAGAGAGAGATCAGCCTTCCAAGGGCCTGGACTACATCTCCCAGCGTGCCTGGCAGAGTGGTAGGTGTGTGCCGGCTACACCAGAGCAAACAACAATGCAGCCTGCTGTGAGCATGGCGTCCCGCCTGGGCCATCGCCTTCAGGCATTCACCTCGGCCCTAGGCCGTTCCATCAGTTACTCACAGGTGGGACAGAGTATGGCGAGAGTCCTGGGGGTGGGGGGTGGGGAGCAGGAGGCTTGGAGGCCTCAGTGGTGCTGAGCCTAGCCACCCACAGGACAGGCTCCACCAGACACCACTCTATGACTTCCACCTGGCTCACGGCGGGAAGATGGTCACGTTCGCAGGCTGGAGTCTGCCCGTGCAGCACCGGGACAGCCACATAGACTCCCACCTGCATACTCGCCGCCACTGCTCACTCTTTGATGTGTCCCACATGCTGCAGGTGAGCCCGGGCCTTCCCCACCTGTAGCTCTGCAGCTCTTGTCTTTGCTGGGATCGGACTCCAAGGAGGTCTCGGGATGTTCCCTAGTGCACTGTGTTCCCACTCTCCTGTCTAGCTGCTCCAGTTAGTGGCATATCTTAATGGCCTAGATTTTCCAGGGCTGGTTCCCATTCTTAGCCACAGCCTTGGCTATGGTTTGGAGAAGAGGTGTTTCAGAAAGATGCTGGAGCCTTGAAAGTGCCTTAACTTCCTCTTTGTGCTCCCTCTTGTGCTGGTAAATATGGGGAAAGTGGACACTGGAGGCCGCCTGCAGAAGCAGTCCTGTGGCTGGGGAAAGTGGACATTGGAGGCCGCCTGCAGAGGCAGTCCTGTGGCTGGGGAAAGTGGACACTGGAGGCCGCCTGCAGAAGCAGTCCTGTGGCTTACTGGAGGATTCCTTTGCCCAGTGGCATTTTAGATGGCAGTAGCTTGAGACTTTTAATTTTCCTAGACCAAGATATTTGGTTGTGATCGAGTGAAGCTGATGGAAAGTCTAGTGGTTGGAGATATTGCAGAGCTAAAACCAAACCAGGTAAGTACTCCCCCCACACACACCCATTTTTACTCACTGGGTGTTATTAATCATGAACCAGCAAATGAGCTGGATTCCAACTTATGGCCACAGAGATGCATCAGACACAGCTGATCAGACACAGCTCGTCAGGACTATAGTCCTAGGAGACAGAGTTCCTTAGCTGTCCTCACCAACCCCTACTGAGAGACCAGAAGCCCAGGTCTGTTCTGAAACCTTCCATGTTGCCTCATCCTTTGCCAAGTGTAGTCCCTAAACCAGCCCCTTCGTCTTTTTTTCTTTTTCTTTTTCTTTTTCACCAGAGCACTGCTCAGCTCTGGCTTAATGGTGGTGCGGGGGCTTGAACCTGGGACTTTGGAGCTTCAGGCATGAGAGTCTCTTTGAGTAACCATTATGCTATTTACCCCCGCCTCAGCCCCTTCATCTTGTAGGATCTTTCTCTTCTTTTTTCTTTCTTTTTTCTTTTTTTAAGATTTTATTTATGAGAGAGATAGGAGGAGAGAAAGAACCAGACATCACTCTGGCACATGTGCTGCTGGGGATCGAACTCGGGACCTCATGCTTGAGAGTCCAAAGCTTTACCACTGCACCACCTCCTGGAACACTATTTTGTTTTTCTCTTATGAGACACTGTTCAGCTCTGGTTTGTGGTGGTGTGGAGAACAGAACCTGGGAACCTCAGGCATGAGTCTTTTAGTATTTTTTTAATTTAAACTTTATTTATTGAATTTGATAGAACAGAGAAAAATTGAGAGGGAGAGGAGCTGGAAAGGGAGGGAGAGAGAGAGAGAGAGAGACAGACAGACACCTGCAGCCCTGCTTCACCGCTTGTGAAACTTTCCACCTGCAGGTGGGAGCCAGGGGCTTGAACCTGGGTCCTTGTGCATGATAATACACGCACTTAATCAGGTGCTCTATCACCTGGCCCTGGCATGAGAGTTTTTTTTTAAATGTTTTTAATGTTTTATTTATTATTGTCTAGAGGCAGAAATTGAGAGGGGAAGATAGAAAGAGAGACACTTGCAGCCCTGCTTCACCACTCGTGACGCTTTCCCCCTGCAGGTGGGCACCAGGGGCTTGAACCTGAATCCTTGCTCACTGTAATGTGCACGCTTAACCAAGTGCACCACCACCTGACCCCCGGCATGAGTCTTTTTCATAACCATTATGCTGTCTCCCACCCTCTCTCTCTGTCTTTTAATATTCTCTATACTATGTTAGCTAGAGGCAATTTAAATTTTTTAAATTTATTTATTCCTTTTTGTTGTCTTTATTGTTGTAGTTATTGATGTTGTCGTTGTTGGATAGGACAGAGAGACATGGAGAAAGGAGGGGAGACAGAGAGGGGGAGAGAAAGACAGACACCTGCAGACCTGCTTCACCGTCTGTGAAGCGACTCCCCTGCAGGTGGGGAGCTGGGGGCTCGAACTGGGATCCTTATGCCATCCTTGTGTTTTGTGCCACCTGCGCTTAACCCGCTGAGCTACAGCCTGACTCCCTTAATTAATTAATTAATTAATTTATTTTTTGACTCCCTTAATTTATTTTTTAATTTTAATTATATTTATTTATTTGATAGAGACAGCCAGAAATCAAGAGGGAAGGGGGAGTTAGAGAGACAGAGGGGATGAGTGGTGGTGCACCTGGTTGAGCGCACATGTTATGATGTGCAAGGACCCGAGTTGAGCCCCTGGTCCCCACCTGCAGGGGGAAAGCTTCACGAGTGGTGAAGCAGTGCTGCAGGTGTCTCTCTGTCTCTCTCCCTCTCTATCTCCCCTTCCTTTGATTTCTGGCTGTCCCTATTCAATTAATAAATAAATATATATTTAAAAAAAGACAGATACCTGCAGCACTGCTTCACCACTTACAAAGCTTCTTCCCTGAAGGTGGGGACCAGGGGCTTATACCCAGATCCTTGAACACTGTAATGTGTGCTTGGGGGCTGGGCGGTAGTGCAGCAAGTTAAGCGCACATGATGCAAAGCGCAAGGACCGGTGTAAGGATCCTGGTTCGAACCCCCAGCTCCCCACCTGCAGGGGAGTCACTTCACAAGTGGTGAAGCAGGTCTGCAGGTGTCTGTATTTCTCTCTCCCTCTTTGTCTTCCCCTCCTCTCCATTTCTCTCCATCCTATCCAACAGCAATAACAATAGCAACAACAATAATAACAAGGGCAACAAAAATGGAAAAAAAAATAGCCTCCAGGAGCAGTGGATTCGTAGTGCAGGCACCTAGCCCCAGTGATAACCTAGGAGGCAAATAAATAAAAAAATAAATATTAAAATATAGAGATGTGGCCGGGCAGTAGTACAGCAGGTTGAGCATACAGGGTAAGGACCCTAGTTCAACCCCCCAGACCCCCACCTGTGGGGGGGGGTCACTTCACTAGTGATGAAGCAGGTCTGCAGGTATCTCTCTCTCCCCCTCTGTCTTCCCCTCCTCTCTCGATTTCCCTCTGTCCTATCCAACAACAATGACAGCAATAAGAATAACAACAACAATAATAATAACAACATGGGATGATCTCACTCTCAGGCCGAAGTTGAAAAACAAGATTAGAAAAGAAAACACAAGTCGAACCTGAACTGGAGTTGGCGTATTGCACCAAAGTAAAAGACTCTGGGGTGGGTGGGTGGGTGGGGAGAATACAGGTCCATGAAAGATGATGAATGACATAGTGGGGGTTGTATTGTTAAATGGGAAACTGGGGAATGTTATGCATGTACAAACTATTGTATTTACTGTTGAATGTAAAGCATTAATTCCCCAATAAAGAAATAAATTATTTAAAAAAATAATAATAATAACAACAATAAATAACAAGGACAACAAAAGGGGGAAAATAGCCTTCAAGAGCAGTGGATTCATCTGAACCCCAGCGATAACCCTGCAGGCAAAAATAATAATAATAATAAATAATAGAAACAAAGTTATACTGACGGTGAGGCTCTAAGCCAGAGCTGCGCAGTGCTCTGGTTCAGCCAACCAACCAAACATTATGCTGCCCCAGCCTTGCACCTTGTACACCCCCATACCCCTTTGTCAGGGATCAAACGTATGTGGTGGCTGAATGAGCCCATGCATCTGTCTCATACTTGGTCTTGGTCTCCTGAATCTGGAGGCAAAAGCATTTCATTTTGGTGCTAGGGGACACTGTCACTATTTACCAATGAAGCTGGAGGCATTTTGGATGACTTGATTGTGACCAACACCTCCGAGGGGTACCTGTACGTGGTTTCCAACGCTGGCTGCAGGGACAAGGACTTGGCTCTCATGCAGGTATGCTGCTTTTAGTTCTAGGTTCCTGGTCTCCTTGCTCAGAGTAGCATCCTTGTCCAGGACAATCCTGGCATGGACAAGAAGGTCACACAATGGTTCTTTGAGTGAAATGAAGAGCTGGTCAGAGTTGGCCCTTCCAGGAACATGACAGGTTCCAGTGTGTGTGTGATAGGAGAGGTGAAGCTGACTCCGATCCCTAAAAGTGTGTCCTTTAAATTCTAGGGAGAGGGCTGGGCGGTGCAGTGGGTTAAGCATGCATGGCGCAAAGCGCAAAGACCACTGTAAGGATCCTAGTTTGAACTCCCCACCTGCCGGGGAGTCGCTTCACAGGTGGTGAAGCAGGTCTGCAGGTGTCTCATCTTTCTCTCCCCCTCTCTGTCTTCCCCTCCTCTCTCCATTGCTCTCTGTCTTATCCAACAACAACCACCGCAGTAACAACAATGATAAACGACAAAAGGGAAAAGTTAGCCTCCAGGAGCAGTGGATTTGTAGTGCAGGCACTGCGTCCCAGCGATAATCCTGGGGGCAAAAACAAAAAAAAACAACAAAAGTTCTAGGGCTAGAGGCTGGTCAGAGATGACAGACCTGGGCTTGGGTCATTCCTAGTAATAGTTACATGGTTTTGCAAGATGGAAACCAGCCTCTTCTATCCGGCTCTGCAAGGTCTGGCACATAGCAGGTGCTCAGCGGTCCTAGATACTAACGTGGCGTTTCTGTCTCTGCTATCAGGACAAAGTCAGTGAGTTCCAGAAGACAGGCTGTGACGTGGGCTTGGAGGTGGTAGAGAATGCCCTGCTGGCCCTGCAAGGTGAGTGGGCCAGCCCCGTGCCCCGTGCTCCCGCTTACCTCTGCCTTTCTTCTTCCCTTGGCTGCTCTGCAGGGACTGTAGGAGGAAGTTGTGGCTGACATGGTATTTGTATGCCATTTTTGTTTTTTAACCAATAATTGTTTTTTAAGATTTTACTTCTAATAAAAGAGGGTGAGAAAGAGAAAATATCAGTACCAGAGCAGTTTGTCTTTTATTTTATTATTATTATTTTTTACCAGAGGACCACTCCGTTCTGGCTTAGATGGTACCAAGGATTGAACTATGAAATTTTTTAAAAATATTTTTTTGAAAATATTTACTTACTCCCTTTTGTTGCCCTTGTTGTTTTATTGATGTAGTTATTATTGTTGCCGTCGTTGTTGGATAGGACAGAGAGAACTGGAGAGAGGAGGGGAAGACAGAGAAGGGGAGAGAAAGACAGACACCTGCAGACCTGCTTCACCGCCTGTGAAGTGACTCCCTTGAAGTGAGCCGGGGGCCCGAACCGGGATCCTTACACTGGTCTGTGCGCTTTGTGTCACCTGCGCTTAACCCACTGAGCTACCGCCCGACTCCCTTTTTTAAAGCTTTTATTTATTGGGAGTCGGGCGGTAGCGCAGCGGGTTAAGCACACGTGGCGCGAAGCGCATGGACCGGGTCTGAGCCCCGGCTCCCCACCAGCAAGGGGAGTCGCTTCACAGGTGGTGAAGCAGGTCTGCAGGTGTCTTTCTCTCTCCCTCTCTGTCTTCCCCATCTCTCTTTGTCCTATCCAACAATGATAACAACAATAGCAATAATCACTACAACAATAAAAAACAACAAGGGTACCAAAAGGGAAAATAAGTAAATAAAGATTTTATTTATTTATTAATGAGAAAGTAGAAGGGGAGAGACAAAGAACCAGACATCACTCTGGTACATGTGCTGCCGGGGATTGAACTCAGGACCTCATGCTTGAGAGTCCCAACGCTTTATCCACTGCGCTACCTTCCAGACCACACGAACTATGAAATTTTTTTGCATGACTATTATTGTATTTATTTTGGTTTTTAAGATTTGAGAGAAAGAAGCAAAGAGAACAAGAGTATCACTGACACATGTGGTGTTGGAGATTGAACCTGGGACCTCCTGCTTGGAAGATCCAGATGCTTTATCTACTGTCTCACTCTCCCCCATCCCCCACCACTCTCTCACCATTAAAAAAAATGTCAGGGAGGGGTCAGATGGTAGCACAGCGGGTTAAGGGCACATGGTGGAAAGCACACAGACCAGCTTACGGATTCCAGTTGGAGCCCCAGCTCTCCACCTGCAGGGGGTATCCTCACAGGCGGTGAAGCAGGTCTGCAGGTGTCTGTCTTTCTCTCCCCCTGTCTTCCCCTCCTCTCTCCATTTCTCTCTGTCCTAATCGAACAATAGCAGCAATGACAACAACAACAATAATAAAAACAACAAGAATAAACAAGGGCAACAAAGGGGAAAAGAATGGAGAAAGAGACCTATAGACCTGCTTCGCTGCCAGTAAAGTCTCCCCCTGCAGGTGAGAGCCGGAAGATTGAACCTGGCTCCTTGCATATGGTACTGTGTACACTCAATCAGATATCCCACTGCCTAGCCCCAATAAGAGAAATATTGCAAAAGATATTTTTATTCATTATTGGATAGAGGCAGAGATTGAGAGGGGAAGGGGAGATAGAGTGGAAGAGAGAGAGAGAGACAGCTACCTGCAGCCCTGCATTACCACTCGCAAAGCTTTTCCCCTGCAGGTGGGAACTGGGGGCTTGATCCTGGGTCCTTGTACATTGTAACGTGTATGCTCTTAACCAGGTGTGCCACTGCCTGACCCCTAATAAAATAAATATTTAAAAAAAATTTATAGGACCCAGGTTCAAGCCCCAGTCCCCACCTGCAGGGGGAAAGCTTTGCGAGTGGTGAAGCAGGACTGCAGTTGTCTCTCTGTATCTCTCCCTCTCCCCTCTCAATTTCTGAGTGTCTCTATCCAACAAATAAAAGATAAGTTTTTAAGATAATTTAAAAAAAGAAAATATTTATTCATTTATTAACAAGGAGAGAGAGAAACAGAGAGCACACACAAAGTAGAGAGAGAACCAGAGTATCACTCTAGCACATGCCATACAGGGAATTACACTTGGGACCTTTTTTTTTTTTTTTTAGGATTTTATTTATTTATGAGAAAGATAGGAGGAGAGAGAAAGAACTAGACGTCACTCTGGCACATGTGCTGCCGGGGATTGAACTCGGGACCTCATGCTTGAGAGTCCAAAGCTTTATCACTGCACCACCTCCCAGACCGCATTTAAAAAAAAATTTTTTTTTCTTTTTTATTATTTATTTATTTATTCCCTTTTGTTGCCCTTGTTGTTTTATTGTTGTAGTTATTATTGTTGTTATTGATCTCGTCGTTGTTGGATAGGACAGAGAGAAATGGAGAGAGGAGGGGAAGACAGAGAGGAGGAGAGAAAGATAGACACCTGCAGACCTGCTTCACCACCTGTTAAGCGACTCCCCTGCAGGTGGGGATCCTTATGCTGGTCCTTGTGCTTTGCGCCACCTGCGCTTAACCTGCTGCACTACAGCCCGACTCCCCTTTTTTTTTTTTTTTTTTTTAAACAGAGCACTGTTCACTCTGGCTCATGATCATGCAGGGGATTGAACCTGGGACTTTGGAGCCTCAGGCATGATAGTCTATTTGCATAACCACTAAGCTATCTAGCCCTTACACTGTGGACTGTATGCTGAAGAGTTGAGCACTGTATCTACTGTGCCGCCTCCGAGGCTATACGTACTGTAGTTGTTAAGCTTGGTGTGTGTTTCCCTTGCACTTGCCTCATAAAGAAAGCTGTGCGGGCTGGAAGAGCGGCTTGCACAGTAAGCCTTGCTCAGGACTCTCCCGGAGTCCAGCCTGCGGACTGTGGTTCAGCTTGGAAGGGCAGTGGGACCTGGCCTCTTGGTCACTGACTCCCTTGGCGCAGGCCCCACTGCAGCCCAGGTGCTCCAGGCCGGCGTGGCAGATGACCTGAGGAACCTGCCCTTCATGACCAGTGCTGGGATGGAGGTATTCGGCGTGCCTGGTTGCCGTGTGACCCGCTGTGGCTACACAGGAGAGGATGGTGTGGAGGTGTGTCAACAAGTAGGTGCAGGCTGGTGCGGGGTCCACAACTCTGGGGCCGGCTGCCGACCTGCTCTGTGGTATCCTGTGCAGATATCAGTGCCAGCAACAAGGGCAGTCCACTTAGCGACAGCTCTGCTGGAAAACCCAGAGGTGAAACTGGCAGGCTTGGCTGCTCGGGACAGCCTGCGTCTGGAGGCGGGTCTCTGCCTGTATGGGAATGACATTAACGAGCACACCACCCCCGTGGAGGGCAGCCTCAGTTGGACATTAGGTGAGCTGGTCTGGCATCCAGGGGAGAGCCCTGAAAGTTGGACTATCCCTTGACAAGACTAGCCAGCGTATATGCCCCCAGAGTTGTGCAGCCTAGAACAAGTGACTCAACCTCTCAGAACCTCTGTTCCTTGAAGGTGCCGGTGTGGCTCTGCCCATTAGGAGCTGAGGACCTTCATGGGGTGCAGCAGGGCGTTGGGAGCAGTGGGGCCAGGGAAACCGCGTGAAGGGCTCTTGACACTGGAGGGATGGCAGTTTGGGTCCTTACAGCTAGGAGCCCCGTGCCCAGCAGTCCTATGGATTGTGGCTTAAGTCTGGTGTTTCATGTCTCAGGAAAACGTCGCCGAGTGGCCATGGACTTCCCTGGAGCCACAGTCATCATCCCCCAGCTGAAGGGCAAACCGCAGCGGAAGCGTGTGGGATTGATGTGTGAGGGGGCCCCTGTGCGGACACACAGCCCCATCCTGAGTATGGAGGGTGCTGTGATTGGTAGGTCAACCAGGGAAGCTGGGACCAGGAAGGTGGGGGTACTTGGCTGTCAAAGGTGGTACTGACATGTGCCCTCTCCCTGGGCAGGTACTGTGACCAGTGGATGCCCTTCACCCTGCCTGAAGAAGAATGTAGCAATGGGGTATGTGCCCCATGAGTATAGCAAGCCAGGTACCCAGCTGCTGGTAGAGGTGCGGCGGAAGCAGCAAGCGGCTGTGGTCAGCAAGATGCCCTTTGTACCCACAAACTACTATACCCTCAAGTGAAGGTGGCTGAGCGCGGCCCTCCCCTCCAGGAGCCTTGCTCTGGAGAGCTTCCTACACGGGCTTAGTTGGGTCCCGGATACAGAACACACTAGGGTAGTTGACTAAAGTAGAGGCCGTCTCTGTTGATTTGCTTGAAAGACCGACATCATCTCTGCCCCCTTACCCAGTGCTACTCTAACTTCAATCTGACTTTCTGCCTCCAGGGTTATCGCTGGGGCTCAGTGCTGGCACTATCGAATCCACTGCTCCTGGCGGCCATTTTTCTCCATTTTATTGCATAGGACAGAGAGACATTGAGAAGGGAGAGGAAATAGAAAGGGAGAAAGACACCTGCAGACCTGCTTCACCACTTGTGAAGTGACACTCCTGCAGGTGGGGAGCTGGGGGCTCGAACCGGGATCTTTGCACTGGTCCTTGTGTATTTCACCCAGTGTGCCACCACTTGGCCCCCTCCAACTTCAAGAGCCCATTTCTGAGCAGTGGACCAGTTCACCCATTCTTTCAATCTGTGCTCTTGCCAATGTCATTTTTGCCTGCTGGAGAACTTGAGAAACATTAGTCCCAATGTTTTTTTTTTTTGTTTGTTTTGTTTTTTAAGATTTTATTTATTTATTTATGAGAAAGATAGGAGGAGAGAGAAAGAACAGATTATCACTCTGGCACATGTGCTGCCGGAGATCGAACTCAGGACCTCCTGCTTGAGAGCCTGAAGCTTTTTCACTGTGCCACCTCCCGGACCACAGTTCCAATGTTTTTATTTTTACTAAAGTACTGCTTAGTTTTGGCTTATGGTGGCATGGGGGATTGAACCTGGGACCTTAGATCCTCAGTGGTTTTTGCATAACCACTATGCTATCTCCCCAGCCCTACTCCTAACATATCTTCCAACCTATCAGTTACAGGCTGTCAAACAATAGCTTACTTTTAGGGGCCTTATTAAGTCTGCTCAGCTTACTTCTCTAGGGCTTGTCATACTGAGCAGTGCTGGTCATCTCCTCCAGTTACCTTTCTGGATGCAAACTAGTGCCTCTCCCTAGGCAGGAATGATTCCGGACTCACAGTGGGTTGGCCCAGTAGTGCTACTGTGCCTGTGTGTAGATGCAGGGATGGCTGACGGGGCGGGGCACAAACTTAACTCTTTAAATTCCCATGTCAGCCCATCCTGCTGCCCAGAGGGAAAGTGTGCCAGGCTCCCCGTCTCTCTGAGCCCCAGAGCTGCTGTGGTCCAGACTGTGCCTGCTCTTAGACCTCCCTTACCCTGCACTGGCCTTCATCCCTGGAGCCCATTACTAACTCCACTGACTGCTTAAAAAAAAAACACACATTAAACAAGGTTCCTTTTCGTTTGTTATTGTCTCGTTTCGATGTCCATGTACTCCCTGGGGTGCCAGGTCAATGCCTGTCTTCCTGGGCTCTGACACAGACTGAGTGGGCTCCTCCTGATGAGGGTACTACCCCAGATGGGCACCAAGTATCACCTCTCCACTTCTGTGAATCACGCATTCCGAGTACCAAGGAGTCGCAGCCTCCACAGCACCCCCTTTTCAGCTTCCCCATGCAAGCATACCGGTGTCCTGTTTGAGTAACCATACAATAGACGCACTTCCCTGTTCGATACACCATGTCTTCAGTTGATGTAGGTCGAAATGGTAGGCCCTGGTTTTGTATGCGGTGGTGTCAGTGGGTAGATATGGAGCTGGGAACCATTATCCCTCAGGAACCCCCTAAAGTAGACATGTGAGCTCAGTGTCAGCCCTTACTCTCAGTATTCCCGTCACAGAGCCCAGGTCAAGGCTAAATGTGACGGCTAATAGAGGAAGCAGGCAGGATGCTGAGGTAGCTGGCACCTTTGCACAAGTAGACAGAATATCACCATCAAAGAAGGCAGGTACAATGTCACACAGCTTTCAGGAACCCATCTTTGCCATCCACACTTTGGGAAGCTCCCCATATCCATTGTAGTGGGCCAGCCTGGCTTGTGATTCTTCTAGAGGTTAGGAGCTGAGCTTGTAGGCTTTTAGAGTGAGCCTGTGATTCCAGGTCAAGATAGAAGATAGAAAATGGAGGGCAGATGGTAGATAGCATAATGGTTATGCAAACAGACTCTTATGTCTGAGGCTCCAACACCCCAGGTTCAATCCCCCGTACCACCATAAGCCAGAACTGAACAGTGTTCTGATAAAAACAAACAAAACAAAACAAACAAACAACAACAAAAAACCCAGGTCCTAGCACATTGAAATGTGCTCACTTTAGGGGTAGATAACATAATGGTTATGCAATCAGACTGTCATGCCTGAGGCTTCGAAGTTCCAGGTTCAATCCCTTGCACCACCATAAACCAGAGCTGATCCATGCTCTGATAAAAAAAATGGTATGTCTCCAGGCTGGGCAGTGGTACACCCAGTTGAATACACACCGCCATGAGCAAAGGTCTGGGTTCAAGCCATAGGTCCCCACTTGCAGATAGGGAGCTTCACTAGTGGTGAAAACAATGCTGCAGGTGTCTCAATCTATCTTCCCCTTTCATATATGTGTATATATATGGTAAAAGAAAAAAAAGGCTAGGTAATTATGCTAACAGCTCTATAAGCCTGAGGTTCTAAGCTCCCAGGTTCAACTCCCAGTACCACCATAAACCAGAGTTGAGAAGCACTCTGGTCAAACAAGGAACTGATGAGGCTGTTGTGTGTCTGGGCCCACTCTGCACTGTTCAGTGCCTCCATGTCAAAGGGTAAGGATTCAGAACCTCGTGAGTTACTTGAGTAGTGGGAGGTCAGTCCTGGGACTCGGACTCGGCCGCTTACAGGTTCCCAACTTCCCTCCAAGGACTCAGGAATATGATTGTGATGTTTGTGGAAAGGCAATTCCCATAGTTTGGTTCACATCTGGACTTTTTAAAATTTATTTTGCCTTTTGTTGCTCTTGTTTTTTATTGTTGTTGTAGTTATTGTTGTTGTTACTGATGTTGTCGTTGGATAGGACAGAGAGAAATGGAGAGAGGAAGGGAAGACGGGAAGAGAAAGACAGACATTTGCAGACCTGCTTTACCACTTGTGAAGTGACTTCCCTGCAGGTGGGGATCCAGGGGCTCGAACTGAGATCCTTATGCCGGTCCTTGCACTCTGCGCCACTTGTGCTTAACCCACTGTGCTACCAACTGACTTCCCTGAAGAAATCTTGATGGGCTAAGGAGGTGGATGTCTGCTGTCTCCATATCTGGATGCAGCCAGCTGCCCTCTGCCTTATACTGTTGAATAACTAGATGAATATAAGGGTGTATCCAGGCCAGGATTCCCTGGCTCTTTGTCAATAAAACAAAGCCAAGGAAATTTAGAAAACTTGAGGCTTAGGGGAAAGCAGACTTGCCTTGCAAATCTTTTATTATTATTATTATTTATTTACTAGCTAGAGATAGCGAGAAATTGAGAGGGGGAAGATAGGGAGAGAGACAGAGAGACACCTGCAGCATTGCTTCACCACTCATGAAGCTTTCCCCCTGCAGGCGGGGACCAGGGGCTTGAACCTTCGTAACTTGTGCACTGTAACATGGACCACGGGCTTGAACCTTCGTCCTTGTGCACTGTAACATGAGCGCTTAATCAGGTGCGCCACCGCCTGGTCCCCCTTGCAAATCTTAAACTGATCACCTTTAAGGTTTCTTCTCCAAGGGACAAATCCATATAGAGACAGGAAAAAGGCACGGCAGAATGGATGTTGGTGCCTCTGACCTAACCCCCGGGAGAGAAGGAACATGCATTCTCTTCTTACAGCATCCAGATCAGGGTAGAGACAAACTCTTTACTTGCCCAGTGCCTGGGGTTATCTGAGGTGATGTGGGGGGGGAGAGAGGGGCAACACCCCTGCAAGCACTGGGTATTCTGTGCTCCAGTCCCAGTACCCCTGCAGTTGTCCCTGGGGTCTGGGTAGCAGCAAGACCTAGTGTGGGAGCCAGCAGACGACATCCCTGGAGTCCCCTCTGCTGCTGCCTTCCCTCATTCTCTGTGGGTTTTGAGAGGTTCATTGGCTGCTGCTTCCCTACAAGTGAGAGAAAAGGAAAAGTGGTTATTCCCTAGTCAGCTCACCAATCTAGGCAGTTTACATGGGGTGGGGGACACCATGCTTCCTTCCTTCCCCCACAGACTTCCTCCTACCTTATGATGATGCTCCCAGCCTTACTCAGTTTCCCAGACAAACCTGGGCAGTGGCAGGTCCCCCAGGTGCCTTCTCTTGCCCTCTCTACTGGACCCCATTAGCTATTTGCCCCGAGTCATGAGTTATAAATGCAAATCAGATCAGAACATAGCTTTGAGTCGTGCAGTAGCTACCTGAGATCTGGGCCTGAGCTGGATAGTCTATGGTCTCTGGAAACAGCCTTACCTCTCCTTCCATTACATCATCCTTGTTCTTATCTCTGAGCTTTATTTTATCCATTCTCTGTCTACACTTACCACTTTCTGGCCTTTACCCTAAGTTTACTTGTCTGTCTTGTCAGGAAATGTTTCTGGCTATATTCAATAATCATACATTACTGCTTTTTTTAAAAAAATATTTTTAATCTTTATTTATTTATTGGATAGAGACAGCCAGAAATCGAGAGGGAAGGGGGTGGTAGGAAGAGAGAGAGAGAGAGAGACACCTGCAGCCCTGCTTCTCCACTCGCAAAGCTTCCCCCCCTGCAGGTGGGGACCAGGGGCTTGAACCTGGGTCCTTGTGCACTGTAACATGTGCACTCAACCAGGTGCGCCACCATCTGACCCCCACACTACTGCTTTTTTTTTTTTTTTTTTTTTTTTTTCCTTTTTCCTTTTTCCTTTCAGAGCACTGCTCAGCTCTGGCTTATGGTGGTGGAGGGAATGGACCTCAAAACATGAGAATCTGTTTGCATAACCATTATGCTATCTTCCTTCCCCCACCCACAGTACGACCTTTAAAAAAGCTATTCCATATGAAATAGTTTCACGGTCACTGAGAAGTCAGAGCGCCACTAGATTATATGCAGCCCTGGGGATCAAACTGGGAACCTCAGGCCTTCCAACGCTGCCCTCTCCTACCCCCAGCAGTTGTTCTTGTCTGGACTTCGGGTGGCCCCTGCTTTGTAGTTAAGGTTCAAAGATGAATGGAAGGACTGTCAGTTCATGTTTTACAGATGAGATGGCTGACACTAACGATGGCAGATAGGGCACTAAGAGCAGAGGCTCCTGCCTGTCCAACTTGCAGTCACGTGGAATGCCACTTCATTTCTCCTTCACTGTGACAGTGACAGCATCCATCTCACAGTCTGCCGAGAAGCGCTGGCACTTGGAAGTCTGGAGTTCTTGAAGATCTGGGAGCCCAGACCACTGGACTGCGGGGTTCTCCTGCGGGAAGCCCTCCCCCGCCCCTGTCTGTCGCTCCCCGCTCCCCGGGGTCATGTCTTCTGCCTGCCAGGCCTGGGCTGAGCTGGGGAGAGGCTTACTCACCATGAAGGGAAATGCGTGGAGCCATCAGGTGTGGATCCATTCTGGCCGCCCAGACCTGAGGGCAGGAACACATTCGTGGCTGCAGGGGGGAGGGTCAGAGCGGGCATCACCCACCCCGAGCTCGGGGCAGAGGCCCGGGCACTTCTGGCCGGGCGTGGCGGGGGCCCAGCAGCCCGGGGGCACTGTGTGGCGGGGGTCTGGAAGAAAACTTAAGTGGTCGGCGAGGTTTCTGGCGTGGTAAAGTGGTTTATTGGCCTGGGTTGTGGTGAGGAGGGTCCTGGGCTGCAGTGGTAGCCTGGGGTGGGAGCGGGGGCGGCAGGCCACGGAGGACGGTGAGGAGCCTCACCTGGGCGGTGATACAGCCCGGTCACCGTGCTCCCGTAGAAGCCCCACGCCAGCTGGATGCCCAGGAGACTTAACACTAACCACAGCACCAGCGACTTGAAGAGGGTGACACGCATGTCTTGCGCCTCCCACTCCCGTAGGAACTCGCTGCCCAGAGCGCCCAGCGCCCCCAGGAACGTGGCCGGCAAAGCCTGCAATGATTGCCCTGACCAAGACTCCGCCATGACTGCTTCGCGCCCCACCCTGGGGCCTGTCACCTTAGACCTCACTGCGCAGGCGTCTGGTCTTCCGGGGCTAGGCCCGTTAGTGCGCATGCGTAAAATCAGCCAGGACGCCCTTACTTCGCATGCGCGAAGCGTTGGCAGTTTAGGGAGGAGAGTAAAGACCACGCACGCGCGACTAGCCCCACCCCACTCGCCCGAGGACCAACGGAGGGGGGTTACTCAAGGAGTACAAAATAGCAACCAGCTCTTTTATAGCCCCAGAGTTCCCGTGATGCTTCGCGCGGCTGCAACGATTGGTTCATAGCCTTACTGGTAGGGCGTGGACGCGCTCCGGAGCAATCGTGGCTGAGCGGCTGGCGCGCGCGCACGCGAGCACGCGACTGTGGCCGGCTCGAGCCCGCCTGGGGCACGGGAGCGCGCACGTCACTCCCCGCCCTCCCGCCGCCGCCCGCCGTCGCTCGAGCTCCCCGCCCGCCGCCCGCCGCCCGCCGCCCGCCGCCTTCGGTCGGTTCTCTGGCTTAGTCCGTCGCCAGGTCCTCAGCCACCCGCTCGAATCTCCGAGCCTGAGACTCGCGGTGAGGGCGGACTCGGACTCGTCGCCTGAGGTGAGCGAGAGGCTTCCCTGGAGGCGCCGGAGCGCCCCGGCCCGCCCGGCACTCTTCCGGCCGGTCGGCCGTCCTCCCGCGGCCCCGCTGCGGCCGCGCCCCACCTGCTGCTCCCGGCGGCCGCCCCCGTCCCGCCGCCGCCCCCGACTCCCGACTCCCGGCCGCCGCCCGCCCGCCCGCGCCGACCCCGCCGCCCCGGCCCCGGAAGCGCGCCGCGGCCTCCGCGCCCCTTCCCCCGCCCGCGGCCTGTGGGCGCCCGGCCGCCCGCCCGCCCCCGGTGCCGGCGCTTCCTCTCCGCCTCGCCGGCCGGGCGGCGGGGAAACTTCCCAACTCCGTCTGCCGCCTCGCCCGGGCCGCCGCGCGTCGGAGCGCCGCCGGGAGCCTGGGGAGAACCGGGGCCGGCGGAGGAGCCGCTCGCGGGGCGCGAGCTCGGGGCGGCGGCGGGGCGGCGGCCTCCGGGCCGAAGTCGCGGGCTCAGAGCCGCCGGCGCGGGCGCGGGCGCCCTCGGTGCAGTCGGGCAGACACCGGAGTGGGGGACTGACGTCCTCCCGGCCCGAGGCTCCCTCCCGTTGCTCTGTGTTCCCGATGCTGCTCGCGACTTACAACTTTTGACTTTGTTCACTTTCCTCCTGTGTCCGAGACGCTCTTGGGAGGGCAATGTTGACTTGCAGGTGTGTACGCGGGGACTCACTTTTTAAAAAAATTTATTTATTTACTCATGAGAAAGCTAGGAGGGGAGAGAGAGAGAGAGAGACCCAGATATCACGCTGGTACGTGTGCTGCCGGGGATCGAACTCAGGACCTCATGCTTGAGAGTCCAGTGCTTTATCCACTGCGCCACCTCCCGGACCACGCAGAGACTCATTTCTAGCCCTTGCCAGACCCGGGGTGTGCAATATTTAAAAAAAAAAAAAAAAAGTCACTGAAAATGTGAAAGGTGAGGATTTTCCTACCGCTTGGTGGCACGCATCCAAGTGTGTCAATATGTCTGTTTTCTTAAGTCGTATTCACTCGTGAGAAATGAGAGGGGGAGGGAGAGAGAACCAGACATCACTCTGGTACATGTGCTGCGGCGGGGGTGGGGGGGTGGGGGGGATGGGGGGTTCGAACTCAGACCTGACGCTTGAGAGTCGGGCGCTTTGCCCACTGCGCCACCTCCCGCACCACTTACCTACTCAACAAAAGAGGAGAACCAGGCACCACGCTGGCAGGTGCGATGCTGGGGACCGACCTTGGGACCTACTGGTTGAGGGCTGAATGCTTTACCCCCCAGGTGTCAGTATCTATTTCTTTTTCTTTTTTTCTTGTCTCCAGGGTTATCGCTGGGGCTCGGTGCCTGCACCACGAATCCACTGCTCCTGGAGGCCGTTTTTTCCCATTTTGTTGCCCTTGTTATTGTTGCCATTGCTCTTGTTGGGTAGGACAGAGAGACATGGAGAGAGGAGGGGGAGACAGAGAGGGGGAGAGAAAGACAGACAGACACCGGCAGACCTGCTTCACCGCCTGTGAAGCGACTCCCCTGCAGGCGGGGAGCCGGGGGCTCGAACCGGGATCCTCACGCTGCACCACTTGGGCTTAACCCGTTGTGCCCTGGCCCGGCCCCGTCATTACGTTTTTCTTTGTGTACATGATTTTCACCTTACACTTGACTGAATTGATAGTGATCCTGTTCTGTCCCTGTGGGTTTTTTTTGTTTGTTTGTTTTTGGCTTTTTTGAGACTACAATAGACAGGCACGCAAGCTAGACTAACACTGACAAATGCAGCGATGAGGATTGAACGGGGAACTTGCAAATATGCTCTAACAGTTGAGTTTTCTCCCCACCCTACAAGTGTGTTTTTGTTTGTTGTTGTTAGACACAGAAATTGAGAGGGAGTACTGAGGGAGAGAGACACTTGCAGCACTGCTTCACAACTTGTAAAACTTTCTCCCTGCAGTGGAGGACTGGGGGCTTGAACCCAGGTCCTTGTGTACTGTAATGTGTGTGCTCCACCAATGCGCCACCACCCAGACTCTCCTCCCCTTTTATAGAGAGAGTAAAGGAGAAGGGGATAGATAGGAAGAAAGAGAGACATGGCGTAGGACTGTTGCTCTGCTCATCACGTGTTCCCCGGGGTGGGGACCTGGGGCTTGAACCGGTGTCCTGGAGCATGGTGACCTGCGCATTCTACGGGGCGTGCCACTACTTGCCTCCCGAGATTAGCTCTTAAATTGTAAAGGCTAGCTTATTGAAGGCTCTTTCGGTAAATTGTCTTAGTAGTGGCTCTTTTTTGTGGAGACTCCTTGGACAATGTAAATAGGTAAATACGATGGAATTCTTTGAGTCAAGGTTTAGTTTTAGGCTTACAGCCTTATGCTTTATTTATTCCCTTTTCTTGCCCTTGTTTTATTGTTGTAGTTATTGTTTCGTCGTCGTTGGATAGGACAGAGAAATGGAGAGAGGAGGAAAGACACCTGCAAACCTGCTTCACCGCTTGTAAAGCGACTCCCCTGCAGGTGGGGAACCGGGATCCTTATGCCGGTCCTTGCGCTTTGCACCACGTGTGCTTAACCTGCTGCGCTACTGCCCGACTCCCTTTTTTTTTTAATCTTTATTGGATAGAGACAGCTAGAAATCAAGAGAGTCAAGGAGATGGGGGGGAGATACCTGCAGACTACTTCACTCACAAGGCTTGGGGGCTTGAACCCTGGTCCTTAGGCATTATAACATGTGCGCTTAACCAGATGCACCACTACCTGGCCTCCGGCCTCTGTTCTCATAAGTCTTGTCTTAGAAGTACTGGGGACTAACTCAGAATTAGTGCACAAGACTTAACCAGCCTAAGCCCCTAGGTTCAGCCCCTGGCAAGGATATATTACAGAGTTTAATACTGCTGTAGTTTATCTTCTGTCATAAATATAAATAAATATAGCCCCCCCCCCCCAGACACCTGCAGACCTCTCTGTCTTCCCCTCCTCTCTCCATTTCTCTCTGTCCTATCCAACAACGGGGGCAACTAAAAAGGGGGGGAGGGGAAATGGCCTCCAGGAGCAGTGGATTCGTAGTGCAGCCACCGAGCCCAGCAATAACCTTGGAGGCAAAAAAAAAAAAAATGTATGTATTAACATAAGAGAGAGGAGAGACTCAGACTCCCTCTGGTATATACACAGGTCTGGGGTCCTGCCTGTGCAGCCACCTGCTAGACCATCTGATAAATTTTTTAAAAAATATTTATTTTCCCTTTTGTTGCCCTTGTTTCATTATCGTAGTTATTATTGTTGTTATTGATGTTGTTGGATAGGACAGAGTGGAAGGGAAGACAGAGGGGGAGAGAAAGACAGACACCTGCAGACCTGCTTCACCACTTGTGAAGCGACTCCCCTGCAGGTGGGGAGCCTGGGGCTCGAACTGGGATTCTTACGCCTGTCCTTGCGCTTTGTGCCGCTGCGCTACTGCCTGACTCTCAGCTTAAAAAAAAAAAAATATATATATATATATATATATATATTTATTTATTTATTTATTCATGAGAAAGATAGGAGGAGAGAAAGAAGTAGACATCACTCGTACGTGTGCTGCCGGGGATCGAACTCGGGACCTCGTGGTTGAGAATCCAGTGCTTTATCCACTGTGCCACCTCCCGGACCACTCCCGCTTTTTTTTTTTTTTAATTCCCTTTTGTTGCGCTTTTTTTTTTTTTTTTTTTAGTATTTATTCCCTTTTGTTGCCTTGTTTTATTGTTGTAGTTATTATTGATGTCGTTGTTGGATAGGACAGAGAGAAATGGAGAGAGGAGGGGAAGACAGAGAGGGGGAGAGAAAGACAGACACCTGCAGACCTGCTTCACCGCCTGTGAAGCGACTCCCCTGCAGGCGGGGCGCCGAGGGCTCAAACCAAACCGTGATTCTTACACTGGTCCTTGCGCTTTGTGCCACGTGTGCTTGACCCACAGTGCTACCACCCGACTCCCCGCCCTTGTTTTATTGTTGTAGTTATTGTCATCGTTGTTGGATAGGACAGAGAAATGGAGAGAAGAGGGGAAGACAGAGGTGGAGAGAAACACCTACAGACCTGCTTCACCGCGTGTGAAGCGACTCCCCTGCAGGTGGGAGCTGGGGGCTTGAATCATCTGCTAACTTTTTTATAGATCCTGAATCTTAGACCTAAGAGGACTCTTTACCACTTGTGGTTCAGTCCCATTTGCAGATGAGGAAACTTGAGTTCAGAGACTTGCAGTCATAATCTGCCTAGTATGGTACAAATCAGAACTGTTTTCGTGAGGTATTCTCTGTATACGCCTGGACAGCTGTCATTTCCTTCTGATGAGATGGTCCTGGGGCAGTTGATGGAAGACAGAGGACTATACAGGGACTCTTCCTGACCTAATCTTTATTTTTATTTTTTGGATACAGTCAGAAATTGACAGGAAAGGGGAGATAAAGAGACAGACACCACAGTCCCGCTTTCAGCACTCATGAAGCTATCCCCCCATGGGTGGGGACCAGGGGATTGAACCTGGGTCCTTGCACACTGTAGTGTGTGTGCTCTTAACCAGGTGCACCACCACCACCTGGCCCCTTAGTTAGACTTTCCTCCCTCCCTTCCTTCCTTCCTGCTTTACCAAAGCACTGCTCAGCTCTGGTTGATGGTGGTGCGGGGGATTGAGCCTGGGACTTTGGAGCCTCAGGCATGAGTCTCTTTGCAGAACCATTATGCTATCCATCCCTGCCAGTTAGGCTTTTCTTTATTGGTTAGAGACAAAAATTGAGATGGGGAGGAGAGAGAGGGCGGGAGAAAGAGACACCCCTGCAGCTCATCTTCACAGCTCATAAAGGCGCCCCCCTCCACGCAGGTGGGGATTTGGGCCTGGGACCTTGAGCATGGTTACAAATACACTCAGCTGGGTGGCCAGTTTGTTTCGGAGGGAGATCCAGTCAGTTACCCCTACCCCTCTCCTCAAATCCAGCATTATTAGGTCAGGCTAAGATGTTCTCTGTGCTCTGTGGGCTCTTTTTATTGTTGCTTTGAGGTAGGGGAGGGAGAAACTGCTTATGCCAAGTCCAGTAACAGCTCTTAGGCATTTCTGTGTCGTCGTGGTGGCTTTATTGCGTTTTTGCAGTCATGTTAGTTGTACTTATGTATTAGGTAGAGGCAGAAGTTGAGATGGGGAGGAGGAAATAGAGGGAGGGAGACACCCGCAGCCCTGCTTCACCACTTGTGAAGCTTTCCCCTTGCGTGCGGGGACCAGAATCTTGAACCTGGCTCATTGTGCAGTTTTTTGTTTATTTGTTTTTTGTTTTAATTTTTTATGTTTTATTTTCCCTTTTTTGTTGCCCTTGTTTTTCATTGTTGTTGTTAACGATGTCGTTGTTGTTGGATAGGACAGAGAGAAATGGAGAGAGGTTGGGAAGACAGAGGGGAGAGAAAGACAAACACCTGCAGACCTGCTTCACCACCTGTGAAGTGACTCCCCTGCAGGTGGGGAGTCGGGGACTCGGACCAAGATCCTCACGCCCGTCCTTGTGCTTTGTGCCACTGCCCAACTCCCCCTTGTGCACTGTTAACGTGTGCTCAACCAGGTGTTCCCAGCTGGCCTCTTTCTCTTTGCATTTCATCTTTTTTTAAACTTGTTTCTATTTATTTATTTATTTATTTATTTATATACTGGATAGAGACAGCCAGAAATCAAGAGGGAAGGGGGTGAGAGAGAGGGAGAGAGACAGAGAGACACCTGCAGCCCTGCTTCACCACTCGTGAAACTTCCCCCTGTAAGGCTTGAACCTGGGTCTTGCGCACTGTAATGTGTGTGCTTAACCAGGTGCGCCACCATCCGCCCCTTTTTAATGGGGTTCTATAGTACTTTGGGCTTAATTGCATGGTACGCCACTGGATTTTAAAATTGGTAATGTATTTGTAGATTTTTGAAATGGTTTTGTCTGTAGGGGCTTTGAAGTCCGTTGCTCTCAGCAGACTTTTTTTTTTTTTTTTTTACCAGAGCTCTGTTCAGTTCTGGCTTTTGGTGGTGCGGGGATTGAACCTAGGACTTTGGAGCTTCAGGCATAAGAGTCTCTTTGCATAACCATGATGCTATCTACCCCCGCTCTTTTTTTCTCTTTAATTCCATATAGCTAGAAACAGTGCGCAGGGGCCCTGCAGTACATCCACTGTGTGGAGCATCCCTGATGCAGTGCATGATGATCCCATGTGTGGGGTTGGGGATTTGAACCCTGGTCCTTGAGTGTGGTAAAAGTGTGTTGTGCTGTGGTCTGGGAGGTGGCGCAGTGCAAAAAGTGTTGGACTCTCAAGCATCCTGAGTTCAACTCCCGGCAGCACGGGTGCCAGAGTGATGCCTGGTTCTTTCTCTCCTCCTATCCCTCTCATTAATAATAATAATAATAATAATAATGTTATGCTTTACTGGATGAGATGTGTCTGTCTGTCTCTCTTTAACCAGAGCACTGCTCAGCTTTGGCTGATGGTGGTGCAGTGGATTTCATCTGGGACTGTGTAGCCGCAGGCATGAGAGTCTCTTTGGATAACCATTAAACAGTTTGCCCCGCCCAGGTGAGATCTCTCTTGACCCGTATTTGCATATTTTTTTTTATTACCAGAGCAATGCTCAGCTTTTTTTTTTTTTTTTTCCCCTCTTGGGTTATTGCTGGGGCTTGTTGCCTGCACCATGAATCCACTGCTCCTGAAGGCTGTTTTTTCCCCTTTGTTGCCCTTGTTGTTTTTATCATTGCTATGGTTATTATTGTTGTTATTGATGTCGTTGTTGTTGGGTAGGACAGAGAGAAATGGAGAGAGGAGGGGAAGACAGAGAGGGGGAGAGAAAGATAGACACCTGCAGACCTGCTTCACCGCTTGTGAAGCGACTCCCCTGCAGGTGGGGAGCCGGGGGCTTGAATCGGGATCCTGTCCTTGTGCTTTGCACCACCTGCACTTAACTCGCTGCACTACCGCCGACTCCCACTCAGCTGTTTTATGGTGCCGCTGGGGATTGAACCTGGGTGCTCAGAGCCATAGGCTTCTGTATTTTGTCATTTGTATAACCATTGTCCTGCTGCCCAGCCCTGTAGATTTATTTATTTATGAAAGAGAGTCGGACAGGAAGATAGACACCAGAGTAGTGTGGTTCTGGCATTGGGTGGTGCTAGGAATTGAACTTGAACCTCAGAACTTCAACCATGAGTCTTTTTATATAACCACTAGTCTGTCTCCATAGCCCATAGATTTATCTAGTTAATTCATTTTATCAGCTCTGGCTTGTGGTGGTGCTGGTGATGGAACCTGGGACATTGGAGCCTCAGGCATGAGAGTCTCTTTGCATTATCTCCCCTGCTTGCCCATAGATTTATTTTAATTTTTATTTTAATGTATTTATTTATAAAAGTGCAACACTGACAAGACCATAGGATAAGAGAGGTACAATTCCCACCACCAGAGCTCTGTATCCTATTCCCTCCCCTAATAACTTTTCTTTAACCCCATGGGAGTATGGACCCAGGGTCATTATGGAGTTAGAAGGTGGAAGGTTTGGCTTCTGTAATTGCTTCCCCGCTGAACCTGAGCATTGGCAGGTTGACCCATACTCCCAGCCTGTCTCTTTCCCTAGTGTGGCGGGGCTCTGGGAAAGCAGGGCTCCAGGACACATTGGTGTGGTCATCTGTCCAGGGAATTCCAGTAGGCATCATGTAGCATCTGGAACCTGTTGGCGGTGGTTAGGTGGGTTCCTTAAGTCGTTCTAGTGCTGCCTGCCTTGTGGTCCCAAGTGGTCTCCTTTGGGATTCCTAGTTGACCCAGGAGAGGAGAGAAACAGCTGCTGCTGCTCCGTAGCCCCGCCTCTGGAAGTCCTGGATTTGTTGTTTTTAATTTATTTCTTTATTGGGGAATTAATGTTTTACATTCAACAGTAAATACAACAGTTTGTACATGCATAACATTCCCCAGATTCCCATTTAACAATACAACCCCCACTATGTCATTTATCATCCTTCATGGACCTGTATTCTCCCCACCCACCCACCCACCCCAGAGTCTTTTACTTGGGTGCGATACGCCAATGCCATTTCAGGTTCTACTTGTGTTTTCTTTTCTGGTCATGTTTTTCAACTTCTGCCTGAGAGTGAGATCATCCCATATTCATCCTTCTGTTTCTGACTTATTTCACTCAACATGATTTTTTCAAGGTCCATCCAAGATCGGCTGAAAACAGTGAAGTCACCATTTTAAATAGCTGAGTAGTATTCCATTGTGTAGCTAGACCACAACTTGCTCAGCCACTCATCTGTTGTTGGACACCTGGGTTGCTTCCAGGTTTTGGCTATTACAAATTGTGCTGCCAAGAACATATGTGTACACAGATCTTTTTGGATGGGTGTGTTGGGTTCCTTAGGATCTATCCCCAGGAGAGGAATTGCAGGGTCATAGGGTAGGTCCATTTCTAGCCTTCTGAGAGTTCTCCAGACTGTTCTCCACAGAGGTTGGACCAATTGACATTCCCACCAGCAGTGTAGGAGGGTTCCTTTGACCCCACACCCTCTCCAGCATTTGCTGCTGTTATCTTTTCTGATGTATGACATTCTCACAGGAGTGAAGTGATATCTCATTGTTGTCTTGATTTGCATTTTCTCTGACAATCAGAGACTTGGAGCATTTTTTCATGTGTTTCTCAGCCTTTTGGATCTCTTCTGTGGTGAATATTCTGTCCAAATCCTCCCCCCATTTTTGGATGGGGTTATTTGTTGTCTTGTTGTTGAGTCTGGCAAGCTCTTTATATATGTTGGTTATTAAACTTTTTTTTTATTTTTATTTTTTTTTAAGTTTTTTTTTTGGTTATTAAACTCTTATCTGATGTATGGCATGTAAAGGTCTTCTCCCGTTCTGTGAAGGGTCTCTTGGTTTGAGTAGTGGTTTCTTTTGCTATGCAGAAGCTTTTTAATTTGATGTAGTCCCATAGGTTTATACTTGCCTTAGTCTTCTTTGTAATTGGATTCGTTTCATTGAAAATGTCTTTAAAATGTATGCGGAAAAGAGTTCTGCCAATATTTTCCTCTAAGTATCTGATAGTTTGCGGTCTAACATCCAAGTCCTTGATCCACTTGGAATTTACTTTTGTATTTGGTGAAATACAGTGGTTCACTTTCATTCTTCTGCATGTTTCAACCCATTGTTTCCAACACCATTTGTTGAAGAGACTCTGCTTTCCCCATGTAATAGTCTGGGCCCCTTTGTCAAAGATTAGATGTCCATAGGTGTGGGACACTGGATTTGTTTTTAAATAGGGTCACGAGAGGTAGAAGGAGCCAGAGCATCACTCTGGCGTTTGCAGTGCCAGGGATGAAAATCAGGACTTTGTGCTTCATGTCCAACACTTATCCACTGTTCCACCTTAGCTTTTATTTATTTATTTATTTATTCATTCATTCATTCATTCCCTTTTGTTGCCCTTGTTGGTTTTATTGTAGTTATCATTGTTGTTGGATAGGACAGAGAGAAATGGAGAGAGATGGGGAAGACAGAGAGGGGAGAGAAAGACAGACACCTGCAGATCTGCTTCACCGCCTGTGAAGCGACTCCCCTGCAGGTGGGGAGCCGGGGGCTCAAACCGGGATCCTTACACTGGTCCTTGTGCGTTGCGCCACTTGCGTTTTAACCTGCCCACTGCGCTACCGCCGGACTCCCAACTAACTTAGCTTTTTTAAGAGGGCTAGATGACGGCACACTCTACACAAGGACCTGGGTTCAATCCCCTGTTCCGTGTGTGTGTGTGTGTGTGTGTGTGTGTGTGTGTGTGTGTGTGTGTGTGTGTGTGTGTTGGGGGCCGCTTCACTAATAGTGAAGCAGTGCCGCAGGTCTCTCTTTACTATACACCTGTGATTGTCTCTCCCTCTCTAGCTCCTCTTTCCCTCTCAGTTTCTCTCTGTCTCTTATTAAAAAAATGAAAGCATTGGTAGTCGGGTGGGTAGCGCAGCGTGTCAAGTGCAGGTGGCACAAAGCGCAAGTACCTGCGTAAGGATCCCAGTTCGAGCCTCCGGCTCCCCACTTGCAGGGGGGTCTCTTCACAGGTGGTGGAGCAGGTCGGCAGGTGTCTGTCTTTCTCTCCTCTCTGTCTCCCCATCTCACTCCATTTCTCTCTGTCCTATCCACCGATGACAGCAATAACAATAATAAGTACAACAATAAAACAAGGGCAACAAGAGGGAATAAATAAAAATTAAAAAAAAAGATATTGGTTATTTAAAAAAAAAAAACAAGGAAAGTAAAGATGGTGTCTGCCAGGAGTGGTGGGTTTGTCTTGCAGACACTGAACCCCCAAGGATAACCCTGGTGGCAACTGAAAGCAGGATTTACTCATGAGAGTGGGGGAGAGACAGAACCAGAGCGCTCACTGGAGCACATGGGATAATGCATGGGGTTGGATGCAGAAGCTCATGCTTGAGAGGCCGGCATCTGTTTACTGCTGACACTTCTGGGTCGCCTATTTGTAGATTGAGGGGCACACATGGTGGAGCACCCATATGGCAGTGTGAGGGACCCAGGTTCAAGCCCACCCGAAGGGGGAACACTTCATGAGTGGTGAAGTGGGGCCACAGGTGTGCCTACTGCCCCCCTTTTAATTTTTTAAAAATTGTTTATGTATTTGTTTTTACCAGAGCACTGCTCAGCTATGTTGTATGGTGGTGTGGGGGATTGAACCTGGGACTTCGGAGCCTCAGACATGAGTCTCTTTGTATAACCATTATGCTATCTCCCCCCACCCATTATTTCTGTGTTTATTGGATAGAGACAGCCAGAAATTGAGGGGAAGAGGGAATAGGGAGACACCTGGCACTCCAGTTACAAAGCTCCCCCGCCCACCTCGTGGCTGGGGGCTGGAGGAGTGAACTTGGTCCCTTGTACCTGGTAATGTGTGCACTCACTTTGGTGCACCACCGCCTGGACCCTCTAGGTTACCCATTTTAAAAAAAATATTTGTTTATTCCCTTTTGTTGCCATTGTTTTATTGCTGTAGTTATTATTGATGTTGTTATTGATGTCGTTGTTGAGTAGGACAGAGAGAAATGGAGAGAGGAGGGGAAGACACAGGGGGAGAGAAAGATAAACACCTGCAGACCTGCTTCACCACTTGTGAAGCGACTCCCCTGCAGGTGGGGATCCGAGGGCTGGAACCAGGATCCTTACGCCGGTCCTTGTGCTTAACCCGCTGTGCTACCGCCCCGACTCCCTAGGTTACCCATTTATATCTGCATGAGAGCAGTGAGTTTCAAGTTGTCTGCAACTCATAAATGTAACTAAAATTGACACTTGGTAGTACTCATTCATGCATCTTACTATCTATATTCTTCTCTTTGGGGACATGCCCACTGTTACTTGTAAGATTAATACATTAAAATTTCCAAGACGATTTCAGGTTAGTAATTACTGTAGAATTCCTACTTCAGGTGACTCACTTTTAATCCGTGGTGCTGTAGTAAGGGAGGCTCTGTAGACTCATAATTACGGGGCCCTGTGACTGAAATCAGCTAGGCATTGAAGCTGGTTGTTGTGGGTGTCGTTCAGAGATTACTGGGCCTTCCTTCAGGTGATTCTGAAGCTATTTTTATGCTTCATAATGGCCACAAAATATGGGCTAAATTAAGGCATCTTAAATTTAAGTCAGCTGATGAAAGAGCGCACTTGGACAAGGTGCTGCTTTTGCTGTGTGTGACTGTCTCCGTCCGTCTGTCCGTCCCCCTCACTGCATAGAAGGAAGCGTTGGTGCTGTGGTGATTCTGTTTTAAAAAGAAAATCGAAAACAAAAAGGGAAAATAAATAAATATTAAAAAATTTAACTTGCAGTCAATCTAAACCACCAGTTGAACTTGATTTTACGTTTTTTGGAGGGTTGGGTGGGTAGTGTTAATGTTTCCGCATATTTGTGAACATATCTTTTCAAATCACTTTAAAGGGGGAGGGAGTAAGGATTTATAAGACATTTCTTGTCACACAAATACAGTTTCTTATCTCCTTCTGATAGTATCTATTGTGTTTTTTTTTTTTTTTTTTTTTTAAGATTTACTTATTAATGAGGAAGAACCAAAGCATCACTGGTGTGCTCCATGACATGGTTTGTGCTCTGGACCTCATGTAATACAGATCCAACTGAGCAGTGCTCTGGTAAAATAATAATGAAAAATAGTATCGTTCAGTCTGGGAGTTGGTGTAGTGGATAAAGTATTGGGTTCTCAAGCATGTGGTCCCGAGTTCAGTCTCCCGGCTGTGCATGTACCAGAGTGAACTCTGCTCCCTTTCCTCTCTTATCTCTCTCATTGATAAATAATCTTGAGAGTCGGGCGGAAGCACAGAGGGTTTAGCGCAGGTGGCGCAAAGCACAGGGACCGTTGTGAGGATCCCGGTTTGAGCCCCCGACACCCCACCTGCACAGGGGTCGCTTCACAGACAGTGAAGCCAGGTCTGCAGGTGTCTGTCTCTCCCCGCTCTCTGTCTTCCCCTCCTCTCTCCATTTCTCTCTGTCCTATCTAACAACAATGACATCAATAACAACAACAGTAACTACAATAAAAAACAACAAGGGCAACAAAAGGGGGAAAAATAGCCTCCAGGTGCAGTGAATTTGTGGTGATGGCACCAATAACCTCGGAGACAAATGAATAAATAGACTTTCATGGCTGAAGCTACAAAAGTCCCAGCTTCAATTCCCTGTACCACCATAAGCCAGAGCTGAGTAGTGCTGTGGTAAAATTAATTAATTAATTAAAAGATAAATTTTATAATGTCAATTAAGAATTAAATTGGGGGAGACAGCATAGTGGTTATGCAAAGAGACTGTCATGCCTGAGGCTCTGAAGTCCCAGGTTCAATCCTCTGCACCACCATAAGCCAGAGCTGAGCAGTGCTCTGGTAAAAAAAAAAAAAAAAAAAATTAAATCACATACTTTCTTACTCATACTTTTTCTACACTTTCTTACTCTAAGTTGTTCCTTGAAACAAGTCCATTTATATCACGTGGTTTGCTGTTTTCCTTGTAAAATGAACAGGCATAATTCTTGGTATATTTTCTGTTTTATAGCGCCTTTCGTCTGGACGCTTAAGGGGTTTTCTAGGACTCCTGCCACACAGGCCATAGGTCTTGCAGAGCATTTGTAAGGTATGTAAACAGAAGCTTTTTAAAAATTTCCTTTCCACATGGAAAATAATTAATGCATTTTCTATATTAATGTAAGTTCTAGAAAAATAGGGGTACACCAGTAGTTTTTTTTCTAAGATTTATGATTTATTACTGACAGAGAGGGGCAGTGGGGAGAACACCAGAATCTCTCTCTGACATGCGGTGCCAAGGATTGACGACGGTCCACTTCTGCATGTTGCATTAGTAGTGATTTTCTTTTTTAAAAGTAATTACTGGGACTGGGCGGTAGCGCAATGTGTTAAGCGCACGTGGCGCAGAGCGCAAGGACCGGCCTAAGGATCCCGGTTTGAGCCCCAGCTCCCCACCTGCAGGGGGGTCGCTTCACAAGAGGTGAAGCAGGTCTGCAGGTATCTTATCTTTCCTCCTCTCTGTCTTCCTCTCCTCTCTCCATTTCTCTCTGTCCTATCCAGCAAAACTGCAGCAGCTATAACAACAGTAACAGCTACAAGGGCAACAAAATGGAAAAATGGCCTTCTAGCAGCAGTGGATTTATAGTGCAGGCACAGGGCCCCAGAGATAAACCTGGAGGCCAAAAAAAAAAAAAAAAGTAATTACTAGGTAGGGGAATCCAGGAGTGCTGGGGAGACAGTATAATGGTTGTGCAAAAAGCCTTTCATGCCTGTTCCTCTGCAGTCCTAGGTTCAGTCCACAACACCATCGGAAGCCAGAGCTGAGCAGTGCTCTGGCAAGCTCTCTGACTTTATTTTCCTACCTTATTTATTTATTTAATTTCCCCTAGAACAGTGCTCTGGGCTTATTTATGGTGGTGCAGGGAGTTGAGTCTGGGACCTCAGAGCCTCAGGCTTGAATCTTTTTGCGTAAACATTATGCTGTCTCCCCCACCTATTCTCCTACTTGTTTTGAAAATATTTTATTGTTATTTTTTAAACCAGAGCCCTGCTCAGCTCTGGCTTTTATGCTGGTGCAGGGGATTAAACCTGGGACTTTGGAGCCTCAGGCATGGCAGTCTCTTTACATAACCATTAGGCTATCTATCCCAAAAAAAAAAATTTTTTTTTATTATGAGAGTTTTACATAAGGCGCAGAAGCCAGAGAACCACCGTGGCACATGCAGTGCCAGACATTCGAGTCTGATACTCTCCTGGTTGAACCATCACCCCAGCCGCTATTTTCCTGCTTCTCTGAGGTAGTCCTAACTTCCTTTTTTCTTATCCGTTCTAAGTGATATTTCTTCCTTAGACGAAAATGTGTTTCCTAACTTCCTTCTTATTTTTTAAAGAGACAAACTTGTATACTGTACATAAGTATCTTCTGGGGAGAAGGCGATAGCACAGCGGGTTAAGCGCAAATTGCAAGGACCAACATAAGGATCCGGGTTCGAGCCCCCAGCTCCCCACCTGCAGGAGAGTTGCTTCACAAGCGGTGAAGCAGGTCTGCTACAGATGTCTATCTTTCTCTCCCCCTTTCTGTCTTCCCCTCCTCTCTCCATTTCTCTCTGTCCAATCCAACAATGACATCAACTGCAACAATAAAACAAGGGCAACAAAAATGAATTAAATCAATAAATAATTCAACCTTTAAAAAAAGTATCTTCTGGATTAAAAATTTTTTTTTCATATTTATTTTCCCTTTTGTTGTCCTTGTTTTTTTATTGTTGTACTTATTGTTGTTATTGATGTCATTGTTGTTGGATAGGACAGAAATGGAGAGAGGAGGGGAAGACGGGATTCTTTTTTTTTTTTGCTGTTGTGCAAGTTTATTCTGTATTATCTACAAAGCCAATTGTATTTCTTTTTTTTTTTTTTATTTTATTTAAGAAAGGATTAATTAACAAAACCATAGGGTAGGAGGGGTACAACTCCACACAATTCCCACCGCCCAATCTCCATATCCCACCCCCTCCCCCGATAGCTTTCCCATTCTCTATCCCTCTGGGAGCATGGACCCAGGGTCATTGAGAGTTGCAGAAGGTAGAAGGTCTGGCTTCTGTAATTGCTTCCTCGCTGAACATGGGCGTTGACTGGTCGGTCCATACTCCCAGTCTGCCTCTCTCTTTCCCTAGTAGGATGGGTCTCTGGGGAAGCTGAGCTCCAGGACACATTGGTGGTGAGAAGACGGGATTCTGGTCCTTGTGCTTTGTGCCACATGTGCTTAACCCGCTGCGCTACCCCTCGACTCCCCCCCCCCCCTTTAAGATTTATTACTAGGGTCAGAGGGTGAAGAGAGGACCAGAGCATCACTCTTATGTATGTATAAGATCAAATTCAAGAGCTCATACCTGCAAGTCTGATTTTCTATATTCTGCACAACCTCCCAGGTTACTGTTTATCTTTGTTTTTATTTTCCCAGTTGTGTAGCTTGGTTATCTCACAGTTTACTGTCTGGGCTGTGGTATATTTAATTAAGAATAGAGAAAGAGGGAGTCGAGCGGTAGCACAGTGGGTTAAATGCATGTGGCGCAAAGTGCAAGGACCTGCTGCAGTGACATCTCACCCCGGCCCTTAGGCTTAAAGCTCAGCGCTTTCTCTGTTGCTCTATTTCCCAGGCTTCCCCCACCCCCACCCCCAGCTCCACCCCCACCCCTGACACACACACACACACACACACACACACACACACACACACACACACACACACCTCCCCCCCACCCCCACCAGAGCACTGTTCAGCTCCAGCCATGGTGGTGCAGGGACTTGAACCTGGGATTTCAAAACCTCAGGCATGAGAGTCTCTTTGTATAACCATTATGCTATCTATCCCATCCCATCCCCTTTTTCTAAAAAAAAAAAAAGAAAAGAAAAAAGAAAGAAAAAAAGCTTGAGGCATTGGTGATGGTGGAAGAGAGAACTAGAGAGCGTCACTCTGGCACATGTGATGTCAGGGAGCTAAACCTCATGCTTGAAACCCACCGTGACAGTAGACGGTCTGTTACAGTGTGGGCTCTGGAAGTGAGACTGAGAGCAAGAAGCAACTCCTACTCCTGGTAGCTTTTATGACTCCTTTGTACCTCAGTTTCCTCTTCTGCAGAAGGGGTAGGCTGCAGAATGCTGTAACACTGAGTGAGCAGTATTTAGGCCCAGCACCAGTCATACAGCTAGCTCTTCAGCTTTCACGACTTAAGTTAGTTTGTGGAACTTAGTAATCCAAAAATTTCAGTCTAATTTGAAATAGGTATCTGTTTCGGTGGGGCAAGGAGTACTCTGGTGCTGGGTTGTGTCTCTCCCTCTCTCTCTCTCTATCTCTGAGTGCAAAAGTCTCCCAGAGTGGTGAGAATGCACATTTGAGGCCCTGGCTACAAAAAGACCACATTCTTCCCACTGCCGCCTCCTTCCATTGTATTATTTCCTTTGGGGCCTTAAAATATTTGGAGTGAGTGGGATGATAAGACATGTTTTAACAATGCAGAAGGGAGCAAAGTATGTAAAGTAAGGTTTGTTCTCCCCCCCCATTTCAGTTTCCCAAGGTCCTTGCTTCAGACAAAACCACTTCATTGGGGGCTGGGAGGTAGCGCGGCGGGTTAAGCGCACATAGTACTAAGCACAAGGACTGAGTAAGGATCCCAGTTCAAGGCCCTGCCCCTCCCCGTGTGCAGGGGAGTCGCTTCACAAGCGGTGAAACAGGTCTGCAGGTGTCTATCTTTCTCTCCTCCTCTCTGTCTTCCCCTCCTCTCTTGATTTCTCAGGTTTGTTCTATCCAACAGCAGCAAGAATAACAAGGACAACAAAATGGGAAAACTGGTGGCCAGGAACAGTGGATTCAGGGTCAGGAGCAGTGGATTCAGGGTCAGGAGCAGTGGATTCAGCGATAGCCCTGGAGGCAGGACTATCTGTCTGTCTGTACATACTATATGTGGTGTTGCCCTTTTTATGTCTATATACTTGCAAACCTCTGCTACCTATCTCTTTCCCCCTTAACAGATAGTTCAGCCAGATCTTTGAAGGTATATACATCATGGGGGCCGATACCTAGCTTACCTGGTGGGGTGTTGCCAACCATGCATGTGGGCGGGTTCCAGCTCTGGCACCATAGAGTGCAGCAGCACGGGGTAAGCTTCCTACCGGAAGTAAATGTGAGTTGACCTGCAAGTGGAGACATTGCACACGTGTGAGGCCACGTCGTGGAATGCAGTGGGTTGTCAGAAAAGTCATGATGAATTTTTGTACAGAAAAGTGTCATGACAGCCTCCAGGAGCAATGGATTTGTAGTGCAGGCACTGAGCCCTAGTGATAACCCTGGAGGCAAAAAAAAAAAGTGTCATGATGGGGCCAGGCGGTGGCGCACCTGGTTAAGCACACACATTACAGTGCACAAGGACCCGGGTTCAAGCCCCTGGTCCCCTCCACCTACGGGGGAAAGCTTCACGAGTGGTGAAGTAGGGCTGCAGGTGTCTGTCTTTCCTGCTCTCTCTTCCCCTCCTCTCTCTATTTCTCTCTGTCCTATCCAATAACAATAACTACAACAATAAAAATATATTTAGAAATACATATATCTGCCTTAAACTAAAAAAAAAAAAAAAAAAAGTTTTCCTGCCTACCCCACATTTGACACTTCTTCATATAGTTAAGCCCAGGCAGTTACAGAAGGGCTGCCTAGGAGATAGCACAGTGGCTAAAGCGTTGAGCTCTCTGACGTGGCTTCCTGAGTTTGATCCTCATCGTCACACGTGCCAGAGTGATGCTCAGAAACCTTTGGGCAGGGGGAGATAGCATAGTTGCACAGAGACACTCTTGCCTGAGGCTGGCAAAGTCCTAGATTCAATCCCCGCAGCACCATAAGCCAGAGCTGAGCCAATGCTCTGGTAAAATAAATAAACTACATTAATTTTTTTTCTCTACAAAAGATGGGAGGGAACAGATAGTCAAATGGTTGTAACAGCGCTGTTTCAAATAGCCAGAACATGGAAAACAGTCCATCTGTCCATCAGCAGATGAATGTATCAACAATGTAAAACATATTTTACCATTAAAACATGAAGAACTGGGCTGTGGAGATAGCCTAATAATTATACAAATGACTTTTAAACCTGGGGTTCTGAGATCTCAGAAGTTCAATACCTGGCATCACCATAAACCAGAGCTGAGCAGTGTTCTGATAAAAACAACAACAACAAAACCAGAATGAAAAGCGCATGAACTCATAGATGCTTTATGCAAACCTGGGAAGCATTAGACTAAGTGAAAGCACCATATGCAAAAGGCCACCCGCATACGAGTCCTCTTTTTTTTTTTAATATTTATGTATTCATTCCTTTTTGTTGCTCTTGTTTTATTGTTGTAGCTATTGTTGTTGGATAGGACAGAGAGAAATGGAGAGAGGAGGGGAAGGCTGAGGGGGAGAGAAAGAGACCTGCAGACCTGCTTCACCATTTGTGAAGCGACTCCCCTGCAGATGGGGCTCTGGGGCCTCGAACTGGGATCCTTACATCAGTCCTTGCACTTTGCACCACCTGCGCTTAGCCTGCTGCACTGCCGCCCAACTCCCTGTGAGTCTTCTTATGCAATTCCTAAAACGGGTAATAATGCAGACAGAGAGAAATGGAGAGAGGAGGGGAAGACAGAGAGGGGGAGAGAAAGAGAGACACATGCAGACCTGCTTCACCGCCTGGGAAGCGACTCTCCTGCAGGTGAAGAGCCGGGGGCTTGAACCGGGATCCTTACAATGGTCCTTGTGCTTTGTGCCATTTATGCTTAACCCGCTATGCTACCGCCTGACTCTGGAATGTTGATTTCTTTGGGGATGCTGAAAATATGTGGAGCTTGGTGGTTGTCTAATATTGAAAATGCACTAAATGTCCACTAGGTTGCTTACTTTTGAGGGGTTAATTTTATATTACGTAAATTTCAGCTCAACTAAAAAGAGCAACTTAGCAGTCTCAGAGGTAGTACAGTGGATAAAGCATTAGACCCTCAATTATGAGGTTCTGAATTTGACACATGCCAAAGGATAAAGCTCTGGTTCTATTTCATGAATGAATATAGAGCACTACTTACCTGACATACAGTGATGTGGAAATTGAGCCTGGGACTTACAGCCTCTTACATGATCCTTTTTTGTATAACCATTAACTCTCCCTCTTTCTTTCATCCTTTTTTTTTTTTTGCCTCCAGGCTTATTGCTGGGGCTCAGTGTGTGCACTATGAATCCGCTGCTCCTGGAGGCTATTTTTTCCCCATTTTGTTGTCCTTGTTGTGGTTGTCATTGTTATTGTTGGATAGGACAGAGAGAAATGGAGAGGGGAGGGGGAGAGAAAGACAGACACCTGCAAACCTGCTTCACCGCCTGTGAAGTGACCTTCCCCCCCTGCAGGTGGAGAGTCGGGGCTCAAACCGGGATCCTTACACTGGTCCTTGCGCTTTGCTCCATCTGCGCTTATCTTTGATCCAATTTTAAAAAGTTTTATTTCTTGGATGGGGAAAGGTAAGGGAAACAGGAGACATACCTTAGCACTGCTCCATCATCCACGGAGCTTCCCCAGTGCACGTGCCAGAGAAGTGCTCTGACTTCCTCCTCCACCCGGAAATGAATGAAAGAATCTACAGCACTGAAGCTTTTCCGAGTGTATTTTTAGGTGAGCTGTCTCCTGAAAGAGACAGATTGAAAGCACAGCTCTGCTCACCTCTACTGTGTGATAGTGTTTGGGACCAAACCTGGGCCCTCATAGCACGCGTAAGGATCCCGGTTTGAGCCTCTGGCTCCCCACCTACAGGGGGGTCTCTTCACAAGTGGTCTTAACCCACTGTGCCACCGCCTGACTCCCGATTTTTATGTTTTTAAAGTATTGAATGTAGTTAAGGTAACTCAGTCATGTCTAAAACTATTCTGTATTAAGTTTGTCTTTTGAATAGTTGAGAAATGATAAAGGTTTGCAGGTTTTTTATTATTAGTATCTTTTTGCTTATTTATTGGATCGATACAGCCAGAAGTCAAGAGGGAAGGGGTGATAGAAAGGGTGAGAGACAGACACCTGTAGCATTGCTTCACCACTTGTGAACTTCCCCCTGCAGGGGGAGGCAGATGCCTTGTGCATTGTAACAACATGAGCTCAGCCAGGTGCGCCACCACCTGGCCCCAGGGTTTGCAGTTTCTTTTGCATAATTAGTTCCTTTGAAAAGTTATGAGGTAGAATTATTAACTGAAGCATGGAAATTTATGCTTGTTTAACATTTTTTATTAGCTTTATTTATTAGAGATAGCCAGAAATTGAGAGGGGAGGGGGAACATGGAGAGACAAGGGACACTTATAGCCCCGCTTCCCTGCAAGTGGGGATGGGGGCTTGACCTGGGTCCTTGAACAGGTACGTTCAACAGTGTGCCACCACCCAGTCTTGGTCACATTATTTTTACTTTTGTTTCTTTTTAAAAAATTTTTTAAATATCTATTTATTTGTTTATTTTCCCTTTTGTCGCCCTTGTTATTTAACATTATTGTGGTTATTGATGTCATTGTTGTTGCATAGGACAGAGAGAAATGGAGAGAGGAAGGGAAGACAGAGAGGGGAAGAGAAAGACAGACACCTGCAGACCTGCTTGACCGCTTGTCAAGCGACTCCCTGCAGGTGGGGAGCCAGGGGCTCGAACCGGGAGCCTTATAAATTGGTCCTTATACTTCACGCCACCTGTGCTTAACCCGCTGGGCCACCGCCTGAACTCCCACTTTTGTTTCTTTAAAGAAACTCAAGTCCCCACCTGAAGGGGGAAGTTTCATGATCAGTGGAACAATGTTGCAGATATTTCTCCTTTATGCTCTCTCCCCCCCCCTCTAATAAATCCATCTTTTAGAAAAGCCCTAAGTAGTAATGCTATATATACTGAATATTTCCTGTTCTAAACTCTTCGTGTGGCCTGGGTGGTAGTGCACCTGGTAGCATACCCATTACAGTGTGCGAAGACCTGCACAGGGAAGCTTCACGCGGTGGAGGCGCGATGTAGGGTCGCTCTCTCCCCTCCTCTCCTTCCTCCCTCCCACTTATTTTTTCCCCTTTGTGGCCGTTGTTGTCATCATTGTTGTTGTGGCCGTCGTCGTTGGATAGAACAGAGAAATGGAGAGAGATGGGGAAGGCAGAGGGGGGGAGAGACAGACAGACCTGCTCCACCACTTGTGAAGTGACTTCCTGCAGGTGGGGAGCCGGCAGCTCAAAGCAGGAACCCTGTGCCGGTCCTTGTGCTTTGTGCCATGTGTGCTTAACCCACTGCGCTACCGCCCGAGCCCCCCCCGCCCTTCTCTTTATGCAAAATAAATATTTAAAATTTTTGTGTGATAACCTATTTAGTCTTTTTTATTTTTACTTATAAAAAGGAAACACTGACAAAAACCATAGGATAAGAGGGGTACAACTCCACACAATTCCCACCACCAGAACTCCGTATCTCATCCCCTCCCCTGATAGCTTTCCTGTTCTTTATATCTATTGGGAGTATGGACCTAGGGTCATTGTGGGATGCAGATGGTGGAAGGTCTGGCTTCTGTAATTGCCTCCGCGCTGAACATGGGCATTAACAGATTGGTCCATACTCCCAGCCTGTCTTTGTCTTTCTCTAGTGGGGCAGGGCTCCAGGACACATTGGTGGGGTCATCTGCCCAGGGAAGTCTGGTTGGCATCATGTTAGTATCTGGAACCTGGTGCCTGAAAAGAGAGTTAACATATAAAGCCAAATAAGTTCTGGGAGTGGGAATTGTGTGGAGTTGTATCCCTCTTATCCTATGATTTTTGTCAGTGTTTCCTTTTTATAAATAAAAATTAAAAAAATAAATTGTTGACTAATCATGAACCTAAAGGCTGGAATGGAATAGTTCAGATGAAGAGTTGGGGGGTGGGGGGAGTCCTTCCATCTTGTAGATAGCTAGTAGGCATATTTTAGTTAATATTCTAAAGGGCCCATGTCTATACTAGTTTTTTGTTTTGTTTGTTTTCTGAGCCTGACATCTGATATGCAGGTGGATCCAAGTTATTGTCTGGGGAGATGATGTCATGGCTGAAAAAAGGACCAGAAAGCTGGATCAGGGGAGAGAGGAGCTCCTGAAAATGGGAAAGGGTTATAAATATTGTTGACTGTAAACCCCATTGATTTGATCTGATCTGGGGCCCATATTCAGCTTAGGAGCCTATGTGACCTCTGCATCCCTGTAGATCTGAGCTCACATTCTGTGGTCGTGAGTAGGAATGTTCCAAGCTGCCCCAGTTGCAGGACCCATCTTCCTCAGCTCTGGGCTTATGGTGAGGGGGATTGAACCTGGGGCTTTGGAGCCATAGGCACAGAAGTCTTCTTGCATAACCATTCTGCCGTTGCCCCTGAGCAGTAGTTCTGATTTTATTGAATTGTATGTTTGTGGATAGTGGTAGCATTTAGGAGGGGAATGAAAACAGATTGACTGGTCTCTTCCAGTATCTCCAAATAAGGGTACGGATTTATACATAGACTGGGGAAAGCTTCCACTATTCAGTGTCATTTTTCTGCTTTAGTTTTTTTTAATTGTTGTAGTTATTATTGATGTCGTTGTTGGATAGGACAGAGAGAAATGGAGAAAGGAGGGGAAGACGGGGAGAGAAAGACACCTGCAGACCTGCTTCGCCGCCTGTGAAGCGACTCCCTTGCAGGTGGGTAGCCGGGGGCTCGAACCAGGATCCTTACGCTGGTTCTTGCTCTGCGCCACCTATGCTTAGCCCGCTGCGCTACCACCCAACTCCTTTTCTGATCTAGTTTATGGGTGTGAATTTACAATCTTTTTTTTTTTTAATTAATTAATTATTCCCTTTTGTTGCCCTTGTTGTTTTATTGTTGTAGCTATTGTTGTTGTTACTGATGTTGTCGTTGTTGGATAGGACAGAAAGAAATGGACAGAGGAGGGGAAGACGAGGAGAGAAAGATAGATACTTGCAGACCTGCTTCACCGCTTATGAGGTGACTCTGCTGAAGGTGGGGAGCCGGGGGCTCGAACTGGGATCCTTATGCTGGTCCTTGCACTTTGCACCACCTGTGTTTAACCCGCTGTGCTAACACCTGACTCCCATAAATTTACAATCTTAATACTTTATTTATTCCCTTTTGTTGCCCTTGTTTTATTGTTGTAGTTATTATTGTTGCTATTGATGTCGTCGTTGTTGGATAGGACAGAGAGAAATGGAGAGAGGAGGGGAAGACAGAGAGGGGGAGAGAAAGACAGACACCTGCAGACCTGCTGCACCGCCTGTGAAGCGACTCCCCTGCAGGTGGGGAGCCGGGGTTCGAACCGGGATCCTTATGCCGGTCCTTGTGCTTAGCGCCACCTGCGCTTACCCCGCTGCGCTACAGCCCGACTCCCGTTCCTTTTTCTTCTTCAGTTATTTGACAGGACAGGGAAAATTGAGGGAGAGAGAAAGACAGAACACTTGCAAACCTGCTTCAGGCTTTGTGAAGCGTCCCCCCTCCAGATGGAGAGCAGGGGCTTGAACCTGGTCTCTTGCACATGATAACCTGTGCATTCAACTAGGCCCCTTCCTTCCTTCCTTCCTTCCTTCCTTCCTTCCTTCCTTCCTTCCTTCCTTCCTTCCTTCTCTCTCTGCCTGCCTTCCCTTTTCCCTTCTCTCCTCCCTCCTCCCTCTCTACCTTTCCTTCCCCTCTTCTCTCTCTCTGCCTCTTCCTTTCTGTTTATCTTATGGGGGACAGGAGGTGGTGCTGCACCTGGTTGAGCATGTTACCAAAGTCAACCTAACGCTGGTGGCAATTAAAAACGAAGCTTTATTTTATTATCTATTAATGAGAGAGGGACAGAGAGAACCAGAACATCACTCTGTACCTCATGCTTGTACACTTGTTGGACTGCAGGACTGGTAAGTTTTAAAGTGTGTTTATTTGTTCATTTATTAACAAGAGAGAGAACCAGAGCATCGCTGTGCTGTGCGCATGGATCCCGTGCCTGCCAGTGTCGCACTCTGCAACTGTGCAGCCTCGTGGCTAAAGGACTGTTAGTTGCTTGCAGCTCTCGGAAAGGAAAAAGAAAGAAACTTCAGGGTCAGTGCTTCCTGAGACCAGGGAGGTGACGAGTAACTTCCTACTTCAAGAATGAAACCCAAGACCAAATCAGAAAAGGGAAGTATCTTAAAGGAAGTCAGTTTGAAGGTTAGTGTCTAATCTTAGTAACTCGAGCTTTTGAAAGTTCCCTTTAAAAATAGTTAGAAAATTGAGGTGTTTTCTGTTTTTTGCTTTTTTGTTATCACCAGTGGTATTGCAGGGCCTCAGTGCTTGGCTCCACTGCTCCCTCCTGGCAGCCATTTCTTTCCCCATACAGGATTGTTGACAGAAAGGAGAGAGGACACACCACAGCACCAGTCCACTGCTCTAGAAGCCACACCCCCCCAACACACACACACCCCTGGACTGGGGGAGGCAGCGTAATGGTTATGTACGTGGCAACCCACCATGAGCTCTGTAGATGGCAGTGTTATGCTCCAGTGGCGTCTTCTCCTTCTGTATCTCTCTTCTTGCCTCTATCTAAGACCTTAAAAGGAATGAAAAATCAGCTTGGGAGAACTATACAAGGCCTTGATGTGCTTCCCCCCCATATAAGTGTATCCTGGCAGTGGTCAGATAGGTTAGCTGGGAAAGTGCGACTCATGTTCAGTTAGCAGCAGGAAGCTCAATGTACTGGACCAGGACTTGGGATCTCTCTCATGTGAAACTCCTATCTCCTATGACTCCTATGAGAGAAATAAAATCAACTTTTTAAAGCGTACTGTGGTAGGGCTGGGGCTGGCTCAGTAGGTGTAATACATATCTTACTGCTGCTAGGACCCTGGTGGGATGCTCACCACCCCATGGGCGCACCATGGCAAGCGCCAAAGAGAACTCCTTGTTTTTGTGGCGTCTTTCTCCTGACTGCCTTTCCCTCTTGGTTCCCCCATGCTGAGGGGTATAGACCTCAGCAGGTGGCACAGTGGGTAGAGTGCCAGGCTGCAAGCACGAGGTCCTGACTTGACATCCTAGTGCTACACGTGCCAGAGCACCGCTCTGGTTCTTTCCTTCTGATGAAATAGTAAATGAATTCCCGTGGTCCGGGAGGTGGCGCAGTGGATAAAGCACTGACTCTCAAGCATGAGGTCCTGAGTTCAATCTCTGGCAGCACATGTACCAGAGTGATGTCTGGTTCTTTCTTCTTATCTTTCTCATGAATGAATAAATAAATAAATACATTTTAAAAAAAGAAAATATATTTTAAAAAATTGAGAGAGTGTGGTCCGGGAGGTGGCACAGTGGATAAAACGTGGGTCTCTCAAGCATGAGGTGCTGAGTTCAATCCCCGGCAGCACATGTACCAGAGTGATGTCTGGTCCTTTCTCTCTCTCCTATCCTTCTCATTATTAAATAAATTAAATATTTTTAAAAAATGAGAGTAGGGGAGATAGAGAGAAAGAGACACCTGCAGCCCTGCTTCATCACTTGCAAACCTGGGTTTGCTTCACCTTGTACCTGGGTCCTTGTGTACTAGAATGTGTGCGCTCAACCAGGTGCACTACCACCTGGCCCCCCTTTTTAATATTTTATTAGATTTAATATTGATTTATGAAAGTGTAACGTAAAATTCTGCGCCATTCCCGCCACCAGAGTTTCGTGTCCTCATCCCCCCCATTGGAATCTGTAGGAGTACTCGAAAGGCCACAGATAGGGGTTGACTTTTATTTCTTTAACTATATTTATATATGTATTTGCCCTTTTTGTTATTTAACTTATTTTTTGGATAGAGAAAGAAGTCTAGAGGGATCAGAAAGAGACAGAGAGACACCTGCAGCTCTGCCTCAACACTCAAGAAGCTTCCCCTGCAGGTGGGGTGGAGGGTTGAACCTTGTTCCTTGTGCAGCATGAGGGTCTGAGTTTGATCCCAAGCAACACATGTACCAGAATGATGCTCTGATTCTCTCATTCTCTCCTCCAGTCTCATTAATTTTTTTTCTTTTTAAACCAGAGCACTGTTCGGCTCTGGCTTATGGTGGTGTGGGGGATTAATACATCTTTTTTTTTTAATTTTTAAAAAATATTTATTTTCCTTTTTGTTGCCCTTGTTTTGTTGTTATAGTTATTATTATTGTTCTTGATGTTGTCATTATTGGATAGGACAGAGAAATGGAGAGAGGAGGGGGAGAGAAAGACAGACACCTGCAGACCTGCTTCACCACCTGTGAAGTGACTCCCCCGCTTGGCGCCACCTGCGCTTATTAACTTGCTGCGCTACCGCCGACTCCCTTGGATAGGGACAGAAATCAAGAAGGGGGTAAGGGCACAAGACTTCTGTAGCCCTGCTTCACTGCTCGTGAAGCTTTCCCTGAGGTGGGCATCGGGGGCTTAAGCCCAGGTTGTTGCTCATTGTAATGTGTGCGACCAGGTGTGCCGTTGCCTGGCCCCAATAAATAAGACCTTAGTAAAACTAAATATGTGATCCAGTGTGCTTTCATTTTATTCTATTCAGTGCCACAACAAACTTTCTCACATTTCCAGCCTGCCAGGAAGAAGTTTCTGTACCCTTCACCTGTCGTCTTCTAGCCCCCAGCCAAGCTGGCTCCCACCTGTCCTGTCTCTGGATTCCCTTAGCCCGGCTGTTGCTGTTGTGCATGGTCTGATCTCACATGGATGGCATGATGTAGTGATTGCTCTTCTTTTTTTTTTTTTTAATATTTTTTTAATTATCTTTATTTATTGGATAGAGACAGCCAGAAATCGAGAGGGTAGGGGAGATAGGGAAAGACGGAGAGAGACACCTGCAGCCCTGCTTCACCACTTGCAAAGCTTTCCCTCTGCAGGTGGGGGCCGGGGGCTCAAACCCGGATCCTCGAGCACTGTAACATGTCCGCCCAGTCCCTTAGTGATTCCTCTTCTAGGCCTGCCTTATCCGCGCATGTATCTCCTGGCTTCTGCACCACTTGCTGGCATCTTGGACCTCTCCTCAGTCGATCTTACTCCGCTGCTCAATGTGCCCCTGAGCACAAAGTCCTTGTGGTTGCCACCTTCAGGTTGTGTGTTGTGTTTAGTTTTGCTGCTTGGCCGTAGAATGTCGACCCTTCTCTTGCTTTCTTTCAGCATTGCTTCTCATGACAGTCACGAATCTCCGCAGCTCTTCTCCCTCCTGGCACTTAGGGTTGTGCTGTTCTCATCACCGAGGCCTTCCTAGGTACTAAGCAGTCCCTGCAGGCTGGGGAAATGTGCATGGGGCCGGAAAGATGCGGCGTAGAGCCCTGCCTCCGCCTTGCCTGGATTGTGCCCCTCTTCTGTCCACAACGCACTCGCATTAACATGCATGCACCTGCATCGGGCGCAGCATTTTCAGAAAGAAACAAAAACCAGTTTTCTTTTCCTTCAAGTTGTTAGGAGAATATAATACCACTGGGGGGGTCAAATAGAGCTTCTCAAGGAAACAGCTGGGCGGTGTCACGGCTAGATATTTGTCTTAAGAGGATTGTTGGGGGTCGGGTTGTAGCACAGCGAGTTAGGCGCACGTGGCACAAAGCGTAAGGACCAGCGTAGAATCCCTGGTTCGAGCCCCCGGCTCCCCACCTGTAGGGGAGTCGCTTCACAGGTGGTGATGCAGATCTGCAGGTGTCTGTCTTTCTTTCCCCCTCTCTGTCTTACCATCCTCTCTCCATTTCTCTCTGTCCTATCCAACAATGAACGACATCAACAAGAACCACATCAAGGCTACAACAACAAGGGCAACAAAAGGAGAAAAAAAATGCCTCCAGGAGCGGTAGATTCATGATGCAGACACTGGACCCCAGCAATAACCCTGGAAGCAAAAAAGGATTGTTTTGTTAGTCGGGAACCGATGCTCACAGCATTAAAATAGATGACTCAAACATAGGTGCCTTACAGTGTTTATTTTTAGTCCAACTGGTAGTTTTTAATTTGCAGTTCAGTGTAATCAAGAAAGACTAGAATGCTGCACCTCGGGCAGAGAGCAACTTCAGTGAACACCAGGAAGCTCCTGTGATCAGGTTGACAGGAGGACTTCTACGTGAAGTGGAGAGGGCTGACTGGATGCACGGCAGTGTTGTGGTTGGCCTGCCAGAGCACAATAAGCAGTCACTAACAGCTGAGGGGTGCCTGGTGGCGCACTTGCCGAGTGCACAAGGACCGGGGCTCGAGCCCTTGGTCCCACCTGCAGGGGGAAATCTTTGCGAATGGTGAAGCAGTGTTGCAGGTGTCTCTCTGTCTCTCTCCCTATTACCCCCTTCCCTCTCAACTTCTGGCTGTCTCTATCTAAAATAAATGAAAATAATAGAAATTTTTAGATAGCTGAGAAATTTCTGATGCACAGACCAGTCCCACGCCATGTAGTGAGAGAAGCAAGACAGGGTAGAAAGTAAATGCTGATGGTTGTAGTTAGCACAGGGGATAGTTAGATTGTGGAAAAGAAACTGGAAAAGGCTGACCACCACTGGTCAGGGTTACTGGAGTATAACTTCCTACAGCACGGGAACCTCTCTTTCCACCTTCAGACTGGACAACAAACTGGGAAAATGTGAAATAAAAATAGCATTTAAAAACACAAAAACTTTAGGAAAATATTTTTGAGAAATAAAATATTTATTTATATGAGAGAGAACCAGATCATCACTCTGGCATGTGTGGCAGCAGGGATCCAACTTAAAACACTATTCTCTCTCCTTCTCCCTCCACCTCCTGAGCCACTGAGGAACTTTTGATCAAATCACATTACAAACTCAAACAGCCAAGTCAGATAGATTTCAGCGTAACGGATCACTCTGAGGTCTCGGTGTTATAAAGTTGCCTGGTGGGCAGAGAAGGCAGGATACTGAAAGAACTGTGGCACTGTGTGCTCTCATCCCGGGTGCTGCCACCCAGCCCGAACTAACAAACTAATTAGAACCAGAGTGCTGTGTCGTTCTGACTTCTGGTAGAGCTGGGGGTTTAGCCTGGGACCCCAGAGCTTCAGGTATGCCTTGTTTGTTTTGTTTTGTTTTGTTTTGTTTTGTTTTGCCTCCAGGGTTATTGCTGAAGCTCGGTGCCTGCACTATGAATCCACTGCTCCTGGAGGCCATCTTTCCCATTTTGTTGCCCTTGTAGTTATTGTTGTCATTTGGGTAGGACAAAGAAAAATCGAGAGATGGGAAAGACAGAGAGGAGAGAAAGACAGACACCTGCAGACCTGCTTCACCACTTGTGAAGTGACTCCCCTGCAGGTGGGGAGCCGGGGGCTCAAACCGGGATCCTTACGCCAGCCCTTGGACTTTGCGCCTTGTACACTTAACCCTCTGCGCCAGCTCCCTGATTATTCTCTAAAATAGAAAATAAAATAATGGGCCAAGGGAATAAGTAGCTCTGTGATAGAACTCACGCTTCATATGTGTGGGGGTGTCCTGGGTTTATGCCTAATGCTAATAAAGGGGGAGTAGCAGTTGTTGGCCAGGATGCACAGTAATGGAAGGCACAGTGCTGGTGGGCTAGCAGAAAAGTCATGAAGCATTTTGGCATGGAAAACCAGAAACCGAGTCCCTGTATGTCCTCTTCTGGATGCCATGCATAAATGCAGTCAGACGGGAGAGAAAAGCTTAACAGGAAACTACCTCATGACTTTTCTGAAAACCCAATAAAATTGGCTGGCTGTTGTGGAAAACATTTTGTCAGTTCTTTAAAAAGAAAACAGAATTACCCAGTCGTTTCACTGCTAAAACAAATGTTCTGGTTAAAAGCAGTGGCGCCGCTGAATCTGGAAGACCTTTCATAGTCTTGTTTCTGCTGCTGTTCGGGGGGCGTTGATGTGCAGGCAACCTTGGCTTCCTCCAGCGGGAGGGGAGGAGGGCAGGGGTTTCCACCGAGATGACCATACGCACTGATTTCTGTGTTTGTTTTTGTAATAGAAGCCACAGGTGGCAAGCAATGGTGTTTGTTTTTTTTTTTTTAAAAACTACTTTATGCATTAACCACCACATTGAATACTATCCTGAGAGCACCCATACGGCATGACTGAGCAAACCCTGTTGACTAGGGACTTCCACGTTGCACGTGCAGTGTGGTGGCTGGCTGTTAGCAAAGCAAGGCGCCAGGGGCAAGGCAATGTCTTCCGAGTTGGGGCTACATTCTTTATTTACTTTTCATTTTTAGTAGTGATTTAATACTGATTTACAGAATTATAAGGTAACATGAGTATAATCCCACACCTTTCCCACCACCAGAATTCTGTGTCCCTATTCCCTCCATAGGAAACTATTAGTTCTCCTAAGATCATAGATGCGGGTTGACTATTATTTTTATAACCATCCATATTTATACATATTTGCCCATTTTTCAATGGCTTTGCCTTTTCTTCCTTTTTATATATATTTTTAAATATTTATTATTCCCTTTTGTGGCCCTTTTTAATTGTTGTAGTTATTATTGTTGGACAGAGAGAAATGGAGAGAAGAGGGGAAGACGGGGGAGAGAAAGAGACACCTGCAGACCTGCTTCACCGCTTGTGAAGCGACCCATAGCAGGTGGGGATCTGGGAGCTCGAACCGGGATCCTTACGCTGGTTCTTGTGCTTTGCGCCACGTGCGCTTAACCCGCTGCGCTACCACCTGACTCCACACACACACACACACACACACACACACATATATATATATATATTTATTTATTATCGGATAGACACAGAAATTGAGAGGAGAGCAGGAGAGAGACACGTGCAGCCCTGCTTCACCACTCGTAAAGCTTTCCCCATGCAGGTGGGGACCAGCCAGGGGCTTGAACCTGGGTCTTTGCATCCTGTAATGCGAGACCTTAATCAAGTGCGCCACCTCTTGCTCCAGCTGTTCCCCCTTCTGAGTCACACCTGTAACTTCTGACTATTGTCGTGGTGTCGTGTCATGTCCACCTGATGGAATTGGTGTTCAGAGCCCTCTGGTCATCTTCCCCTAATGATATATCCCTCTGGGAGTGTGATCTTTTTTCATTTTTATTCTAGTTGATTTTGAAAGGTTGCAGCAACCACTGATACTGATAGTATCCATGGGGTTTTCTTGGTCTGTAAATAAAAGGACAAAGCTGGCCCTGATCTACTTGGTACATTCTTCCCCTATACAAACCTCTGAAGACAAGTATATATGGCATATGTACCTTGACGGGGGAAGCGGTGTACTGAGACTCTGAAAACCCTGATTTCTCTCCCTCTCTCTCCGTCTCTCTTTCTCTCTCTCATCTTTTATTCATTTATTGGATAGAGACAGCCAGAAATCAAGAGGGGAAGGGTGGGAGGGACGAAGAAAGACAGAGACACCTGCAGCCCTGCTCTACTACTTGGAAAGATTTCCCCTTAAAGGTGGGGACTGGGGACTTGAACCTGGGTCCTTGAACATTGTAATGTGCGCTCAGCCAGGTGTGCCGCCCACCACCTGACCCCCTCATGTTCTTTCTTTAATTTTTATTTTTTATTGCATAGAGACAGAGAGGAATTGAGAGGGGTGGGGGAGAGAGATGGAGAGATGCTGGCAGCCCTGCTTCACCACGTGTGAAGTGTCCTCCTGCAGGTGGGGACCAGGGGCTTGAAACCTGGGTCGTTGCGCTTGGTGTGCTTAACCAGGTGAGTCACTGCCTGGCCCCCTCATACTTTTCTACCAACCCAGATGTCTGGCCTCTGGTTTCTGTGTAATACTAATCACTTGGCTTTCTATTTCAGCAATGGCTGCGATCCGGAAGAAACTGGTGATTGTTGGTGACGGAGCCTGTGGCAAGACTTGCCTGCTTATCGTCTTCAGCAAGGACCAGTTCCCGGAGGTGTATGTGCCCACAGTGTTTGAAAACTACGTGGCAGATATCGAGGTTGATGGGAAGCAGGTGAGCCCCGTCCCAGTAGCCGGCGCGGTTTGACCCCCTGTCTTGCTCACACAGCTTGTAGAGAATCACGCTTTGGCGGGAGGCTGGGGGCCTCTGTTCAGTACACACTAGGACAGTTTTTAGAATACTGGGTTGTGGGCCGCTAACAGTGCCGTTTGTGTGCCAGATTTTAATGCCTGAAAGCCCAAAGGTTCCAGGTTCAGTCCCAGCATCATCCTAAGCTCGAACCCAGCAGTTATTTGGTCTCTCATTAGAGCATGTGCCTCCCCGTGCACCAGGCCCTAGGTTCAAGCCCCGCCACCATGTGTTAGGAGCTCCATGAAGCAGGGAGTGGACTGTGTTGGGTCTGTACTTTACTAGGGTCTCCGTGGTTTGCAGTACAGCTCTAGGCATACAGCCACATCAGTATCCCAAGGCCCTTCCACACCCTCTTGATTTTTCCCTCCCCTTGGTCTGTGCTGTCATCTGAATTTTCTAACCCGGGTCCTTGAACCTGGCAACATGTGTGCTTAACTGGGTACACCACCACCCAGCCCCCCACAAAAACCTCTTTATAAGCCTTTTAAAGCGGGTTGGGGAGACAGCAGTTTACACAGTAGACTTTCATGACTGAGGCTGGTTCAGTCCTATTGCCATCATAAACCAGAAGCTGAGCAGTGTTCTGGTTTTAAAAAACATATTAAGGGGGGGAAGGGAATCGGGCAATACTGAAACGGGTTAAGCACGCGGCGCGAAGAGCAAGGATCCCGGTTCGAGCCCCCGGCTTCCTACCTGCAGAGGAGTCACTTCACAGGTGGTGAAGCAGGTCTGCAGGTGTCTTTCTCTCCCCTTCTCTGTCTTCCCCTCCTCTCTCCATTTCTCTCTGTCCTATCCAACAACCTCGACATCAATAACAAAATCAATAATAATTACAACAAGAAAACAACAAGGGCAACAAAAGGGAATGAATGAATGAATGAATGTATGAATGAATGAATAAAAAGGAGGGGGTTTTGGCATGATGGTACACCAGTTAATAAGCACACATACTGCCTTGCACAAGGACCTGGGTTCGAGCTCCCATTCCCCACCTGCAGGGGGTATGATCCTTCACAAGCGATGAAGCAGGTCTACAGGTATCTTTATCTTTCTCTTTCCCTTTTTGTCTTCCCTTCTCTAAATTTCTTTCTGTCCTAACCAGTAAAATAGAAAGGCAGGCAGGGGGTGGGGTGGTTGGGCAATAGCGCAGCAGGTTAAATGCACCTGGTGCAAAGGATTCCCATTCAAACCCCCGGCTTCTCAACCTGCAGGGAGGTCGCTTCACAGGTGGTAGAGCAGGTCTGCAGGTGTCTTGTCTTTCTTTTCCCGTTTCCCCTCCTCGATTTCTCTCAACAACAGCAATAACAACAATACTAATAACGATAACAACAAGGGCAACAAAATGGGAAAAATGGTCTCCAGGAGTAATGGATTCATGGTGCAGGCACCGAGCCCCAGCAATAACCCTGGTGGCAATAAAGAAGGGAAGAATTGGAATGATGACAGAGGACCTAGTGGGGGTTGTATTGTTATATGGGAAACTGGGGAATGTTATGCATGTACAAACTATTGTATTTACTGTTGAATGTAAAACAGTAATTCTCCAATAAAGAAATTAAAAAAAAAAGAAACGAAAAAAAAAGACAAAAAAGGGGGGAAGAATTGGGAGCCAGGTGATGGCATGCCTAGTTGAACACACATGTTATAACACACAAGGACCAGGGTTCAAGCCCCCGATCCTCACCTGCAGGGGGAAAGCTTCACACGTGGTGAATCAGTGCTGCAGGTGTCTCTGTGTCTCTCACCCTCTCTATTACCCCTTCCCTCTTGATTTCTAGTTGTCTCTCTCAAATATATATAATTTTAAAACGTCTTATGCAGTTGGGGCAGTGGCATAAGTAGTAGACCATGGGGCTCTGAGGGCCGAGAGACTCAGTCCAGCCACACGTGCTGGAGTGATGCTCCGCTTTGTCTTTCTCTCTCTTCTGCCTGATGTGAAGCTCAAAGGTAATAAAAATAAAACGTTTAAGTCTTGTAAGCTACAAAGTCATTGTGGGCTTCACATCTGAACTGTGCATTTTACTCACTTCTAGTATTTGTTTATAGTCTTCAATTTTGAGCAGTTCATCTGAAAGCAATGTGAATGTACTTTTCCACCTTCAGGTTTGATCCTACTAAAAGTGAACACTCCTGGGGCCAGGCGGTAGCATTCCCCACTGCACAAGGACCCAGATTTAAGCTCCTGGTACCTACAAGCAGAGAGAAGCTTCATAGACAGACATCACCTGGTACATGTGCTACTGGGGATTGAACATCTACCAGGGTGAAGTCTGGTTCTTTCTCTCCTATCATTTCTCATGAATAAATACATTCTTTTTAAAAAAAAAGCACCTGCAGTACTATTTCACTGTCTATGAAGCTTCTCTCTGCTGGGCCATTGCAGGTGTCTTTCTTTCCCCTTGTCTGCCCCATCCCTATCATTTTCTGTCTCTATCGGTACATACATTTGTTTTTAGGTGAACACTCCAGGATGGCACACCTGGCAGAACATACACATTTCCATGCTTAAGGATAGGAACTCAAGCCTCTGCTCTATGGGGGCAAGCTTCATGAGTGGTAAAGCAGTGCAACAGGTGTCTCTCTTTCCCTCCCCCCAACACACAATTTCTCTGTGTATCCAAGAGAGAGAATATGAAGGAAGACAGAAAGAAGGAGGAAAAAAAAAAAAAAAAGACACTAGAAGCATTTAGGCATGGAACCCTACTGCTCACCCTGTGGCAGTAAAATACTTGAGGTGGGACATTGGCCCACTCCGTTGAGTGAGCATGTTACATGTGTAAGGACTCAGGTCCAAGGCCCTGGTCCCCACCTGTGTAAGGAAAACTTCACAAGCAGTAAAGCAGTGCTGCTACAGGTGTCTTTTTTTCTCTCCTTTCCTATATCCCTCTTCCCTCTCAATTTCTATCTCTTATAAATAAAAAATTGGTTAGCTTTTGTTTAATTTATGACTGAACACTCCTGAGTTTTACTGTTTGGGACAGTCTTCGATTTGAATGTACTATGTCACAATACTAAACACAGCGACAATACTGAAAGTAATGGGATTAATTGTGTACTTGTATGCTTTTTCCTCCGCTCACAGGTAGAGTTGGCTTTGTGGGACACTGCTGGGCAGGAAGATTATGATCGCTTGAGACCACTTTCCTACCCAGACACTGATGTTATACTGATGTGTTTCTCCATTGACAGCCCTGATAGTTTAGGTGAGTAGCCTTGAAGCTTGATCCCCCCACACACACACACACGCTTACATGCCTGGTATCTCTCTTTTTGATCTGAAAGTGGCTGAAAAGAAGATATGAACTAGGGCAGGGGTAGCTAGCATAATGGTTATGCAAAGGGACACTCAGGCACGAAACTCCCAAGGTTCCAGGTTCAATCCCCGGCACCACCATAAGCCAGAGAGGAGCAGCAGTGCTCTGGCGAAAAAAAGAAGGCATAAACTTGAGAGAAAGGAACTCCACTGAGCAAAGTGCTAAAATATTGGGGCTGCAGATGTTAGACTCTGAGTTCCTTTACAGCTTACTTTTCTCGTTGTTGTCATGGAGACATGGATTCCAAATAATAACAACCATAACAAGGGCAACAAAATGGAAAAATGGCCTCCAGGAGCAGTGGATTCATAGTGCTACCACCGAGCCCAGCAATCACCCTGGAAGAAAAAAAAAAAAAAAACATTGAGAACCACTTAGCATTGGTGGCTCACTGTGCCTCATGCAGTGCTGAGAGTCGAACACTGCACCATCTCCCAGGTTGTTAATTGTCTTAAAGAAGAGACTCGTGGATTTGAGCATTTTCCCTCCTCTGGTATTCATATTTCAGAAGCTACTTCCTTCAGGAAAAAAGACTTTTAAAGTTTTATTTATTGGGGCCAGATGGTGGCACACCTGGTTCAGCGCACACATTACAGTGCACAAGGACCCAGGTTTGAGCCCAGGTCCCCACCTGCAGGGGGACAGCTTTGTGAGTGGTGAAGCAGGACTGCCAGGTATATCTCTGTCTCTCTCCCTATCACCCTATTCCCTCTCAATTTCTGGCTGTCTCCAATAAATAAATAAAGATAATAAAAAAATTTTATTTATTGGATAGAGAGAAATTGAGCAGGGAGAGGGAGATAGAGATGGAAAGAGACAGAGAGGCGCCTGCTTCACCACTTGTGAAGCTTTTCCCAAGTGGGAACCAGGAGCTTAAACCTGGGTCCTTGAGCTCTGCGGTGTGTGCGCTCAGCCAGGCGCCACTACCTGTCCTCTACTCGCTCTCTTATCTAGAGAGAGAAGGATGTGATCTCACTTTTCTTTTTCCCTTCTTTTCTTTTTAGTCTCAAATTTTGATTAGTACCATTTAAATGGCTACTTGTTTTTTTAAAGATTTTTTTTTTATTAATGAAAAAGGAGGAGAAAGAACCAGACATCACTCTGGCAGTACATGTGCTGCCAGAGGTTGAACTCGGGACCTCATGCTTGAGAGTCCAGTGCTTTATCCACTGAGCCACCTCCCTGACCACTCATACTTGTGTTATTGACTCAGAATAGCTGACATACACAGTAGGCATTACTGTTACCCCTGTTTTATAAAAATCACTCCTGTATTTAGATGACCCAGCTAGGTAGAAACCAGGCTGTTTGTAATGGTGTACTAATTGTCATTCATTAACGAGAGGGGTAATAGAAGAGAGAGAAGAAGAACCAGACATCATTCTGGCACATTGGCTGCCAGGGGGTTGAACCTCCTGCCTGAGACCCCAACACTTTAACCACTGTGCCACCTCCTGGACCATCTAAATTAGTGTAGTATTGACACTCAGCTACAGCTATTTTATCAGTCACTCACAGAAGTCACACTTCAACCATTTCAAATGACAGTAACTAACAAGACATGGGGGTGGGGCAGGGTGATATACTTGGTTAAATGTACATATCACCATGCACAAGGACCCAGGTTCAAGCCCCCACTCTCCACCTGCAGGAGGTACAGTATGAGTGGTGAAGCAGGTCTACAGGTGTCTGTCTTTCTGTCTCCTCTTTCTAGCTCTGCTTCTCTCTCAATTACTCTCTGTCCTGTGAGATAAAATGGAAAGGGGAAGAAAAAAATAAAGCCACCGGGAGCAACAGATTTGTAGTGCCAGCACTGAACCCAAGCAGTAACTGGTGGCAGTAAAAAACAAAAACAAAGCAAAATGTGTTGTGCAAAGCATAGAGAGCATGCAGAATGTGGACCCTGGGCCCACTTCAAACACTTTTGTATGTTTAGGTCAGAATTAGCTGCCAGATATGATAGGAATGTCCTATATAGAACTCCCTCTGTGGCCTTTACCCGATCTCATCTCCAGGAGCTAAACTGTGATGAGACTGAGGAAAATTGGTGATCCTATGTTTCAAGGAAAGGGACACAGGCTAGGTCTTGCCTTTTCTGTGCTTTCATTAAATGACCAGCAGACTTCTGAAGTAGTTTCTTTGCTGTTTAACTAGAAATTCAAGTGGTCCGCAAGGCGGCGCAGTGGTTAAAGCATTGGATTCTCAAGCATGAGGTCCCGAGTCCAATTCTTGGCAGCACATGTACCAGGGTGATAATCTAGTTCTTTATCTCTCCTATCTTTCTCATGAATAAATAAGCAAAACCTTAAAAATGAAAAAAGAAGGGAGTCGGGCGGTGGCGCAGTGGGTTAAGCGCACGTGGCGCAAAGCGCAGGGACCGGCGTAAGGACCCCGGTTCGAGCCCCCGGCTCCCCACCTGCAGGGGAGTCGCTTCACGGGCGGTGAAGAAGGTCTGCAGGTGTCTGTCTTTCTCTCCCCTCTCTCTCTGTCTTCCCCTCCTCTCTCCATTTCTCTCTGTCCTATCCAACAACAAAGCAGCGTCAACAATGGCAATAATAACCGCAACGAGGCTGCAACAACTAGGGCAACAAAAAGGGGGGGAAATGGCCTCCAGGAGCGGTGGATTCATGGTGCAGGCACCGAGCCCAGCAATAACCCTGGAGGAAAAAAAAAATGAAAAAAGAAAAGATAAAATTGTCTGATAGGTATGTTTTCATTGTTTCAGAAAACATCCCAGAGAAATGGACTCCAGAAGTCAAGCATTTCTGTCCCAATGTGCCCATCATCCTGGTTGGGAACAAGAAGGATCTTCGGAACGATGAGCACACACGACGGGAGCTCGCCAAGATGAAGCAGGCACGGTTGGGGCGGCACTCTGTCCGCTGGGCCTCAGAGGCCCCACCCGGGGGGCTTCTCTCCCCACCTGCTCCTTGTTCACTTGGGCCTGCACAGGGTCCTTAAGACTCCCTGGTCATCTGAGGCAACCCAGCCTCCTGTGAAGTGGAGGGTGGTGCTGTGCCCGCAGGATCGCCTGCCTGACTGAAAGCACCATCACAGCAGCAGTTAGTGCAGGGACTTTGGCAGCCTCTGGGTTTTCGCTTTCTGGTTATTCTCTGGGTGTATGTGAGGCTGAAGAAACACTTGAAACACTGGAGGAGCGGGAATTGGGGGGTAGGCAGTCCACACAGAGGCCCATTCATACACCTTTATAAAGGTGTTAAGAGTGCCTCAACATCGCCCGCCCAGGTTCTCCCACTGAGGTATCTGTCTGCAATGTTGAGATCAAGAACTATTTCCCTCCCTGGGTGCTCAAACCGGGATCCTTACGTGGGCCTTGCACTGTGCACCACGTGCACTTAGTCCGCCGCTACCGCCCGACTCCCTGTACGTAACGTAACACTGCTAACTGAAGCGCTCTCTCTCTTTGCCAGGAGCCCGTCAAACCAGAAGAAGGCAGAGACATGGCAAACAGGATTGGTGCTTTTGGGTACATGGAGTGTTCAGCCAAGACCAAAGATGGTGTGAGGGAGGTGTTTGAAATGGCCACGAGAGCTGCTCTGCAAGCCAGGCGTGGGAAGAAAAAATCAGGGTGTCTTGTCTTGTGAAACCCTGCTGCAAGCACAGCCCTTACGCGGTTAATTTCCAAGTGCTGTTTATTCATCTTAGTGTATGATTACTGGCCTTTTTCATTTATCTATTAATTTACCTAAGATTACAAATCGGAAGTCATCTTGCTACCAGTATTTAGAAGCCAACCATGATTATTAATGATACTCAACCTGCCTGACCCACCAGGGTCCCTCTGACACTGCTCTAACAGCCCTCCTCTGCACTCCCACCTGACACACCAGGCGCTAATTCAAGGAATTTCTTAACTTCTCGCTTCTTTCTAGAAAGAAAAACAGTTGGTAACTTTTGTGAATTAGGCTGTAACTACTTTATAACTAACATACCCTACCTATCTTGTCAGCTGCAGGGTGCTCTGGTGAGACGCCCTCCAGAGCTTTCCTCCTTAGTGGTTTTCTTTCATTGACACAGCTCTGAGGTGCACATCCAGGTTTTTGAAAACGTGCTCTGCCAGAAGCCCCAAGTTCTGCAGTTGTGGCAAAGTTACAGTCCTGTGGTTTCATGTTAGTTACCTTTTAGTTACTGTGTAATTAGTGCCACTTGATGTATGTTACCAAAAATAAATATATCTACTGCAGACTAGATGTAGTATTTTTTGTATAATTGGATTTCCTAATACTGATATTTGTCATCCCCACAGAAAGTGTATTGGTTTTTTAAAAAAGAAAGTGTATTTGAAAATAAAGTCAGATGGAAAATTCATTTTTAAAATTCCCATTTTGTCAGTTTTCTCTGATAAAAGATGGCCATATCACCCATACCTTGCCCTACCCCCGGCCCCCTTATCCCCATACCCTCTTCCCAGAGCTGGGCTAAATGAATAGGAATTTGGTTTCATGCCTGAGGCACTTAAGACACTTCAGAAGTGGCGTAACCTGTCTCACCTGGACTGCAGCTGGCTCAAGGTCAGGCGCTTCCCCTCGCTGCGCTCAGCTGTGTCCAGGTTCCCTCAGAGGAGCCGCCAGTGCTCTTGGGTGGTACTCTTTCTCTCTTCTCCAGCTGACTCAGCTTTTTTTTCTGTACCAGTTAATTTTTCCAACTACTAATAGAATAAAGGCAGTTTTCTAAACTTCCTGTATTCTGGCGTTTGTGTTGCTGTCTCCAGGACTGGGGGTGGGAGGATGGACTTAGCCCAGCTCACCTTGGAAAGTTGTCTCAGGTGCAAGGTACGCACTCAAAGGAACTAACCTGGCTCCTTCTGAGGTGAGCTCGGCTACCCTGTGTTGCGTGTCAAGTTCAGGGTGATGGTGAAGTGGGGCTGCCGCTTGCTGCGAGACAGGGACACGCCAGGCAGTGACTCCGCTTCAGCCCCGCCTCCCCCGCTGGTGTCTTTCCCTCTCTCTCTCTCCCCGCCCTTTCTCAGTTTCTCTGTCCTATCTAATAAAAGTTTTTTTTAAGTGTGACACTCTACTCAGTCTACATACAATGTGTTTTATTTCCACCTGAACCAAATGAAGTTGACTGGGGTAAAGGGCGGTGTCTGGCGGGCGGTGCGGTGGATAAAGCGCTGGACTCTTCGAGCCTGCGGTCCCGGGTTCAGTCTCGGGCAGCGTGTGTACCAGAGTGATACTGGTCCAAGGGAGAATGGTTGGGAATTGAGTCTTGGGCTCCGGAAACCCTGAGTGCCTTGCAGACGATGTAGGAGGAGAGACTGGGGGTCTGGGCACGAGTACATTCGGGGCAGCCCCCAAGTTGGGGACCTCAGTCATGCCCACGCTCCTCCAGTCTTCATCCCAGAGAGAACGCCGCCTTGATGCCCTTAGCAACAGCATCTTCCGAGTCGCAGCTTGTCCTGTGCACCTGCGGGAGGGCCGTGTGCCCCTAAAGGCGGAAGCTTGAGAAAGCAGCCCTAGGGCGGGGGTCCACAGCATAACGGCTGCGCAGACTGAGGCTCCGAAGGCCCAGGCTCAGTCAGCCCCCCGCACACCGGCGGCCAGAGCTGAACAGGGCTCTGATAAAAGGAAAAGCAAAAAGCAGCCCTGGCCCGAAACGAAGGAAGCGCACTCGGGCCCTCCCGTGCACGGCAGGGCGGCGCCCACATCCGGCCGAGCCGCACCCTTCCTTCTCGGGGGCGGGGGGCGGGACCGGATGGGGCGGGGCGGCCGGAAGGGGTCTGCACCACGTGACCGCGCGGACGCATTAAAAAGCGCGGCGCGCGCCCGCCCTCGACTCGGCGAGGAGGTTCCGCCCGCGAGCCGCCGCCATGTGTGCCGCTGTGCGCTCCGTGCACGCCTTCACCGCGCGCCCGCTGTCCGGCGGGGACGCCCTGGACCTGGGCTCCCTGCGGGGCAAGGTGCTGCTCATTGAAAATGTGGCCTCGCTCTGAGGGACGACGGTCCGGGACTACACCCAGATGAATGACCTGCACCGGCGCTTGGGGCCTCGGGGCCTGGTCGTGCTCGGCTTCCCCTGCAACCAGTTCGGGCATCAGGTGCGCGGGGCGGCGGCGGGGGCGGGGGCGGCGGCGGGGCCGGGGGCGGCGGCGGGGCCGGGGGCGGCGGCGGCGGCGGGGCGGCGAAACCCCGGGCTGCTGGGGCGGCAGCGGCATCGCCCCCCGCCGGCGCCCGTCCCGCCTCGGCTCGGGGTCCGCCCCGCGTCGTGCAAGAAGGGCAGCAGCCTCGTGACTCGCGGAGAAACGACCGCGGCGCCCGCTCTGAGCTGCTCTTCCTCCCCTGCAGGAGAACGGCAAGAATGAAGAGATCTTGAATTCCCTCAAGTATGTCCGACCCGGCGGCGGGTTCGAGCCCAACTTCATGCTGTTCGAGAAGTGCGACGTGAACGGCGCGCAGGCGCACCCGCTCTTCGCCTTCCTGCGGGAGGCCCTGCCCGTCCCCAGCGACGACGCCGTCTCGCTCATGACCGACCCCAAGCTCATCACCTGGTCGCCCGTGTGCCGCAACGACGTCTCCTGGAACTTCGAGAAGTTCCTGGTGGGCCGCGACGGCGTGCCGGTGCGCAGGTACAGCCGCCGCTTCCCCACCGCCGACATCGAGGCCGACATCGAGGCCCTGCTGGCCCAGGGGCCCGGCCGCGCGTAGGGCGCCGCCCGCTGGGCATCTCATCCATGACGGCGCCGCCTTCAAACCTGCGAGCAGGAAGGAGCGCCCGATAGCCGCGAGAGCCCCCAGCGGGTGCCGTGCCTGCACCGGCCTCCCTCCGGGCCGAGGCTCAATAAAGTGCCAGGTGTCATCCGAAGTGTGTGTGTGTGTGTGTGTGTGTGTGTGTGTCCTGTGTCTCTATCGGCCGGGAACACCCGCCGACTCGCCGTCACTGGGTTTGGAAACCCTAAATGGCTCCAGGAGGCCCGGGGGATTGAACCCGGGCACTCCTCGCGTTTCCTCTAGCCAAGGCCGAGCGCCCGGCGCTTCCGACTGCGGAGTCTGGGCTCGCCCGGGGCCGAGGTCTGGCTGCTGCCCCGGCACTCGCGTGGCCGGGACGTGCGGTAGGGCCGTCCCCGAGTTACCTAAGTGCACACTCCAAAAAGAGGAAGGCCAGGCAAGGGCTGTTTTTATATTTATTTATTTCTTTATTTCTTTATTGGGGAGTTAATGTTTTACATTCAACAGTAAATACAATAGTTTGTACATGCAGAACATTCTCCAGTTTCCCATAGAAAGGCTGACTGTTTTCTTTTTAGTATTTATTTCCTTTTGTTGCCCTTGTTTTATTATTGTTGTCATTGGATAGGACAGAGAGACATGGAGAGAGGAGGGGAAGACAGGGAGAAAAAGACAGACACCTGCAGACCTGCTTCACCGCTTGTGAAGCGACTTCCCCTGCAGGTGGGGAGCCGGGGGCTCGAACCGGGATCCTAACACCCGCCCTAGCGCTTTACCCGCTGCGCTACAGCCCGACAACCGAGGGCTGAGTGTTTAACCCAGTAGTAGACATTTTCCTTGCTGAGAGTATTCACTGGGTAGGAGATAACCTCACAAAGATGCTGGGGAAACAGCACAATAGGTAAACAAAAGACTTTCATGGCTGAGGCTCTGCCCTGTACCACCGTAAGCCAGAGCTGAGCAAAGCTCTGGTCTCTTATTTTTTAGATTTTTTTTTTTTTTTTAGTATTTATTTATTCCCTTTTGTTGCCATTGTTGTTTTATTGTTGTTATTGATGTCATCGTTGGATAGGACAGAGAGAAGTAAAGAGAGGAGGGGAAGACACCTGCAGACCCTCTTCACCGCCTGTGAAGTGTCTCCCCTGCAGGTGGGGAGCCGGGGAATCCATATTTATGCTGGTCCTTGCGCTTTGCACCACCTGCGATTAACCCGCTGTGCTACCGCCCGACTCCCTTCTCTCTCTTTTTTTTTTTTTTTAACCAGAGCAATAATCAGCTGACTTTTGGTGGTGCAAGGGATCGAACCTGGGACCTCAAAGCCTCAGGCATGAAAATCTCTCTGCATAACCATTATGCTATCTACCCCTGCCCTAGTCTCTGTATCTCATTTAAAATAATAAAGGGGCTGGTGAGTGAATAACTGCTTAATTGCACACAGTACTATGCACAAGGACCTGGGTTTGAGCCCCATCTCCCCACTGCAGCCAGGGCGCTTCCTGAGTGGTAAAGCGGGTCTACAGGTTTCTTTATCCCTCTGTCTCCCCTCTCAATTTCTTTGTCTTATTAAGATGGGAAAAGTGGCCACCAGGAACAGTAGATTCATAGTGCCTGCACCAAGCCCCAGTGGTAACCCTGGAAGCAATAAGTAAAAATAAAGAGGAAGACTGGGAGTCAGGGCATATGTAGCGCAGCGGGTTAACCACGCATGGCGCCGCAAAGCGCAATGGCCGACATAGGACACGCTGTTGGAGCCCCCGGCTCCGCACCTGCGGGGGTGTCGCTTCACAGGCGGGGAAGCAGGTCTGCAGGTGTCTGTCTCTCCCCCTCTCTGTCTCCCCTCCTCTCTCCATTTCTCTGTCCTATCAACAACGACATCAATGACAATAATTAACAACAATAAAAAAATAAGGTCAACAAAAGGAAAAATATTAGAAAAAAATTTTAAAACAACAACAATAAAACAAAGGCAACAAAAGGGAATAAATAAACATTTTTCTTTAAAAAATTTTAAAGGGTAGGGGGACAGGTGGTGTAGTATCTGGTTGAGCGCACATGGTACAATGCACAAGGACCTGGGTTCAAACTCCCAGTCCGGGTCCCCACCTGCAGAGAGAAAGCTTCATAAGAGATGTTGCAGGTATCTTCTCTCTCTCCCTCTCAATTTCTAGCTGTCTCTATCCAATGAGTAAATAAATATAATATTTTTTTAAATCTTTTTTAAAAAGTGATTTAAAAAAATAATAACTGGTGCCGGGTTACAATGCGCAAGGACCTGGGTTCCAGCCCCTAGTCCCCACCTGCAGGGGGAAAGCTTCACAAGTGGTGAAGCAGTGCTGCAGGTGTCTCTCTGTCTCTCACTCTATCCCTTTCCTCTCGATGTCTGTTTCTATCCAATAAATAAATAAAGATAATAAATTTTTAAAAAAGAAAGAAACAACGGGGGTCGGGCGGTGGCGCAGCGGGTTAAGCGCACGTGACGCAAAGCGCAGGGACCGGCGTAAGGATCCCGGTTCGAACCCCGGCTCCCCACCTGCAGGGGAGTCGCTTCACAGGCGGTGAAGCAGGTCTGCAGGTGTCTGTCTTTCTCTCTCCCCCTCTGTCTTCCCCTCCTCTCTCCGTTTCGCTCTGTCCTATCCAACAACGAACAACATCAACAATGGCAATAATAATAATCACAACGAGGCTACAACAACAAGGGCAACAAAAAGGGGGAAAAAATGGCCTCCAGGAGCGGTGGATTCATGGTGCAGGCACTGAGCCCAGCAATAACCCTGGAGGGGAAAAAAATAAAAAGAAACAACATTCATGTGGGGGCTGGGTGGTGGCACACATAGTACAAAGTGCAAGGACCCGCGCGGTGAAGCAGGTCTGCAGGTGTCTATCTTCCTCTCCCCTTCTCTATCTCCCCCTCCCCTCTCAATTTCTCTGTCCTAGCCAATTTGGGGGGGGGGGGGAAGGCCACCAGGAGCAGAGGACTGGTGGTGCTGGCACCGAGCCCCACAGATGACCCTGGAGACAACAAACAAGTTTCATGCCTGAGGCCCCAAAATCCCAGGTTCAATCCCCAGCACCGCCATAAACCAGAGCTGAACAGTGGGCTTTCTCATTAAAATAAATTTAAAATTATAAAGTTTATCCACTAGAGTTCTACTCAGTGACGCACCAGGTGAATTCATGAAGAGAGATGTCCCTTTGTTGCTGGAGCTCCACTGCTCTGAGTCAACTTTTCAAGACAGAGGAGAAAGTGTGAGAAAGCGAGTTTACCCAGAGGCTTTTCACCGAGCTCTCTCATTTAGAAGTTCTCCATTTTCTCAGGCGGCCAGACAGAGGCCACCTGGCTCCTCAGATATTGGGAAACTCCCTCTTGCTGAACACCCAAGGCCAACTGGCACTTCAGATAGTGAGAGACTCCTTCCTGCTGAACTCCCCAAGGGCAACTGTTTACAAAGAGTGAGAGTACACAACTCACAAAATAATTTAATTAAAACGCCCCTTTGCCTCTCTGCCCCTCAGGATAAGAGTGACCATCTTGTTCCTGACCATTATAAAACGACACAAGTTTCAAGATTCAGGGTCTCTCTCTCCCAGGCGATGGGGCCACTTTTGGCACTCCGGCTTGGGGGGGGAGACCTCTCAGCTCTCCTGAAGTCTTTGTATGTTAGTTCCTGTGTCTTTACATGTGTAAGTTGTTATAATGGTTGTTCTTTATTTTTTTTAAAGATTTTTAAAAAATATTTATTTCCTTTTTGTTGCCCTTGTTTTTATTGTTGTTGTGTTGTTGGATAGGACAGAGAGAAATGGAGAGAGGAGGGGAAGACAGAGAGGGGGAGAGAAAGACACCTGCAGACCTGCTTCACTGCCTGTGAAGTGACTCCCCTGCAGGTGGGGAGCCAGGGGCTCGAACTGGGGTCCTTCGGCCTGTCCTTGTGCTTTGCACCACATGCACTTAACCCACTGTGCTACCGCTGGACTCCCTGTGTTTATTTTTCAACTTTTTTTTTTATTAGTGTCTTAATCATGGTTGACAAGATTGTGGGATAAGAGGGGTACGATTTATACAATTCCCAGCAGCAGGGTGTCATATCCTATCCTCTCCATTGGAAGCTTCCCTATTTTTTTTAATGTCTTTATTGGGGCATTAGTGGTTTATAGCTGACAGTAAAATAGAATAGTTTGTACATGTGGAACATTTCCCAGTTTTCCACAGAATAATTCAACCCCTGCTAGGTCCTCCTCTGCCATGATGTTCCAGGAAGCCTCCCTATTCTTTATCCCTCTGGGAGTATGGACCAAAGATCTCTCTCTATAGGGCACTCAAGGCAGGAGGTCTGGCTTCTGTAATTGCTTCTCCACTGGACATGTCGCCTAGGGCATGCAGAGGGTCAGGCCAGTGCATCCCAGACTACACTAATGGGTGAGATGCAGGGTTTTGTGAACTTATTTCCTCTCCCCGCCTCACTTCCTGGTGACTCAAGCCTCCAGATTTTGAGTTTATGGCCCCAGAGTGGGGACTTCTGAGCTGCCGGATGCGGCTGACCCCAGCTGTGAGTAAGTATTCCTTCAGACTCTGCGCTGCCTGACCCCTGGACACAAAGTCCTTTCCAGTTGGCTCTTCTTCAGGAAGTCTCAGAATAAACTGAATGGACATTTCCTCTTTATACCCCCAAACTAGCCATTTTCCCATAACACATACAAACGTATAGGTATTTCCCCACACTTCTTCTTATTATTTTACAAGAACACTGCTTAGCTCTGGCTTATGGTGCTATGGGGGACTGAAGCTGGGATTTCATAGCCTCAGATAGGAGTCTGTTTGCATAACCATTATGCTATCTACCCCCACTTCATATATATATCTTTTATTTTAACCAGAGTACTGTTCAGCTCTGGCTTGTGGTGTGCTGGGGATTGAACCAGGGACCTTAGAGATTCAGGCATAGAAGTCTTTTTACATGATAATTATTCTTCTCCCCAAGCAGCATACACACTTAAGAAAACATCTGTTATTAGTGAGACAGACAGAAAACCAACACAGCATCACTGGTTCTGTTTGGGCTTGAACTTGGGACCTTATGCTTGGAAGTCCAGTGCTATTAATTGTACCACGCCCAGGTCAGTACATGCAGATTCTTTTTTTTTCTTTTCTTTTTGCCTCTGGGCTTATCACTGATGCTTGGTAGCCGCAGTAGGTTTCCACTGCTCCTAAAGGCCGTTTTTCCCATTTTGTTGCCCTTGTTACCTTTGCTGTTGTTATTATTGTTGTTGTCATTGCTGCTGTTCTTGTTGGATAAGAGGGAAATCAAGAGAGGAGGAGAAGACAGAGGGGGGAGAGACAGACAGACACCTGCAGACCTGCTTCACCGCCTGTGAAGCGACTCCCCTGCAGGTGGGGAGCGGGGGGCTCGAACCGGGATCCTTAAGTTGGTCCTTGCGCTTTGCGCCACCTGCGCTTAACCCGCTGCGCTACCGCCTGATCCTCCCCATTCTTTCTTCTTCTTCTTCTTCTTTTTTTTTTTTAAGATTTTATTTATAGGGGCTGGGTGGTGGAGCACCTGGTCGAGCACATGTATTACAATGCGCAAGGACCTGGGTTCGAGTGCCCTTGGCCCCACCTGCAGGGGGAAAGCTTTACGAGTGGTGAAGCAGGACTGCAGGTGTCTCTCTGTCTCTCTCCCTCTCTATTACCCCTCCCTCTTGATATCTGTCTCTATCCAATAAATTAAATTAAATTAAAAAATAGTGCAAATATTTTTTAAACGATTTTATTTATTTATTAATGAGAAAGGTAGGAGAGAGAACCAGCCATCACTCTGGTACATGTGCTACCAGGGGCTTGAACTCACAACCTCATGCTTGAGAGTCCGATGCTTTTATCCACTGTGCCACCTCCCGGACCACTTTTTAAAGATATATATTTTTTCCCTTTTGTTGCCTTTGTTTTTTATTGTTGTTGTAGTTATTATTGTTGAAGTTATTATTGATGTCGTCGTTGTTGGGTAGGACAGAGAGAAATGGAGAGAGGAGGGGAGAGAAAGACAGACACTTGCAGACCTGCTCCTTATGCCAGTCCTTGCGCTTCGCGCCACGTGCGTGCGTTTAACCCACTGCATTACCACCATACTCCCAAGATTTTTTTTTTTTTTTTTTAATTTATGAGAAAGATAGGAGAGAGAGAAAGAACCAGACATCACTCTGGTACATGTGCTGCTGGGAATTGAACTCAGGACCTCAAGCTTGAGAGTCCAATGTTACATGCCACCTACAGGACCACCCCCCCCCTCCGATTCTTTTTAAAAATTTTTTTATATTTATTTATTTTCCCTTTTGTTGCCCTTGTTTTTTTACTGTTGTTGTAGTTATTATTGTTGTTGTTGTTGATGCCGTCGTTGTTAGATCGGACAGAGAGAAATGGAGAGAGGAGGGGAAGACAGAGAGGGGGAGAGAAAGACAGACACCTGCAGACCTGCTTCACCGCCTGTGAAGCGACTCCCCTGCAGGTGGGGAGCCGGGGGCTCGAACCGGGACCCTAATGCCGGTCCTTGCGCTTGGCGCCACGTGCGCTTAACCCGCTGCGCTACCGCCCACTCCCCAGATTCTTTCTGAAAGCTGTATTGATTATGGAGCCGGCAGAAGGCCAGTGCACTGTTCGGCTCCATCACAAGGTGGTGTCGGGAAGGAAGCGCTGCCCCTGGGGCAGTCCTTTGTGGCAGCTGGAACCTGCTCCATTCTGCCAGGGACCCCTGACTGGCTCTGACCTGCACCAACCGCACCCCACGGTGAGTCAGCAGTTCAGATGAGCAAACAAAAGCCAAGTCATCCTTGTGCCTACTCAAAGGCCTAAGGCTTGGTAGGAGTGGCCGCAAGACGTTGCTTCATCTGAACAGGCAATGGTATTTAGGCCACACAGCTTCTGAGAAAGGGTGTGGCCCTGCTCTTACTCAACCAGACTCAGCAGCTTCCACTGTAGCAGAAAGGGTTTTTTCTTGTTTGCCTTTTCCAAACATATCTGATAAAAGTATGTATACCCATGGTCTGGGAGGTGGTGCAATGGATAAAGCATTGGATTCTCAACCATGAGGTCCTGAGTTTGAGTTTGATACCCCACAGTATACGTGCCAGAGTGATGGCTGGTTCTTTCTCTCTCTCCTCCTATCTTTCTCATTAATAAATAAAAAAATAAAATCTTTAAAAGATTATGTACACCTATATGAAGACACAATGAGTTGTATTGTTAAATGGGAAACTGGGGAATGTTATGCATGTACAAACTATTGTATTTACTGTTGAATGTAAAACATTAATTCCCCAATAAAGAAATAAATTTAAAAAAAAAAAAATGAAGACACAATGATGTATGCTTTGTTCACTCACCATGCTTCTTTCCATGCGGGAGAAAAAGCTGAAAAAGTACGTCAGGCACCTCTCCTACAATTAGCCCGAATCAGAAGACTTCCTTATTCTGAGAGTTTTTCTTCTTCATTTTATTTTATTTTTTTTCAGGGAGCGGATGAACATTTATTGGGAGAAAGGACAGAAAAGAAGAAAACTCTGAGGTGGGGGGGAAGGGAAGAATACAGGTCCTGGGAAAGGATGACAGAGGACCTAGTGGGGGCTGTGTTATGTGGAAACTGAGAAATGTTATGCATGTACAAACTATTGTATTTACTGTCGACTGTAAAACATTAATCCCCCATTAAAAAAAAAGAAAGAAATTAAAATAAATGGAGAAGAAAATACAAGTCGTGTGCAAGGACCCGGGTTCAAGCCCCTGGGCGCCACCTGCAGGAGGAAAGCTTCACAAGTGGTGAAGTAGAGCTGCAGGTGTCTCTATCTCTCCCTCTCTCCCCCTCCTCTCTCAGTTTCTGTCTCTAGCCAATAATAAATAAAATAAAATACAAGTCATGTAGGCATGTAGACCTCTCAGAGAAATGATGGCCTTATTTATTTTTATTTTTATTTTATTTTTTATTTATTTTTTATTTTTTTATTTTTATTTTTATTTTTATTTCAACAAAGATCTGCTCAGCTCTGGTTTATGGTGGTACTGGGATTGAACCTGGGACACCAGAGCCTCAGGCATGAAAATCATTTGCAGAATTCCTTGTGCTGCTTCTCCAGCCCTGAATGTTCTTCTATAAGCAACATAGGAGATAGGCAGCAGATAGCTCGCTTCACCTCACACACAGACCTACACTGGAGCCCTTGGCAGCGCGTGGCAGCACGGTGGACAGTGAGTGCTTTTATGCCTCTCTCTTTCTCTCTGAAATAATGAAACAATTGGCCCAAGGGAGGTTTCAGAATTGGTGGAGCAGTGCTGCAGGTAATCCCGCCCTCTCCCTCTTTCTCCCTCTCCTCTTCTCTCTCTCTCCCTCTTTCTTTCTTTTTTTAAATTTCTTTTTTATATATTTATTTATTTATTCTCTTTTGTTGCCCTTGTTGCTTTATTGTTGTAGTTATTATTGTTGTCATCGTTGTTGGATAGGACAGAGAGAAATGGAGAGAGGAGGGGAAGACAGAGAGGGGGAGAGAAAGACAGACACCTGGGAGTAGGTGTCACTCTCTCCCTTCTGTCTTGATTTCTTTCTCTAGACAAAAAGGAAGAAAGGAAGGGAGGGAGGGAAGGAGAGAGAAAGGAAGAAAGGGAGAAAGGAAGAAAGAAAGAAAACAAATGTAGGGGCCGGGCGGTGATGCACCTGGTTAAGCGCACACATCACAGCGCGCAAGGAGCCAGGTTCGAGCCCCTGGTCCCCATCTGCAGGGGGAAGGCTTCATGAGTGGGGAAGCAGGGCTGCTGGCGTCGCTCTCCCTCTCTTCTCCCCCTCCCCTCTCAACTTCTGTCTGTCTCGATGCAATAATAAATTAATAAAAAATATTTTTAAAAAAGAAAACAAATGTAATGGTTACCAGGAAAGGTAGATTTGTTATGCAGGCCCAATCTCCAATGATAATCCTGGTAGCAGTAAAAAATAAAAAAAGTTGGGAGTGCGGCGGTGGCGCAGCCGTTAAGCACACATGGTGCAAAGCGCAAGGACTGGCTTAAGGATCCCGGTTCCAGCCCCCCCCCCCTCCCCCCCCCCCCCCCCCCCCCGCTCCCCACCTGCAGGGGAGTCACTTCACAAGTGGTGAAGCAGGTCTGCAGGTGTCTGTCTTTCTCTCCCCCTCTCTGTCTTCCCCTCCTCTTTCCATTTCTCTCTGTCCTATCCAACAACAACGACATCAATAACAACAACAATGTTAAACAACAAGTGCAACTAAAGGGAAAATAAATATTCAAAAAAAATTTAAATAAAAATAATTTTTGTATTTTATATATTTATTTTGGATAGAGACAGAAGTTGAGAGGTAAGGCAGAGATAGAAAAAGAGGGGGGGGCCAGGCAGTGGCGCATCTGGTTAAGCACAAACATTACTGTGCACAAGGTCCCAGGTTCAAGCCCCTGTTCCCCGCCTGTAGGGGGAAAGCTTCACAAGTGGTGAAGTAGGGCTGCAGGGGTCTCTCTGTCTTCCTCTCCCTCTCTCTATCTCCCACTCCTCTCAATTTCTTTCTGTCTCTTCTATCCAATAACAAATAAAAGTATAAAAAAAAGAAGAAGAGAGGAGAGGGAGGGCCAGGTGAGCTCACATGTTACGATGCATAAGGACCTGGGTTCAAGCCCGCGTCCCCACCTGCAGAGGGAAAAGGTCAAGGATCCGGGTCCTCATGCATGGGAACCGTGTGTGCTTGGAGCTGCAGTGGCGCAGTCGGTTAGCGCGGCACATATAAGGTAATGTGTGTGCTCTACTGGGTGCAGTACTTGACCCCCATAATTTTTTGGGGGGGATCTTGGTGCCTTCAAGAAGACTCCCTATGGCCATTGTTGTTATGTTTTCTTTACTTTTATTCTGATAGAAAGAGGGAGAGAGGGGAGTTGGGCGGTAGCGCAGCGGGTTAAGCGCATGTGGCGCAAAGCACAAGGACCGGCAGAAGGATCCTGGTTCCCGGTTCGAGCCCCCGGCTCCCCACCTGCAGGGGAGTCGCTTCACAGGCGGTGAAGCAGGTCTGCGGGTGTCTGTCTTTCTCTCCCCCTGTCTTCCCCTCCTCTCGCCATTTCTCCCTGTCCCATCCAATGACGTCAATAACCACAACAATGACCATTCTCCTATAAGCAACATGACACCTACAGTGCTGCCCCACCGCTCATGAAGCTCCTCCCCGCTCGTTGGGTCCAGGGGCTTGAACCCAGATCCTTAAGTCTGAGAATGTGTGGGTCCTACTGTTGTGACACAACCCAACCTTGAAAAATTTATTTATTTATTTTTGCCTCCAGGGTTATCACTGGGGCTCAGTGCCTGCACTACTAATCTACTGCTCCTGGAGGCCATTTTTCCCATTTTGTTGCCCTTGTTGTTGTTGTTGTTGGGTAAGACAGAGAGAAATGGAGAGAGGAGGGGAAGACAGAGAGGGGGAGAGAAAGACAGACACACCTGCAGACCTGTCTCACCACTTGTGGAGCAGGGTGGATATTTCCATAGCAGAGCATGGGGCTTCCTTGTCCAAGGACCCAGATTTGGCCTCCACTCAACACTGCATATGCAGAGCTGAGTGGTACTCAGAATAAACACACAACATATAAATTAGAATTAAAGTAAGAATTCAAGTAAGGAGAATAAGCTTGGTTTTTTTTCCTAAAGAATTTATTTATTTATTCATTCATGAGAGAGATTGGAGGAGAGAAAGAACCAGACATTACTCTGGTTCATGTGCTGCCGGGGACCTCATGACTGAGAATCCAATGCTTTATCCACTGCGCCACCTCCCGGACCACTACTTGTTTTTTTAATTTTTATTTGTCATTGGTGGGACTTCACTGCTCTTGGCTGACTTTTTTCAGGCAGGAAGAAGTGAGAGAGGGAAAGCCCCATCAGTAACCCAGATAGAAAAATAAATAAATATACTTATTTATGGTTAAGACTTTGATGATGATAGAATTAAGAGAAGTGGGAGTCGGGTGGTAGCACAGCGGGTTAAGCACTCATGGTGCAAAGCACAAGGACTGGAGTAAGGATCCCCCGAGCCCCCGGCTCCCCACCTGCAGAGGAGTCGATTCACGGGCAGTGAAGCAGGTCTGCAGGTGTCTGTCTTTCTCTCCCCCTCTCTGTCTTCCCCTCCTCTCTCCATTTCTCTCTGTCTTATCCAACAACAATGATATCAATAATAACTACAAAAATAAAACAAGGACAACAAAAGGGAATAAAGAAAGAAAGAAAGAATTAAGAGAAGTAAAAGAAGGCCACACCTTACCTAGCAATCAGGGTCGGCCACTGACAATGCCCTAACAGGAACAGAACCTGCCAGCTAGATTCCAACATAAGGAAAGTGATCCCACTTCCTCTTTGAGGTTCTTTCATGGTTTTTGCTCCTGTCCTCTTCCTCAGCTAATTTAATATCTGACATGACAGATTCTAATAGGAATGATACATATATATATATATATATATATATATATATATATATATATTGGCCTCCAGGGTTATTGCGGGGGCTTGGTGCCTGCACCACGAATCCACTGCTCCTGGAGACATCCCCCCCCCTTTTTTGTTGTCCTTGTTGTTTTATCATTGTTGTGGTTATTAGTATTGTTGTTGCTGTTATTGGATAGGACAGAGAGAAATCGAGAGGAGAGGAAGACAGAGAGGGGAGAGAGAAAGACAGACACCTGCAGACCTGCTTCACCGCCTGTGAAGCGACTCCCCTGCAGGTGGGGAGCCGGGGCCTGGAACCGGGGCCCTTACGCCTTGCGCCACTTGCGCTTAACCCTCTGCGCTACTGCCGACTCCCAGGAATGATATTTGATCGCTCTAAGATGCCCTCCTCAACCCTTCTACTTTTCCGCAGTCCCCTGGGCCGATTAAGAGAAAGATATGAAAGCCTTTGCTCTGTGGTAAGGAGATGTCCCAGAGTGTAGCGCACGAGACTTGCTGGAGCCAGATGCTGGGTTCGGTCTTTGCCACTTCATATGCCATAGCCATGCCCTAGCCATTCACATGAAGTGAGTAAATCTTTTTTTTTTTTTTTTTTTTTTTTTTTTGTGAGTAAATCTTTTAAAAATTAATTGATCTACTAGGTCGAGACAGAGACATGGAGAAGGAAGGGGACATAAGAGAAAGGCCAAGGCGACCTGTTCTGTCTCCAGCACCGCACGCGCCTGAGTGGTGCTCTGACTTCTCTCCCTCGGGTGGAACTCTCTCACATGTCATAAATAAAGTATATCTGTGGTCCTGGAAGTGGCGCAGTGGGTAAAGCGCTGAACTCTCAACCACGAGGTCCCAAGGTCAATCCCTGGTAGCACATGTACCAGAGTGATGCCTGGTTCTCTCTCTCCTCTTATCTTTCTTATTAATAATAAAATCTTTAAGTAAATCTTTTGGCTGGCAGCATAACTTAGTTGGTTAGTGTACCGCTTTGCCATGTGCACAGCCCAGATTAGAGCCCAGCCTTTGCCCAGTTGGAAGCTTCTGGTTTCTTTCCCTCTCTCTGTCTCTGCCTCTCTTGTATCACTTTGTTTTATTTATTTATTATTTGACAGAGACAGAAATTGAGGAGGGGGAGACAGAGAGGGAGAGAGACACCTGCTGCCCTGCTTCACCACTTGGGAAGCTTTCTCCCTGCAGGGGGGGATAAGGGGCTTGAACCCAGGTCCTTATGCACTGTATTGTGTGCGTTTAACTAGGTGTGCCACCACCTGACCCCAAATATTATTGAATATCACTTTTATTTATTTATTACCTCTGCCTCTCCTTAAATAGCTATTTAAATTTTTTCTCCTTCTCAGCTGTCACCTCTACTGTTTGTGAACACTGTGATATGTTCTCTGACTGCAGGCCAAGGCTCAGACCCAGGGTCACCTGCATGAGCTAAATCCAGTCAGGTACAGAGCAAGGGGGCAAGACCTTGATTATGGGGAATTAACTCAAACTTACTTTGCACATTCAGACATTACAGACCCTCATCACAATTCAGTGTGTGCACTCACTCACTCACTCACTCACTACACTCACTCACTCACTCACTCACTCACTACACTCACTCACTCACTCACTCACTCACTCAGGCTTGGCTCCCTCTAGCTCCTTTTCTTTGTGATTTCCCTCCAGCCCTCTGTCAGTGGTGGATGGCTTATTCAGTTTGAGGGTTTGTTTACTGGAATGAGGGTGTGTCCAACTGGGCCCAAATCTTACCCACTCCATCAGGTAAAATGACTCAACTGAGCCTTCAGCTCTGGGGCCTGGGTGTCTCGAGCTGAATCACTCTCAGCAAAAATTTCCTCCTAAATTTTTGGGTCATAACCACAACCCTGAGGATATTCAGCACACAAGCTTGGTTCAAAACATTTGGGTAGAGAGCTGGAGAGGGAGCCGCACTCGTTGCCATGTTCACAGAGCAGGCTTCAGAAATTTTGAGGGGAGTACTGGCACTCGAGTCTAGGACCTCACACATGCAAAGCTTTAAATTATTTTATTTAGCTCTAAATTATTATTTTTTATTTTTATTTATTTTTTTCTTTTTTCTTTTTTATTTATAATTTATTTCTTTATTGGGGAATTAATGTTTTACATTCAACAGTAAATACAATAGTTTGTACATGTATAACATTCCCCAGATTCCCATTTACAATACAACCCCCACTATGTCATTCATCATTTTTCATGGACCTGTATTCTCCCCACCCACCCACCCACCCCAGAGTCTTTTACTTTGGTGTAATACTCCAATTCCATTTCAGGTTCGACTTGTATTTTCTTTTCTAATCTTGTTTTTCAACTTCGGCCTGAGAGTGAGATCATCCCATATTCATCCTTCTGTTTCTAACTTATTTCACTCAACATGATTTTTTCTTTTTTTTTCTTTTATATTTTATTTTATTTATTTATTCCCTTTTGTTGCCCTTGTTTTATTGTTGTAGTTATTATTGTTGTTGTCGTCGTTGTTGGATAGGACAGAGAGAAATGGAGAGAGGAGGGGAAGACAGAGAGGGGAAGAGAAAGATAGACACCTGCAGACCTGCTTCACCGCCTGTGAAGCGACTCCCCTGCAGGTGGGGAGCCGGGGTTCGAACCAGGATCCTTATGCCAGTCCTTGTGCTTTGCGCCACCTGCACTTAACCCGCTGCGCTACAGCCCGACTCCCAACATGATTTTTTCAAGGTCCATCCAAGATCGGCTGAAAACAGTGAAGTCACCATTTTTTACAGCTGAGTAGTATTCCATTGTGTATATAGACCACAACTTGCTCAGCCACTCATCTGTTGTTGGACACCTGGGTTGCTTCCAGGTTTTGGCTATTACAAATTGTGCTGCTAAGAACATATGTGTACACAGATCTTTTTAGATGGATATGTTGGGTTCCTTAGGATATAACCCCAGGAGGGGAATTGCAGGGTCATAAGGTAGGTCCATTTCTAGCCTTCTGAGAGTTCTCCAGACTGTTCTCCACAGAGGTTGGACCAATTGACATTCCCACCAGCAGTGCAGGAGGGTTCCTTTCACCCCACACCCTCTCCAGCATTTGCTGCTGTTACCTTTTCTGATGTATGACATTCTCACAGGAGTGAAGTGATATCTCATTGTTGTCTTGATTTGCATTTCTCTGACAGTCAGAGACTTGGAGCATTTTTTCATGTGTTTCTTGGCCTTTTGGATCTCTTCTGTGGTGAATATTCTGTCCAAATCCTCCCCCCATTTTTGGATGGGGTTATTTGTTGTCTTGTTGTTGAGTCTGGCAAGCTCTTTATATATGTTGGTTATTAAACTCTTATCTGATGTATGGCATGTAAAGGTCTTCTCCCATTCTGTGAGGGGTCTCTTGGTTTGGGTAGTGGTTTCTTTTGCTGTGAAGAAGCTTTTTAATTTGATGTAGTCCCATAGGTTTATACTTGCCTTAGTCTTCCTTGTAATTGGATTCGTTTCATTGAAAATGTCTTTAAAATTTATGCGGAAAAGAGTTCTGCCAATATTTTCCTCTAAGTATTTGATAGTTTCTGGTCTAACATCCAAGTCCTTGATCCACTTGGAATTTACTTTTGTATTTGGTGAAACACAGTGATTCAGTTTCATTCTTCTGCATGTTTCAACCCATTGTTTCCAACACCATTTGTTGAAGAGACTCTGCTTTCCCCATGTAATAGTCTGGGCCCCTTTGTCAAAGATTAGATGTCCATACATGTGGGGCCTCATTTCTGGGCTCTCAATTCTATTCCACTGGTCAGTGTGCCTGTTCATGTTCCAGTACCAAGCAGTTTTGATGACAATGGCCCTATAATACAGTTTGAGATCTGGGAGTGTGATGCCTCCGGTTCTGTTCTTTCTTCTCAAGATTGTTTTGGCAATTCTAGGTCTTTTCTGGTTCCAGATAAACATTTGTAGCATTTTATCTATTCTCCTAAAAAATGTGCTTGGGATCTTGATGCGGATAGCATTAAATTTGTAGATGGCTCTGGGTAATACATTCATTTTGATGATGTTAATTCTTCCAGCCCATGAACATGGAATATCTTTCCACTTCTTTGTGTCTTTTTCAATTTCTTTGAGTAGTGACTCATAATTTTCAGTATACAAGTTTTTCACTTCCTTGGTTAGATTTACTCCTAGATATTTTATTGTTTTTGTTGCTGTAGTAAAAGGAATTGATTTCTGGATTTCAATTTCTTCTAACTTAGTGTTTGCATAGAGGAATGCCACTGACTTTTGAATGTTAATTTTATAGCCTGACACCTTACTGTATTGCCTGATGATTTCCAAAAGCTTCTTGCTGGATTCCTTAGGATTTTCCATGTATACTATCATGTCATCTGCAAATAAGGAGAGTTTGACTTCTTCTCTTCCAATCTGTATGCCTTTAATTCCTTGCTCCTGCCTGATTGCTATGGCAAGAACTTCCAACACTATGTTGAATAGTAATGGTGACAGTGGGCAGCCCTGTCTAGTACCTGATCTGAGGGTAAATGCTTCCAGTTTTTCACCATTGAGTATGATGTTGGCTGTAGGTCTGCTATATATAGACTCCACTATCTTCAGGAATTTTCCATCTATTCCCATTTTTTGTAGTGTTTTGATCGTAAAGGGATGTTGTATTTTGTCAAAGGCTTTCTCTGCATCTATTGATATGACCATGTGGTTTTTGGTCTTGCTTTTGTTGATGTGGTGGATCACATTGATTGATTTACGTATATTAAACCAACCTTGCATGCCTGGGATAAGCCCCACTTGGTCATGATGAACAATCTTTTTGATATACTGCTGTATCCGGTTGGCTAGAATTTTGTTCAATATTTTCGCATCTATGTTCATCAGAGATATTGGTCTGTAGTTTTCTTTTTTGGTTGTGTCCCTGTCTGCTTTTGGTATCAGGGTGATGTTGGCTTCATAGAAGCTGGCAGGGAGTATTCCAGTGTCTACAATCTTCTGGAAGACTTTTAAAAGTAGAGGTATTAGTTCTTCTTTGAAGGTTTTGTAGAATTCATTTGTAAAACCATCTGGTCCAGGACTTTGATTTTTGGGAAGGTTTTTTTTTTTTGTCCATCTATGCTGACCGGCCTTCCCTCCACTTTCATAATGTCACTTTCAAATATGCCCCTGTGTAAGGGAGAGGGGGCGCTTTTTTTTTTTTTATAAATAATTTATTTCTTTATTGGGGATTTAATGTTTTACATTCAACAGTAAATACAATAGTTTGTACATGCATAACATTCCCCAGATTCCCATTTAACAATACAACCCCGACTATGTCATTTATCATCCTTCATGGACCTGTATTCTCCCCACCCACCCACCCCAGAGTCTTTTACTTTGGTGTAATACTCCAGTTCCATTTCAGGTTCAACTTGTATTTTCTTTTCTAATCTTGTTTTTCAACTTCGGCCTGAGAGTGAGATCATCACATATTCATCCTTCTGTTTCTGACTTATTTCATGGGAAGGTTTTTGATAACTGTTTCAATTTCATTAGCTGTGATGGGCCTGTTCATGTTATCCACTTCCTCTTTACTTAGTTTTGGAAGTTGGTAGGTATCTAGGAAATCGTCCATTTCTTCCAGGTTCTCTAGCTTGGTGGCATATAGTTGTTCATAGAAGCCTCGCATGATATGTTGGATTTCTGCAGTGTCTGTTGTGATATCTCCTCTTTCATTTACTATCCGATTTATTTGGGTCTTCTCCCTTTTTTGTTTTATGAGTCTGGCTAAAGGTTTGTCGATTTTGTTTACTCTTTCGAAGAACCAACATTTACTTTCGTTGATCTTTTGTATGGTTCTTCTATTCTCAATGTTATTTATTTCTGCCCTAACTTTAGTGATTTCTGACCTTCTCATTGCTTTAGGGTTCCTTTGTTGTTGTTCTTCTAGGTCTTTAAGATGTGCAATCAGGCTGTTTATTTGTGCTTTTTCTTGTTTCCTAATGTGTGCTTGTATAGCTATGAACTTCCCTCTTAGGACTGCATTAGTTGTGTCCCAAATATTTTGATAGCTTGTGTCTTCATTTTCATTGAACTCTCAAAACATTTTGATTTCTTCCTTGATTTCCTCTTTGACCCAGAAGTTGTTAAGAAGTGTACTGTTGAGCTTCCACATTTTGGCAGTGTTACTAATTCTTTCTTGAATGTTAAGTGTTAGTTTAATTCCACTGTGGTCTGAGAAGATGCTTGGGATGATTTCAATGCTCTTGAATTGGCTGATGCTGTCGTCTTTGTGGCCTAATATATGGTCTATCCTTGAGAATGACCCATGTGGATTTGAGTAAAATGTGTATTCCAGTTTCTTGGGATGAATGACTCTGAAAATGTCCAGTAGTTCTAGTTTATCTCTCTCTTCATTTAACTCCCTTATGTCTTTATTGATTTTCTGCCTGGATGATCTGTCAAGTTGAGAGAGTGGGCTGTTGAAGTCCCCTACTATGATTGTGTTACTGTTAATATATTGCTGTAGCTCTTTCAGTAGAAGTTTGATGTATTTAGATGGCTTCTCATTGGGTGCATAGATGTTAATAATTGTTAAGTCCTCTTGATTGACTGATCCTCTGAGCATTAAGTAGTGTCCATTCCTATCTTTTTTAATCTTATCTATTTTAAAGTCTATCATGTCAGATATGAGAATAGCTGCTCCTGCCCTTTTTTGTGGGCCATTGGCTTGTATGATAGTTTTCCATCCTTTCACTTCAAGTCTGTGTTTGTCTTGTTGAGTTAGGTGGGTTTCCTGTAGATAGCATATTGTTGGGTTGTGTATTCTGATCCATATTCCTAGTCTCTGTCTTTTCATAGGTGAATTCAGGCCATTGACATTTATTGTTATCAAAGATTGAAGATATTTTAACGCCATTCTTGTAGAGTTTTAGAGTGTTTTGATATATGTCCTATTTGTGGTGGTCTGACTGTTTATAGGAGACCTTTCAGAATTTCTTTCAGGGCAGGCTTGGTGATGGTTGATTCCTTCAGCTGTTGCTTGTCTGAGAAGGTTTTAATGCCTCCATCTAGTCTGAATGACAGTCTAGCAGGATATAGTATTCTTGGCTGAAAGCCTTTCTCATTGAGCACTCGATAGATATCTTGCCATTCTCTTCTGGCCTGTAGTGTTTGTGTGGAGAAGTCTGCTGCTAATCTTATGGGTTTTCCTCTGTAGGTGACTCTTTGTTTTTCTCTTGCAGCCTTCAGGATCCTTTCTTTATCCTTGTTCCTTTCCATTCTTAGTATGATATGTCTTGGTGTCTTTAGGTCTGGGTTAATTCTGTTTGGGATCCTCTGGGCTTCTTGAATCTTTATGTCTTTGATGTTGTCTAGACTAGAGAAGTTTTCAGCTACTATGGCCTGGAAAATTCTTTCTTCCTCTCCTTCTCTTTCTCCCTCTGGTATGCCAATAATGCGTATATTGTTTCTTTTGAAGTCATCCGATAGGACTCTGTTGTTGTTTTCAGCATCTATTAATCTCTTTTTGAGATCTCTTACTTCTTTTTTAGTTGTTTCTAATTCATCCTCAATCTTGCTTATTCTGTCTTCAGCCTCATTGATTCTATTCTCTCTGCCCTCTACTGTTTTCTGGAGTTCATCTATTTTGTTGCCCTGCTCTGATACTGTTTTAGCTTGTTCAGCTAGTTGCCTTCTTAGCTCAGTGATTTCGGCTTTCAGCTCTCTAATAACCATGAGATAATTAGTATTTTCTTCCATATTCTCATTTGTTGTTCCTGTATTTCTGATTATAATTTTTTCAGATTCTTTACTCCTGTTATTATTTCCTTAGCTAATGTTTGGATGTTGAACTCGTTATTTTGTGCTTCACCCTCTGGAGGACTTTTAGCTGGGCTCTTGTCCTGGTTCGATTCTCCAATATTTTTTCTTGTTGTTTTAACCATTTTATATATTATGTTATGAGTTCCCTTTATCAGTACTTTTCAGATTATTGATCACTATTGCCTGGATTGACTTGTGTCTAAGTAAGTTAATTAAAGGGTTCACAGTGGCGGAAGTTAACAGTTGTTTCAATAGTATTTAAATCTCTGAGTTGGAGCTCAGTGGTTTAAAAGCCTCTTTTTTTTTTTTCTTCCCTTCAGGCTCTGGGAGCCTGAGGGGCTTTTAAACTATCAATAGGCTTCAGCTTAATCACTGACTCCTGACCAAGAGATAAAGCAGGGTGTGGCAGAGATAATCCAGTGGTTATGCAAAGAGACTTTCACAGCCCCTCAGCTATGCCACCGAGGTATAGGTCTTCTCCTGAGTTTCCTGGTTAGATCTCTGTCCCCTGGTGTCCCTCCCTGTCGCTGCTCCAGATTCTGAGGGTAGTAGCAATGGAGACTCAGAGTTGCACTTGGTGAGTCTCTGGGGAGTTCTCTCCTCCCTTCAGCTGTCCCCTTGTTGGTGGAGCAGACTGGAGGTGGTGTCTTAACTGATAAACTGCTGAACTGTTAGCTGTCACTTAATCTCTCCTTAAGCTCCTCTCTCCTCTCTGTCACCAGCCACACGTGTTTGTACTCACCGGTGATTTACTGGGTTCCTGTGGTCATTCTAGTCCTGTCTTATTTCGGTCCCGGGTGGTCTCCTTTGGTATTCCTAGTTGATCCGGGAGAGGAGAGGAGAGGAGAGGAGAGAAAGCGATCTGCTGCTCTTAGCTCCACCTCCAGAAGTTGAATTCTGCTCTAAATTATTTTATTGGGCCTGGGGAGAGAGCATAGTGGTTCTGCAAAAGACTCTCATGCCTGAGGCTCCAGAGTTCCAGGTTCAACCCCCAGCACCACTATAAGCCAGAGCTGAGCAGTGCTCTGGTCTTTCTCTTTTTATGTATGGCTCTTTCTCATTAAAAGATTAAATAAAAATAGGTGTTATAGTTTTTTATCTTTATTTATTATTGGATAGAGATAGAGAGAAATTGAGAGGTAGGGGAGGTAGAGAGGGAGAGACAGAGAGACACCTGCAGCCCTGCTTCACCACTCATGAAGCTTTCCCCCTGCAGATGGGGATCAGGGGTTTGAACCTGGAACCTTGCATACTGTAGTGTGTGTGCTAAACCAGGTGTGCCACCACCTGGCCCCTATAGTCTTTTTTTAAAAAAAATATTTTATCTATTTATTTTTGAGAGAGATTCAGAGAGGGACACAGAGAAACACCAGAGTACTGCTTAGCTCTGGCTTACAGTGATATGGGGGGTTGAACCTGGGACTTAGGAGCCTCAGGCATGAGAGTCTGTTTGCATAACCATTATGCTATCTGCCCCCACCCAAGATGAAATAAAAATATAGTTTAAAATTGAGGAAAAAGAGAGAGCCAAAGTATCACCCTGGCATATGCAGTGGCAGGGGTCAACTTGGGATTTCAAGCTTGTGAGTCCAGAGCTTTATCCACTGCTCCACTGCCAAGGCTGCTGTTTTATTGTTTATTTTAGACTTACTTATCAGAAAGAAGGAAGAGGAAAGAGAGAGAGAGAAGCAGAGCATTACTCTGAGACAGGCAATGCCAGAGATTTAATTCAGAATCTCATCTACTGTACCACCTTCCAGGCTGCTATTTAATTAATTTATTAATTTTGGGTAGATACAGACACGCTGAAAGGGAGGGCTTATGCTAATATTAATTTACATGTTGCCTGTAGTTTATATTTATGGTGGTTTATAATTAATCTTAATACTAACAAACAGTTTAGGACTGTGGAGCTAGTGTAATGGCTATGCAAAAAAATCTTTCATGTCTTATGTCCCAGGTTCAGTCACCATCACCACCATAAACTAGAGCTGAGCAGTGCTCTGTTTATTATTATTATTATTATTATTATTATTAAAATTTATTAAAATTTATTTTAATGAGACCGATATAAAAGATACAGAGATCAGAGCACTGCTCAACTCTGGCTTATGGTGGTGTTAGGGATTAAACCAGGGAGCCTTAGACATGAAAGCCTCTTTCATAACCATTATGCTGTGTCCCAAACTTGTAGTACTTTGTTTAAAATTTTTAAAAAATTAAAATTAACTCACTCTCTAAAGGAAAGGAGGTTGGGTCATCCTGTTCTGCCACTTGAGGAAGACTGGTTCTGAAATGAGTGCAGCCTAGAATGTTCCCTGCTGTGACTAGGGACCATGAGCACAGGCTAACCGGGACTCAGAGGCTGTACAGACTCAGGTGCTAAATGGGAACAGATATGGGCCTTGGGTTAAATCACTGTGGTAATTGCATTTATATATTTATTTACTTTAAATACTTAATTTTTAAATTTATCTTTATTTCCCCCTGCAGGTGGAGACTGGGGGCTCGAACATGGGTCTTTGAGCACTGTAACGTGTGCTCAACTAGGTGCACCACCAGCTGCCCCCCCAAGTACTTTATTTATTTTAATGAGAAATACAGATAGAGTGGAGAGACACCAGAGCACTGCTCAGCTCTGGTTTATGGTGGTGCCCGGGATTGAACCTTGGACCTCAGAGCCTCAGGCATGAGAGTCTCTTTGTATAACTACTATGCTATCTCCCCAGCCCTATATTTTCTTCAAGTTTGTGAGCAACTCTCTACCTTAATTCTGCTTCCTACTTTTAAAAAAATTATTTATTTATTCCCTTTTGTTGCCCTTTTTTTATTGTTGTAGTTATTGTTGTTGTTGTTGATGTCGTGGTTGATGTCCCATCTGCAGGGGAGTCTCTTCACAAGTGGTGAAGCAGGTCTGCAGGTGTCTCTGTCTCTCTTTCTCTCTCCCCCTCCTCTCTCCATTTCTCTCTATCCTATACAACATCAACATCAACAACAACAACAATAAAACAACAAGGGCAACAAAAGGGAATGAATAAATATTTTAAAAATAAAAAAAAATAATAAAATAACATGGCCTCGGAGGTGGCACAGTGGATAAAGCATTGGACTCTCAAGCAGGAGGTCCTGAGTTTGATCCCTAGCAGCACATGTACCAGAGTGATGTCTGGTTCTTTCTCTCTCTTAAAATCTTAAAAATAGTGGTCCGGGAGGTGGCACATTTCTCATGAATCAATAAATAAAATTTTTAAAAAATCTCAAAAAAAATTATTATTTTACATTTTATTTATTAATGAGAAAGATAGGAGGGGAGAGAGAGAAAGAACCAGACATCTTTCTGGTATATGTGTTGCCAGAGATTGAACTCAGGACCTCATGCTTGAGAGTCCAATGCTTTATCCACTGCGCCACCTCCCGGACCACTTTTTTTAAAATATTATTTTTTAATTATTATTTTTAATATTTATTTCCTTTTGTTGCCCTCGTTTTATTGTTGTAGTTATTATTGATGTTGTTGTTGGATAGGACAGAGAGAAATGGAGAGAGGAGGGGAAGACAGAGGGGGAGAGAAAGACAGACACCTGCAGACCTGCTTCACCACCTGTGAAGCGACTCCCCTGCAGGTGGGGAGCCAGAGGTTCGAATCAGGATCCTTATGCCGGTCCTTTGTGCCACTTGCTCTTAACCCACTGCGCTAAACCCACTGCACTACCGCCCAACTCCCTTTAATATTATTTTTTAAACCTATAATCATCAGCCTAGGAAGTGATGCAGTAGGTAGTGTTGGACTTTCAGTCCTGAGACCCCAGGTTTGATTCCTGGCATTGTATGTGCCAAAGTATTGCACTCTCTCTCTGTCTTTAATACATTTTATTTATTGTTGAATAGAGTGAAACTGAGAGGGAGGGGGAAATAGAGAGAAAGAGACACACCTGCAGCTCTACTTCACTTGTGAAGCTTTCCCCCTGCAGGTGGGGACTAGGGGCTTGAACCTGGTTCTTGCACACTGTAATGTATGCTTTCAACCAGGTGCACCACCGCCTGGTCTTTCTCTGAGTCTGTTTCTCTCACTGTCTTCAATAAGTAAATAAACCTTAAAAATATTCCCCAGGGTGGTCCGGGAGGTGGTGCAGTGGATAAAGCATTGGACTCTCAAACATGAGATCCTGAGTTCAGTCCCTGGCAACACATGTACCAGGGTGATGCCTGGTTCTTTCTCTCTCCTTTGTTTCTCATAAATAAATAACCTTAAAAAAAAGACTTTGTGATTAAAAAAAAATCCCCAGGCCAGGCAGACACACTTTGTACGGTGTATATGTCAGCATGTGCAAGGACCCAGGTTCAACTCTGGTCTCCACCTGCGGGTGAACACTTACTGAGCGTGAAGCATTGCTTTAAGTGTCTTTCTCTTTCCCTCTCTATCTTCTCCCTCCCTCTCAGTTCCTTTCTCTATTTAAAAAGTGAATAGATAAAATAAAAACAAAGAAATATGAAAATAAATTTGCCCAATTTTTCTTTTTTGTTGTCACAAGGGTTTCATGATTCCAAGTGAATTTTTTCAGATACACAGAAACAAAGATGACACAGAGCTGATGTTTCCTTCAGTGCAGTGTGGGCTACTCTTGAACCTGGGGCATGCCCATGGCAAGTGGTATACTATCAAAGTGAGCTATCTTCCCATCTTACCCCCTACCCTTTTCCCTTCCTCTCTTCCTTTCTCTTTCTCTTTCTTTCTCCTTCCTTCCTCTCTTTCTTTCTTTCTTCTTTCTTTCTCACCAGAGCACTGCTCAGCTCTGGTTTATGGTGGTGCAGGGGATTGAACTTGGGACTTTGGAACTTCAGGCATAAGAGCCTCTTTGCATAACTATTATACCATCTACTCCTGCCGTCTCCCCCCTTTTTTTTTTTTTTTAAAGATTTTATTTATTTATGAGAAAGATAGGAAGAGAGAGAAAGAACCAGACTTCACTCTGGCACATGTGCTGCTGGGGATCGAACTCAGGACTTCATGCTTGAGAGTCCAAAGCTTTATCACTGCGCCACCTCCTGGACCACTTTTTAAAAAAAATTATTTATTTATTTATTCATGAGAAAGATGTGTTGCCGGGGACTGAACTTGATACCTCATGCTTGAGAATCCAATGCTTTATCTACAGCACTACCTCCTGGATCAACCCTCCCTTTTTTTTTTTTTCTTCCATATTATAAAGAATGAATTCATTACCAGGATATAGGAAGGCAGGAACGAACAAGACAAAATAAGATGGCTGTCTCTTTAGCTAGGAACAGCTAAAGTTTTCAGTTATTTTTAATGAGGTTTTGTCCCCGTTTCTGTAGTGCTGAGTACCGTCCTACTTCCTTAAGATTTTGACCCATGCCATAAATGGTAATGGGAGAAACTTCTAAAAAAAGAAGTGGGAAGCTGACAATCCCTAATATAATAGGTTCCGAAGTAATGTAGATAACCAACTTTCTTTTGTTATAAATAATGGAACTGAAAGGAGTGATTCTCCTCTGATAACATTTTAAACAGTAACTATCTGCAGGGGGTTGTCATGTGATTACTGAAGTTAGTTTTATTACAGAAGTACCTTCTTTTCTTTTAAAAATGTTTTTATCTATTTATTATTGGCTAGAGACAGAATTAAATTGAGAGGGGAAGGGGAGATAGAGAGAAAGAGAGACAGAGAGACACCTGCAGCCCTGCTTCACCACTCCTGAAGCTTTCTCCCTACAGGTGGGGACCGAGGACTCGAACCTGGGTGCTTGTGCACTGTAATACGTGACCTCAACCTGGTGCGCCACCGGCTGGCCCTCAGAAATAATTTTTTCTGTCATCTGCTCAGCTGCTAGAAGCCTCTGCTGTCAGATGGTACAAGGCACATTTCAATCTTCTGTTAGAGGCAGAGAGAGAACAGCATAGAAGCTTCCTTCAGAATATTAGGGCCAGGCTGGAAAGTGGATCATGCACATGTCAAAGCAGCACACTACCCAAGTGAGACACTTTTTTTTTCTTAATTTTTTTTTTTTTTAAACCAGACCACTGCTCAGCTCTGGCTTATTAGTACAGGGGATTAAACCTGGGATCTCTCAAAAGCCTGAAGGCCTTGAAGTGTGTGTTTGCATAACCATTATGCTATCTCCCCCACCCGAGAAACATTTCTTAGTGAATACAAATTCACTAAGAATTATTGAGTTAATCAGCCACAACACACACGTCCCCTTCTTCCAGCCCTAAGGAAAGTCAGCGTGGTTGCTCCTCTCTCACAACCACCTGTGGAGTACAACTTTCCCAGTGGGCTTCTGGAAAAGCACCCTGCAGCATTTAACCTGACATCTGAAATCTGTGATCCTCTATAATATCTGCGAACCCTTGAAGGCAGACACGTGGATGAGCCACTGATCGCCTTCCTAGCTTTAGCCCTCAGAAGCCAAAGATCTCAGGCTCTTTCCATAGTCGGCGCTCAGCACAACTGGGTTTAATCCTCACAGGGATTCTGCCCAGCTTGTTTTCGGAAACTTTTGACTTTTGTCGTCTCTCCCCTTCTCTAACTTCTTCCCTTTTCTCCTTTTCTTTCTCTTCCAAACCATTTGGGGGGAAATACTGGTTTACAGGACACGTGTACACTTTCTGCGTCGGGCTTACTTCCTCTCCTGCTGCTCTGACTTTGGCAAGCAGGGTTGAGGTGAAGACACTGTTCAGGACACTGTGTCACTGCATCCTGTCGCATTAATTAACCAGATGAGAAAGGGGGAGGGCTGACTAACGTGAACCCCCCATTCCCTTCTCCCTGTTGCCATCATCTGGTCTCCAGCAGCCAGAGGGGTGGGCGTGAGAACAGAAAACCTACTTCCAGGGCCGGGTGGTGGCGCCCGCGGCTGAGCGCACATCTTACAATGCCCAAGGACCCGGGTTCGAGCGCCCGTCCCCACCTGCAGGTGCCTGTCTCTCTGCCTCCTCGTCTTCCCCACCCCTCTCTACCCAATAAATAAGCAAATTATTCTTTTTTTAAAAAAAGAATGAAAATGTACTTCCAGGCTTCCTCCAATCTGGGGTGGAGCGCCCGGAGAGTTAGGGGTCGGCTGCGGGAGGGCTGGAGATGGCGGCGCACGGCGGGGAAGAGGACGTTGGCCCCACCGCGCCCGGTGCCGGGCTGGGGAGGGAGCGGGGGTGGGGTGGGGTGGGTGGCATTCTCCCCCTCCCTCCACTTCCGGCCCCGCCCACGGCCCCGCCCTGGCCCAGGCCCCGCCCCCGAAGGTGGAGAGATGGCGACGCGGCCTGGGCGCGCGCACGGCTATGCGTGCGTGTGTGCGTGCGTGCGTACGTACTAGCGTGCGTGTGTGGGCGCGGCTCGCAGCACGCTGTGCGCGAGGCGGATATCCGGGCCGGCTGGGCCGGGGCCGGGGCCGAGATGGCGGAAGGTGGAGGCTTCCGACATCGGCCGGATGCGGAGACCCAGAAATCTGAGCTTGGGCCCTTGATGAGGACCACGCTCCAGCGCGGGGCTCAGTGGTGAGTGCCCGACACGCCTTTCTGCCAGCTGGGGCGGGGGTCGCGGCTCTGTCCCGCTCGACCTGCGTGTGTCGGTAACCGCGACAGTGGACTGACTTGCTCCTCGGAAGAGGAGCTCGGGAGTCGCCTGTCGGGTTGTCCTCGCTCCCTCGGAGGGGAGCCCGCTGGGCAGGAGCGGCGGGTCAAGTTGTGCTGGATGGGGACAAGAGCTGCGCCCACCGGGACCTTCCAGACTGGGGGCCTCGCTGTGTGACCTTGGGTGGAGGCGGCCCCACTTAGGGGCTGGTCACTTATTAAAAACTAGCGTGGCGGTCCTCGCGTGTGTGTTCCCCGCTCCCCTTCGGGCAGAGGTGAAGCTCAGGAGCAGACACTTGGCAACTTGCAAACTGCCAAATGTCAAGGTCAGAAGCCGAACAAAGTCTGAGAGCCCCAGGTTATTTTAGTAGTGAATGTAAAAAATGGTGGCAGCAGCATCTCGGAGTCAAAGTGGCATATAGCCTAGGTTGAAAAGATTGAATCAGGGAGTCGGGCGGTAGCGCAGCGGGTGAGGCGCACGTGGCGCGAAGCGCAAGGACCGGCAGAAGGATCCCGGTTCGAACCCCGGCTCCCCACCTGCAGGGGAGTCGCTTCACAGGCGGTGAAGCAGGTCTGCAGGTGTCTGTCTTTCTCTCCCCCTCTCTCTGTCTTCCCCTCCTCTCTCCATTTCTCTCTGTCCTATCCAACAACAACAACAATAATAACTACAACAATAAAACAACAAGGGCAACAAAAGAGAAAATAAATATTAAAAAAAGAGATTCAATCTAGCACTTAGCAACGAAGTCTGCGACGAGAAGTTTCTTCCTTTTTCTCTTAAAAGAGATCTGTATTTCCTCTGAGGGTGTTTCGTGAGGTAGAGAAACCATAGCAGCACCGTGGTATTTGTGCTGTCTGGGATGTAGCGGAGGCTCAGGCATGCAGATCCTGTTCTCAACTAAGTGAGAACACCCCACCGTCAGGGAAAAGAAAAAGGCCGCCAGGAATAGTGGAATTGCACCGGTGAAAAGCCAAAGCCTAGTTAGACGGAAAGAAGCTGTGATGGTGGCGATGATACCACTTACTGTGGCAGAGAAATTGAACTGGGAAGAGATGTTGTGGCTAACATGGTAACATGCTATTAATAGGTGAAACAAGACGGGAACAGTGGGATTAGGTTGAGTTTGGATACTACTTTGCAGTGTTGAACTAAAGGCATGGCAAGTAACTAATTTTGGAAAATTATCCTGTTTAAGGGTGACAGAAGGTATTTTTTTTAATAGTTTTTATTTATAAAATGGAAACACTGACAAGACCATAGGATAAGAGGCGTACAATTCCACAGAATTCTCACCACCAGAACTCCATATCCCACCCCATCCCCTGGCAGTGTTCCTATTCTTTATCCCTCTGGGAGTATGGACCCTGGATCATTATGGTGTACAGAAGGTGGAAGGTCTGGCTTCTGTAATTGCTTCTCTGCTGAACATGGGTGTTGGCAGGTGGATCCATGCTCCCAGCCTGTCTCTCTCTTTCCCTAGTGGGGCAGGGCTCTGGGGAAGCGGAGCTCCAGGACACATTGGTGGGGTCGTCTGTCCAGGGAAGTCCAATTGGCATCATGGTAGCCTCTGGAACCTGGTGGCTGAAAAAGAGTTAAGAAAGAAAGCAGAGCAAATTGTTGACTAATCAAGAAGCAGAAGTTTTAAATGACTAAAGCCACACACTAACTGTTTGGGGTGGGGCAGGAGGTGCAGTGAGTAGGACATTGAACTTGGAAGTATCAGGTCCTCAGTTCAGTCCCCAGTATCCCATCATTCCATGTGCCAGAGTGATACGTTGGTACTTTCTCTCTCATTAATAAGTGAACAGAATATTTAAAACCAGTGTTTCCAGTGAAAAGACTGTAGAGATTTGTATGTATTATGGGTCTTCCTGGCTCGTGGGAAGTCACCCGATCTTCTTTGAGGTTGTTTGGTTATAAATGTTAAGAGTGGGAAATCCCCCTAAACTAGGATGTATAATTTGAGTAAATTAAAGACTTTTTAAAATAACATCTGTTTAATAATAGGAAGTCAGGGAAACAAGCAGAGAAAGAACCACAGTATCACTTAAAAAAAATATTTATTTATTTATTCCCTTTTGTTGCCTTTGTTGTTTCATTGTTGTAGTTGATGTCCTCATTGTTGGATAGGACAGAGAAATGGAGAGAGGAGGGGAAGACAGGGGGAGAAAGATAGACACCTACAGACCTGCTTCGCAGTTTATGAAGCGACTCCCCTGCAGGTGGGGAGCTGGGGGCTTGAACTGGGATCCTTACGCTGGTCCTTGCGCTTTGCACCACGTTGCTTAACCCGCTCTGCTGCCGCCCGACTCCCCTGTTTTTTTTTTTTTTTATAAATTTTTTTTTTAATTTTATTTATTTATTTATTCTTTTTGTTGTCCTTGTTTTGTTGTTGTTGTGGTTGTAGTTATTATTGATGTCATTGTTGTTGGATAGGACAGAGAGAAATGGAGAGAGGGGGGGAAGACAGAGAGGGGGGAGAGAAAGAAAGACACCTGCAGACCTGCTTCACCGCCTGGGAAGCGACTCCCCCTGCAGGTGGGGAGCCGGGGGCTCGAACCGGGATCCTTCCGCTTAGCGCCACCTGCGCTTAACCCGCTGCGCTACCGCCCGACTCCCTGACTCCCCTGTTTTTCAATAGAGGCAGAAACTGAGAGGGAACGGGGAGAGACACCTGCAGCACTTCTTCACAGCTTGTCTTTCTTGTGCATGGTCTTTCTTGCATTCCACCAACTGTGCCACCACCTGGCCCTATTATTCACTTAATCGCGGTCTCCCCTGGCCAGGGTCTGCTGTGTAGGACCTGCCCCTGTTCTAGAGTTTTTTTCAGGTGCTAAATGCTTGCTGTCTTAGTGGAAAGATGATCAAATTAAGGGAATAGCATTTAGGTAGAGACCTAAAACTTCAGCTTTTAGGTGATAATTAATTTTGTCTGGTCTTCAGGTATCTTATTGACAGCCGATGGTTCAAGCAGTGGAAGAAGTATGTCGGCTTCGACAGCTGGGATATGTACAGTGTTGGTGAACACAGCCTGTTTCCTGGCCCGATAGATAACTCTGGACTCTTTGCAGGTGCGATATTCTATTACTCGAACTGATTTGTAACCATCTGGGCAGTGATGAGATTGAGTTTATCTGTGGCATGGACATTGTAAACCTCGTTTTCTCGGTGGGAGGGGTGGGAGGAGATGAAAACAAGTGTTACTGGGCAGGGGTAGACAGCATAATAATGCTTTGCAAGGAGCCTCTCATGCTTGAGGTTCCAAAGTTCCAGGTTCAATTCCCTGCACCATCATAAGCCAGAGCTAAGCAGTGCTCTGGTAACAACAACAAAAAAGTGTTACTGATTTGTCTTTATTAGCTGAAGAGCTTCAGGGAGAATTAAAATTTTTTTGTTATAGTTATTGATTATTTTGTTATTGAATGTTGTTGGATAGGACAGAGAGAAATGGAGAGACAAGGGGAAGACGGGGAGAGAAAGACAGACACCTGCAGACCTGCTTCACCACCTGTGAAGCGACTCCCCTGCAGGTGGGGAGCCGGGGGCTCCAACCGGGATCCTGACGCCGGTCCCTGCTCTTTGTGCCACGTGCGCTTAACCCGCTCTGCTACCGCCCGACTCCCCTGTTTTTTTTTTTTTTCTTCATGAATTAACTACATTTAACAGGTTTATCATTTAAAATTTTTCTCTCCTCTCTTTTAAACTGATTCCATTAGATTTCAGATGTTAGATTCATATGGAATGGAAATAGAGTACTTTTTTTGTTTTTCTAAACCAAAGCACTACTATAGGTTATGGCGGTGTAGGGGAGTGAACCTGGGACTTTGGAGCTCCAGGCATGGGTCTTGTGGCTGTCTCCCTCATCCTAGAGTGTCATTGACAATTTTTGTTTGTTTTTTACTGTTCAGCTCTGGCTTATGGTTGTGTAGGGGATTGAACCTGGGACTTCAGAGCCTTAGATAATCACCAAAGTAGCCTGAAGAGAATTGGAAGTGGAATTACGATTGCATTCAGCTTCCAGTTGGAAACATAATTGAAAATATTATATACATTGTAATACCTGGAAAAAGCAGTGAGAAGTGATACATGGTGTACTGGGGGCTGCTTGCACCGAGATGACAGCTGACCTTTCTCAGGATTCGTCCTCCCAGATTTGACCCTGCTTTGCAAGCAGGGCAGAGATGGTCTGTTGTCCTTGCTTATAGTCGGGGCAGCAGGAAAGCAATGCGTGACGCAAGTGATCCAGGACTTCCTGTTTGAGGCTCCGAGGTTCCAGGTTCAACCCCAAGCACCACCATAAGCCAGAGCTCTGGTCTTTTCTCTCTGTATCTTCCTCTGCATCAGTCTCTCTTCTTTAAAGTATATATATAAAAAGCCAGGCTTATGTCTTCACCACCCCCAGCTGCAGGAGGAAAGCTTCACAAGTGGTGAAGCAGTGCTGCAGGTGTTCCTTTTTCCCTATCAGTTTTGTCTATCCAGTAAATTAGAAAAAAAAAAAAAAAAAAAGAGGTTTAAGAAATAGCTGACTTGGCTTGAGTGTCGCTTTGCCATGTACGCCTCTCACGTTCAAGCCCAGCCCCCACTGCACTGAAAGAAGCTTTGGTGCTGTGGGTTTTTTTTTCCCCTTTTTCTTTCCTTTTTTTTTTTTTTTAAAAAGTATTCCCTTTTGTTGCCCTTGTTTTATTGTTGTTGGATAGGACATAGAGAAATGGGAGAGGAGGGGAAGACAGAGAGGGGGAGAGAAAGACAGACACCTGCAGACCTGCTTCACCGCCTGTGAAGTGACTCCCCTGCAGGTGGGGAGCGGGAAGCTTGAACCGGGATCCTTAAACTGGTCCATGCGCTTTGCGCCACGTGCACTTAACCCATTGCGCTACTGTCCGACTCCCTTCTTTTCTTTTTTTTAGATCTATTTTTAGATAGGACAGAGAGAAATTGAGAGAGGAGGGGGAGATAGAAAAGGGAAGAAAAAGACAGACACCTGCAGACCTGCTTCATCTCTTGTGAAGCAACCCCCTATAGATGGGGAGCCAGGGACTTGAACCAGGGACTTTGTGTGGGTCCTTGAGCTTGCTTTGTACTATGTGTGTTTAACCCAGTGTGCCACCGCCCAGGTCCTCCCCCCCCCCCCCCGTGGTTTCTTTTCATGCTCAGAACAAACAAACACCAGCATTATTTAGTCACACAGATCAGATGGTGACATTTTACCAGAGTTTCCCAAAAGGGGCTTCAGCCTTTCCTTTTGTTTCTGTTTCTAAGAAAAGTGATGGAAAAGGGTCTTGAGACAGCAGAGAAAATACTGCTCCTTGAAAAATACCATGAAGAGACAGAAGAGGTAGTAGGAGGCGGGTATCGCGCAGTGCAGGAATTTCAGGACCTCTGCCCAGTGGTGAAGTGGCTAATACCAGTCCACTCAGAGAATTAGGGAAGGGGGAAAGGCAGCAGACCTGGGTGAACCTGAGGGGTGGGGGCACAAGTCAAGTTACTGAAGCAAATGCAGGATGTGAAGAGACCTCTCAGCATGTGGAGAAAAGTGAAAAGTCAAAGTAAGAACAAAAAAATAGAAAGTCAGCTGGGGGCCGGGGTAGAGCTACGAAAACAGCTAAGAAAAGAGACTCATGCCGGAGGCTCTGAAGGTCAGGTTCGTAAGCCAGAGCTGAGCAGGGCTCTGGGGAAAAACAAAGGTCAGCTCAGGAGCTAAAACGTAGGATGAGTAGTAGTGGCTGAAACAGAAGGTGACATTAAACAGAAGTAGGAACTGAGGCTAGCTGAAGACAGAGTTCTAGATTTGAAGAATGAATTAGATTCGTAAATAGAGAAAACTCACAGGGTGCCACTCAATTTTAATGCAAAGAAGGCATCGCCTGGATGTGTTCTGGCTGCAGTATTCAATTTGAAGATTTTATTTCTTAAAATTTTTTATATTTATTTTCCCTTTTGTTACCCTTGTTTTTCATTGTTGTTGCAGTTATTATTTTTTTATCTTTATTTGTTGGTTAGAGACAGTCAGAAATTGAGAGGGAAGGGGGTGATAGAGAGGGAGAGAGACAGAGAGACACCTGCAGCCCTGCTTCACCACTTGTGAAGCTTTCCCCCTGCAGGTGGGGACCGGGAGCTCGAACCTGGGTCCTTGTGCGCTATGACATGTGCTTCAACCAGGTGTGCCACCACCTGGCCCCTGTTGTTGTAGTAGATGTCATTGTTAGATAGGACAGAGAAATGGAGAGAAGAGGGGAAGACGGGGAGAGATAGACACCTGCAGACCTGCTTCATGCTTCGCCGCCTGTGAAGCAACTCCCCATTAGGTGGGGAGCCAGGGACTTGAACCAGGATCTTTACGTCAGTCCTTGCACTTTGCGCCATCTGTGCTTAACCTGCTGTGCTACCCTCCGACTTCTAATTTGAAGATTTAAAAAAAAGCTATACAGACCTCTAGACAAGGAAGGTCACCTTTAAAAAGACAGTCAGTGTCATTTCAGCTTTTTCTCTTTACAACTCTAAATGCAGAAGACATTGAACCAATCTACAGACTTTGAAGGAAAATCATTTTCAACCAAGAAATTAAGTATCCTGCCAAGATACTATCTCCATATGAAAGTATATCCCTAGCTAGGACTGGGGAGACAGCATAATGGTTCTGCAAAGAGACTTTCATGCCTGAGGCTCCAAGGCTCCAGGTTCAATCCCCAGCACCACCATAAGCCAGAGTTGAGCAGTGTTCTGGTCTCTCTCCCCTCTCTGTATTTCTCATTAAAAGAAAGAAATAGGGCGGGGAGGTGGGCAGTAGCGCAGCAGGTTAAGCGCACGTGGTGCGAAGTGCAAGGACTAGTTTAAGGATCCCGGTTCGAGCCCCGGCTCCCCACCTGCAGGGGAGTCCCTTCACAGGTGGTAAAGCAGGTCTGCAGGTGTCTATCTTTCCCCTTCTCTGTCTTCCCCTCTTCTCTCCATTTCTCTCTGTCCTATCCAACCACGATGACATCTATAACAACAATAATAACTACAACAACAATTAAAAAAACAAGGGCAACAAAAGGGAAAATAAATAATTATAAAAAAAACTTAAAAAAAAAAAGAAATAGTGACCTAGGAGGTGGCACAGTGGCTAAGGAACTAGACTCTCAAACATGAGGTCCTGAGTTCAATCCCCGGCAGCACATGTACCAGTGATGTCTGGCTCTTTCTCCTCCTATCTTTCTCATTAATAAAATAAATAAAATCTTTAAAAATAATAAATAAATAGGCCGGAGGGTAGATAGCATAATGATTATGCAGAGAGACTCTTGTGCCTGAGGCTCCAAAGTCCCAGGTTAAATCCCTCACACCACCATACCAGAGCAGTGCTCTGGTAAAAAATAAAAAGAAATAGTGGTCCGGGAGGTGGCACAGTGGATAAGGCTTTGGACTGTCAAGCATGAGGTCCCGAGTTCAATCCCTGGCAACAAATGCACCAGAGTGATTACTGGTTCTTTCTCTCCTGTCATTTCTCATGAATAAATAGTCTTTAAAAATAAAGTAAAAATTAAAAAAAGAAAGTTATGTCCCTAGATGTATCCCTTCTGTTATTTTTGCCTGTGCTCTAGTGGATGTCAGATGGAAGCCTTATGCTCTAACCACGCTGTGCTTATATTCTGCTTTACCGTCCTCATTGGAAGTGATTTGAGGAGTCATTCCTCATTTCAAAATTCCTGTGCAGAGGCCTGGCAAAATACCTCATCTGGTTAGTGCGGGTTCTGCTTGCTAGCATCCCAGGCCCCTGCCTCACTGGGCTCCCCTCCCCCCCCCCCACCTCCCTTCCATTCCTTTCCCTTCCCTTCCCCTCCTCTCTCCTCCCCTCCTCTCCCCCCGCATCCCCTCCCTTCCCCTCTCTCCTTTCTTCTCCTTACATCAAGCTTTGTTCAGCTCTGGCTTGCAATGGTGCTGGGGACTGAACCTGTTGTGTAGGCACGAAGGTCTTTCTGCATAAAAACATAAATTAGGGGCAGGGGGGAGTCGGGCTGTAGCACAGCGGGTTAAGCGCAGGTGGCGCAAAGCACAAGGACCGGCATAAGGATCCCGGTTCGAACCCCGGCTCCCCACCTGCAGGGGAGTCGCTTCACAGGCGGTTGAAGCAGGTCTGCAGGTGTCTATATTTCTCTCCTCCTCTCTGTCTTCCCCTCCTCTCTCCATTTCTCTCTGTCCTATCCAACAACGACAACAACAATAATAACTACAACAATAAAACAACAAGGGAAACAAAAAGGAATAAATAAATAAAAAAAATAAATATTAAAAAAAACTCAAAAAAAAATTAGGGGCAGGGGAGACAGCATAATTATGATGCAAAAAGACTTTCATGCTTGGGGCTCCAAGCTCCCAGGTTCAATCCCTAGCACCACCATAAACCAGAGCTGAGTTGTGCTTTATTTGGAAGAGGGAGGGGGAGAGAAATATATATAATTAGGTAAAATAAGGATTTCTGACAGGATAAGCAGTGCGTTATGTGTGTTCTTTTTTTTCTCTAGATCCAGAGAGCCAGACCTTGAAAGAACATTTAATTGATGAATTGGATTATGTGTTAGTCCCAGCTGAGGCCTGGAATAAGTTATTAAACTGGTATGGCTGTGTTGAAGGTCAGCAGCCCATTGTCAGAAAAGTGAGTACAGGGCACCGTTGGGTGGTGGGTGGCGGGTGCCACGAGGCTGATTGTGCACACAGTGCTGTGCGGAAGGCCCTGGGCTCAAGCCTTCAGTTTCTGCCTGCAGAGGGAAAGCTTCATGATGCAGCAGTGCTGCAGGTGTCTGCATCTGCACTCCCTGTCAGTTTGTCTCCGTCTCTAGCCAATAAAATTAACAGACTTACTTATTTTTTTTAAAAAGTTAGGGAAAAGTGAGTGCCTGAATTGTCCTGCTATTAATGCCAACTGTTGTTCCCTGAGTAACACTGACTGTTCCTCAACTTCCTAAAATACTAGTGTACCTGATGATCTGATGAAGTTGTTTGAGAACTTTTTACTGGTTCTCTTGAGATTTTTTTTTTTCGCTTCTAGGATTATTTCTGGGGCTTGGTGCCTAGACTGTGAATCCACTGCATCTGGTGGCCATTTTAGTTTCTTTTGTTGTTGCCCTTCTTGTTGTTATTGATGTCGTTGCTGTTGGACAGGACAGAGAGAAATCAAAAGAGGAGGGGAAAACGGAGAGGTGGACAAAAAGACAGACACCTGCAGACCTGCTTCACCATCTGTGAAGCGACCCCCTCTGCATGTGGGGAGCCAGAGGCTTGAACCGGTCCTTGTGCTTTGCGCCATGTGCGCTTAACCCTCTGCGCTACCGCCCAGCCCTCAAGAATTTTGATTTTGAGTGGTGGTGAGTGAGGTTGCTTACCCAGGTTGGAATTGTGAGTGACTGCCAATCATCAGAAATGACACGGCTTAGAATTCACGCGGCTGTGCCTAGTGAGTGCTTTCTGGAAGGCTGTGAGAAAGTCCACTTGGGAGATACAGGGATGCAGAGTAATGTGTTGCCTTAACGTTTCTCTTTTCTTTTTCTGGGGGAAGCTTGGGCCTCCTCATACGAGCACAGTTTCTTCTCTGGGCTCCTTTTTCTCATTCGAATAGAGATACCATATCTCTGGAGGATGCCACCTCCTGTGTGGTGCCTGGACTTGAACCTAAGCCACACCTATGCCAAGATATGTATCTTAGCCAGTGAGCTATCTCTCCAGCCCACATGTTACCGTTCTTTTTTTTTTTTTTTTTTTCTTTTTCTCATAACCTTTCAAAGTAGGTGGTTTAACTGAACAATCCCCCGGCTGCTTTTATAAACTCTCTTGTTGCTTTTCCCTTTGTGCTTAAGACTTTTGGTCACTCTGCCCAGAGCAAGTTAGATTCAATTTTATTCTTTTTTTTTTTTTTTTTTTTTTTTTAGAGACAGAAATTGAGCAAGAGGGAGATAGAGGAGAGGGAATGAGAGAGAGACACCTGCAGACCTGCTTCACCAGTTGGGAAGCTTTCCCCCTGCAGGTGGGGACCAGGGTCTTGAACCTGAGTCCTTGCGCACTCTGTGAGTGCTTAGCCAGGTGCGCCACTGCCTGGCTACTACCTTTTTATATTTCAACTTAGAACCAAAAACTTTGGGCAGGGTAGACAGCAGAATAGTTACGTAAAAATACATTCATGCCTCAGGTTCCAAAGTCCCAGGTTCAGTCCCCTGTACCATCAGAAGCTAGAGCTGAGAGCTGAGCAGTGCTCTGGTCAGTCTCTCTTCCAAAAATCTTCCTCCATTTCTCTTTCCCTGCCCTTCATTAAAATGTATTGAAAAGGGTGGGTGGCGGCACACCAGCTTTAATGCACACGGACCTGGGTTCAAGCCTCTGGTTCCCACCTGAAGCAGGGAAGCTTCATGAGCAGTAAGCAATGCTGCAGGAGACTCTCCTCTATCTCTCCCTTCCTTCTTAACTTCTGTCTGTATCTAAAATCGAAAATAAAATAAAAAATGGGGGTAGTGCAGCGGGTTAAGCGTACCTGGTGCAAAGCAAGGACCAGCGTAAGGATTCCGGTTCGAGCCCCTGGCTCCCCACCTGCAGGGGGTCGCTTCACGGGTGGTGAAACAGGTTTGTAGGTGTCTGTCTGTCTCCCTCTCTGTCTCCCCGCCCTCTACTTCTCTGTCCTCTCCAACAGTAATGACATCTATAATGACAGCAATACCAGCGACGATGACAATAAACAAGGGCAACAAAATGGGACAAATGGCCTCCAAGAGCTGTGGACTCCTAGAGCAGGACCGAGCCCCAGCGGTAACCCTGGAGGCAAAAGAAAAAAAAAATGTGGTCAGGGAGGTGGTGCAGTAGATAAAGCATTGGACTCTCATGTTTGAAGTCCTGAGTTCAATCCCCAGCAGCACATGTACCAGAGTGATGTCTGGTTCTTTCTCTTTTCTCCTGCCTTTCTCATGAATAAAGAAAGAAAATCTTCAATAAATAAATAAATAAAATAAAGAAAGAATCTGAAAAAGCTGAGGGCTTGGGGGGGGGTCAGTAATGAGGAACGTGCTGACCTGTCCATGTCCTCTTCAGCTTGCGATGCTCTTGTGTGGCTGAGCACTCTGGGAGAACTTGACTAGATTCGCTCGTCGTCTGGTTTGACCGAATTGAGAGGACTAGCACGATCCTCATTAAGTGTGAACAGTGTCTCTCGTCATGCAGTGCTGTCGCTCACTCTGGCTCCACCACGCTGCTCTTGACTGGTGCTAGGAAGGGGAAATGTTCTTTTAAATTCGCAGCATAGATTGCGAGTGACTTCAGAAGCCTGGGCTCTGCTTTCCTGTTTCCTTAAGGAAGGTTATATAGTCCTGTGACTTCTGTCTTTTGCCACTGATGGAACACTGATCGTGAGAGCATCCAGCTGTGGGCCGCTCTCCTCACCTCTGCGTCTTGTCCCAGGTTGTAGAGCACGGCTTATTTGTCAAGCACTGCAAAGTGGAAGTGTATTTGCTGGAACTGAAGCTCTGTGAGAACAGTGACCCTACCAATGTGCTGAGTTGCCATTTCAGCAAGGCGGATACCATTGGTGAGTGTCTGGTCGGGTTCAGGTGTGTCTGGTTGCAGAGCATTGTGGTCATGAGAGCTAAGTGTGTGCCCTTTTGAGACTTGTTACCCCGATAGTCTTGGCTTAGGATCACCAGTCCTGAAGTGCGATTCTGCTTAATTTAATTGAAATATATGTATAAAATTTGATAGGCTAGAGAGATATTGAGAGAAGGGTGAGAGAAAGTGAGACACCTGCACACCTGCTTCTCTACATGCACACACATGAGGTCTAGGGGTTTGGACCTAGGTTCTTTTGCATGGTAACATGTACGCTCAACCTGGGTGCACCACTGCCTGGCCCCTTTATTTATTTTTTGGCCCCTTTATTTTTATTTCAGACAGCCATCAGAGCACTGCTTGGTTCTGGCTTGTAGTTGAGTCAGAGGTTGAACCTGGGCCCTGGGGCGTCAGGCATACTAATACTGTGCCCTGATGTCTCGAGCTGCTCGCCCAGCTTTTTCTAAATCTGTGTTCCTAGTCTCCTCTCCCCCATAGAACATTTGAAAGGAGAGACTACAGCAGCCCTCCACCACCCATGGAAGTCCCCTGTGTGCTGTCCATGGTAATCCCACTGGTTGCAGAACTTGAGCCCTGCCTCACTCATAATAAGATTTAAACCCTACTGGATGAGCTGTCTGCAGCCTCAGGGCTAATTCAAACCAGATCTGTCTTAACTCCCAAACGATTCTGTTTCCACCTGTACTCGTTGCTTCTGTGGTGTAAGTGAGTAACTGTATTATCAGTTACTAGGGGAAGTGTAGGAAGAGTTCATGAATGTACAAGTCTGAGAGGATTTAGCCGTGGGAATCAGGCTAAGGTCAGTCAGAAGTTCTTTTTTTCTTTCTAGAGCGAGGCAGAAAGAGAAAGGGTAGAGACAAGGCTCAGACTTGGGCCATATACGTGACACAGAAGCAGCAGACTATCCAAGTGAGCTATTCCGCTGGTCTCCAGTCAGAACTTTTGATCCAAAGTGACCCTGTGAACTGAAAAGCAGTTAAGTATTAGCTTGCATGTCTGTCTGTAGCATTGTTTTTGGAGACAGTCCTGAGTGATGACTCTTTTTCCCAGCAACCATTGAGAAGGAGATGCGGAAGCTGTTCAACATTCCGGCAGAACGGAAAACACGACTGTGGAACAAGTACATGAGCAACACCTACGAGCAGCTGAGCAAACTAGACAACACTGTCCAGGACGCTGGGCTGTACCAGGGTCAGGTAGGAGGGCCCGGGCCGCGCCCTAGCCCCCAGCGGGTGTTCTGCAGGTTCTGGATTCTGACTGTTAGCGGTGAGGTGGTGAACTCACGCTTTACTTGGTTTTCCCTTTTACTTAGGTGCTGGTAATTGAGCCCCAGAATGAAGATGGCACATGGCCGAGGCAAACCCTGCAGTCAAAGTAAGTGAACCTTGTTGGCGGGTACTCTTTCTGAAAGCAGTTACTAGTGCTAAGAAAAATGGCCTTAATTGGGTGAAAAAAGAGCATCAAGTTTCCTATCAAGAGTATAATTCTGACCTTGGCAGTGGTCTCAGGAAGCTCTGTCAGGGTTTGTGAAGAGGCAGAGTTGCGTGTTGAATGAGAAGAAGAAGAAAAGAGCCTGGGCCTTGGAGTGTGGCTTTCCCAAGAGGAGGCTTTGTTTTTGCAAAGGATTTGATCCAGCCCCCACCTGTGGTTAAAAGTTCTGATCTAGGGAGTCGGGCGGTAGCGCAGCGGGTTAAGCGCACGTGGCGCAAAGCGCAGGGACCGCCGTAAGGATCCCGGTTCGAGCCCCCGGCTCCCCACCTGCAGGGGAGTCGCTTCACGGGCGGTGAAGCAGGTCTGCAGGCGTCTGTCTTTCTCTCCCCCTCTCTGTCTTCCCCTCCTCTCTCCATTTCTCTGTCCTATCCAACAACAAATCAACATCAACAATGGCAATAATAACCGCAACGAGGCTGCAACAACTAGGGCAACCAAAAAAAAAAAAGGGGGGGGGGATGGCCTCCAGGAGCGGTGGATTCATGGTGCAGGCACCGAGCCCAGCAATAACCCTGGAGGGGAAAAAAAAAAAGTTCTGATCTAAAGGAATGGGCCTGGGCGGTAGTGCCCAGGGTTAAACACACACAGTACGAAGCGAAAGGACCCACACAATGAACGCAGTTTGAGCCCCGGGCTCCCTGGCGGTGGTGGGGTGTGTGTGTGTGTGTCACTCCACAAGTGGTGAAGCAGGTCTGCAGGTGTCTGTCTATCTTTCTGTCCTCCTTTCTCTCCTCCTCCTGTCAATTTCTCTGTCCTAGCCAATAAAATGGAAAAAATGGCCTCCAGGAGCAGTGGATTTGTAGTGCTGGCATCAAGCCCCAGCGATAACCCTGGAGGCAAAAACAAAACGAAACAAAAATAACAGGGGGTCTGGGTTTTGTGTGACTTAAAGGGAATAGTGCGATTCCAGTGAGCTGTTTATTGCGTTTTACCTGTCGCCCCTGGCAGGATCTCTCGCATGCTGCCACTGCTCGGGGTGACCCCTGTTTCCTTTTTTTTTTTTTAATTTTTATTTAGTTTCCCATTTATTGCCCCTTTTTTAAATTGTTGTTGCAGTTATTGTTATTAACGTTTTTGTTAGATAGGACAAAGAGAAATGGAGAGAAAGAGAGACATCTGCAGACCTGCTTCACCGCCTGTGAAGGGACTCCCCTATAGGTGGGGAGCCGGGGGCTCCAACCGGGATCCTTATGCCGGTCCTTGCGCTTCGCACCACATGCGCTTAACCCGCTGCGCTACCGCCCGACTCCCCCTGGTTTTAAATGTCAGAAGCAGAGACGCTACAGCTCCACTCCACCATTCATGGAGCGTTCCCCGGTGCCATGCACCATACCAGGGGCTTGAACACAGGTCCTTGCGGGAAGTAATGTGTGCATTCTCCTAGGGCAGCTGTTTCCTGACCCTAGTCCTTTCTCCATTCTTCCTCTTCCTTCCTCCTGAGCTAGAGTGTGAAGGAGACCACAGCCCCGAAGCTTCCTTCCGGGCTTCGCACATGGCAAAGCAGCACCCTCCCCAGCTGACTCTGCCTGCCTTCTACCTCCTCCTGCAGTGGGATCATTGTCCTAGAACTTGCTAGGGGTGTGCTTCTATTTTTTTTTTCCTTTCCTTTTTTTTTTTTTTTTTTGCCTCCAGGATTATCCCTGGGGCTTGGTGCCTGCACTACGAATCCACTGCTCCTGGAGGCTATTTTTCCCTTTTGTGGCCTTGTTGTTTATCATCATTATTATTATTGTTATTGATGTTGTGGTATAGGACAGAGAGAAATGGAGAGAGGACGGGAAGACGGGGGTGGGCTGGGGGGCGTAGGAAAAAGATAGACACCTGTAGACCTGCTTCACTGCTTGTGAAGTGACTCCCCTGCAGGTGGGGAGCCGCGGGCTTGAACTGGATCCTTATTCCGGTCCTTGGGTTTTGCACCATGTGCGCTTAACCCGCTGTGCTATTGCCCAGCTCTCATTACTCTGTTTTTTTTCCTCCAAGGTTATTGCTGGGCACGGTGCCTGCACCATGAATCCACCGCTCCTGGAGGCCATTTTTTCCCCCTTTTGTTGCCCTTGTTGTTGTAGCCTCGTTGTGGTTATTATTATTGCCATTGTTGATGTTATTCGTTGTTGGATAGGACAGAGAGAAATGGAGAGAGGAAATGGTTTAGAGGACTGAACGTGGAGCTTTCGGTGCCTGAAGCTACTAGCAGTGGTCTTATCTCCCCAGCTCACTGTGTTGATTTTATAGTGGTGGGTTCAATGTTCCTTGAAGAATCAGTTAGGAGCTCTCTTGAGAAACATGCCTAGAAGAGACATTTTGCTGACAGTCTGAAGGCTCTTATAAATACCCTGAGTCCTAGCCTTTGATCCCAGTTGAAAAAACACTGGTTACTATTTCTTTTTCTTTTTTTTTTTACTACATTTTTATTTATTATGGATAGGGACAAAAATTGAGAGGGGAGGAGGTAGAGAGGGAAAGAGATAAGAGAGACACCTGCAGCCCTGCTTCACCTCTTGTGAAGCTTTCCCTTATAGGTGAGAACTAGGGGCTTGAACCTGGGACCTTGAGCACTGTAATGTGTGTGTTTAACTGGGTGCACGTCTTCCTGGCCCCTTGGTCACCGGTTCCTTATTAGAATAGCACCGCCCTTCTCCAGGCTGCCCACATTCTCACTAGAAGTTGAGGGCTATGCTAGGTTACTGTATAGAAGGGAATTACAGGTGGAATTAATGATCTTGCAATGGAGAGAGTAACTCACTATCGTCACATAACCATAAAGGATCGTCGTTTCTTAAAGAGGGAAAGAAGAGACAAGAGAAGAGATGTAGAACTGATGAAATACGAGAAAAGGCAGATTAGCTGTGAGTCAGGTATGTGCGCAGCTTCTAGGAGTGCCTAGAACCTTCACCACACGGCAGTGCTTAGTGCACCCTACTTTTCCGTAAAGAATTGCTCGCTTACTACTGACTGGGGGTGTGGGAGAGCCAGAGTGTCACTGCACATGCTGCCAAGGAGCGCCTTCAGGACCACATGCTCTATAGTCCAATTCTCCAGCCTCCCGGGATGCCCGACATCCCTTGATTTAATTTTTTTTTTTTTGTGCTTTTGACTGAGTAGTGTTCTATTGTAGCCTGAGTTCAGCAGTACGTCATGATGAACTGACACTTATTTGTACCATATTAATTTGACGTACTCAAAGTTCAGTTTTAGTCTTCATTACATAGTTGACTTCTTTTGCCTGATTTGCCTGCCTAGCCGCCCCTTTACTTTCCTCTTTTTTTTTTTAATTTTTAACCAGAGCACTGTTCAACTCTGGCTTATGGTGGTGTGGGGGATTGAACCTGGGACTTTGGAACCTTAGGCATGAGAGTCTGTTTGCATAACCATTATGCTATCTATCCTCTGCCCTTTACTTTCCTCCTTTACAACCTCAGTGCTAACTGAAAATTGTTTCAGACTTCTAAAACTATAATTTACATTTTTTAAGAGAAGAATGTGAGGGCCAGGCAGTGGCGTACCTAGTTTAGCGCACACATTACAGTGCACGAAGATCCAGGTTCAAGTCTCTGGTCCCCACCTGCAGGGGCAAAGCTTCACAAGTGGTGAAGCGGGTCTGCAGGTGTCTTTGTCTCTCCCTGTCTATGTTTTCCATTCCTCTCAATTTCTCTGTCTATCAAATAAATAAATAAATAAATAAATAAATAAATAAGAATGTGACAGATTGTGTGTGTATAATTTTTTTTTTTGCCTCCATGGTTATGGCTGGGGCTCGGTGCCTGCACCACACATCCACTGTTCCTGGAGGCTATTTTTTCCCCTTTTGTTGCCCTTGTTATAATGTTTATTTTTGAGATAAAGCGTGTGGTCTAGGAGATGGCACAGTGGATAAAGCATTACACTCTCAAGCATAAGGTCCTGAGTTCACTCCCTGGCAGCACATGTACCAGAGTGATATCTGGTTCTTTGTCTCTCTCCTATCTTTCTAATTAAAATCTTGAAAGAGTGAGAGAAACCAGAGCTCTGCTTAGTGTTCTGGGCTCGGTGCCTGCACCATGAATCCCCCGCTCCTGGAGGCCATTTTCACCCCTTTTTTGTTGCCCTAGTTGTTGCAGCCTCGTTGTGGTTATTATTGCCATTGTTGACATTGCTTTGTTGTTGGATAGGACAGAGAGAAATGGAGAGAGGAGGGGAAGACAGAGAGGGGGAGAGAAAGATAGACACCTGCAGACCTGCTTCACCGCCTGTGAAGCGACTCCCCTGCAGGTGGGGAGCCGGGGGCTCGAACCAGGATCCTTACGCCGGTCCCTGCGCTTTGTGCCACGTGCGCTTAACCCACTGCGCCACTGCTCGACCCCCCTTTTCTGGGGATTTTTTAAAAAAAATATTTTTTAAATATTTCCCTTTTGTTGCCCCCTTTTTTTTATTGTTGTAGTTATTATTGATGTCGTTGTTGTTGGTTAGGACAGAGAGAAATGGAGAGAGGAGGGGAAGACAGAGGGGGAGAGAAGATAGACACGAGACACTTGCAGACCTGCCTCACAGTCTGTGAAGCAACGCCCCTGCAGGTGGGGAGCTGGGGGTTTGAACCGGGATCCTTATGCTGGTCCTTGCACTTTGCGCCACCTGCGCTTAACCCTCTGTGCTACCGCCCGACTCCTGGTGCTGGAGTTTCTGAGACCTCAGTTATGTAGATCAGGTGTGCTACTTCTGCAAACTCGCCTTGGCCTTGCATTGAGAGAGAGAGAGAGAGAGAGTGTGTTTTCTCTCCCAGAACACAGCTCTGGTTACGGTGGTCCTGGGGATTGGACCTAGAACTTTGGTACTTCCTGCATGAAAATCTTTTTGCAGAGCCGTTAGAGTAGCTCTCCAGCTTTGTGGACGGGGGGTGGACAGCATGATGGTTATGCACAGACTCTCATGTGAGGCGCCAAAGTCCCAGCTTCAATCCCTGCACCACCGTAAGTCAGAGTTGTAAGTGCTCTGGTAAGAAAATAAAAAAATAAAGCCGTTTTTGTGCTAATTTGTCACTGGAGCTATAGCTGCTCAGTCCAGTCCAGTGGCCCAAAGTAAAAACACCTTCAAGGAATAGCAAATGCCTTCAGAGCGAGTGAGAATAGCATAAAACCTGAGGACCCCTTGTAGCAAATGTGGTTGGACTTCAGCTTGCAAGGTGTGGTTGTCAGCTCTGGACTAAAGGGGATTGTGTACTGGTCCAGGAAGTATCCTGGTCCTCTTCCCAGTGTTGCTTCTTTTCATTCCGTAAGGCCCAAGATTCCCGTGACAGAACACAACTTTTTAGAAAAGACCAGGGGCCCGGACGGTGGCACACTGGGTTAGGCAGCACAGTACTGTGCGCAAGGATCCCAGTTTGAGCCCCCGGCTCTCCACCTGCAGAGGGGTCGCTTCACAAGCGGTGAAGCAGGTCTGCAAGTGTCTCTCTTCCCCTGTATCTCCCCCCTCCCCTTTCAATTTCTCTGTCATATCCATTAAAAAAGAAAAAAAGAAAGAAGAAAAGAAAAATCGCTTCCAGGAGTAGTGAGTATATAGTGCTGGCACCAAGCCCCAGTGATAACCCTGGAGGCAACGCCAACAGAAAAGACGCTCAATGAGATTTGGTGGAGGTTGGAATCTCTTGGTAGAATGATGAGTGAGCTCTTTCTGGAAAGCCTTGTGGCATTTTCCCCACCTCACCCTTCAGCTTCTTCTATAGATGCTGAGAATATAGCAATACACAAAAGACAGTTTCTCTGTTTATTGAGCAGAAAGTAAGTATGAGAAACACAGCTCTGGCGGCTGCTAAGTACTGGGGGGGGCAGAGAAGTCAGTCAGTCAGTGCGAGGGGGGGCAGAGAAGCCAGTCAGTCAGTGCGAGGGGGAACCAGAGAAGCCAGTCAGTCAGTGCGAGGGGGGCAGAGAAGTCAGTCAGTCAGTGCGGGGGGACCAGAGAAGCCAGTCAGTCAGTGCGGGGGGAACCAGAGAAGCCAGTCAGTCAGTGCGGGGGGACCAGAGAAGCCAGTCAGTCAGTGCGGGGGAACCAGAGAAGCCAGTCAGTCAGTGCGAGGCTTTTGAAAGCTTTTGTTGTTGTTGTTGTTTTCTGATTAACAAGAAAGGGAGAGAGGAACCAGAACATCCCTCTGGCATCAGACTGAGGACCTCATGCCTGTAAACTCTGCCCTCTGTGCCACCTCCTGGACTACAAAAGGACATATTTCAGCAGGATGATGGGGAGCCCCTACTGAGGAGTCTTTTGAACAGTTCTGACAGAGATGAGGACATCAGCAGTAAGTTCGAAACTGAATGAGGGAGGAGAACTTTTGTAAGACAGGGAGCTGGACAAGTCTTTCTTTCTTTTTCCTTTCTTTCGTTCTCTCTCTCTCTCTCTCTCTCTTTTTAATCACCACTGGAGCTTAGTGCCTGCATGACAACTGTACCATTCCCAGAACCCTGTTGTTTTCCTTTTTTCTTTTTTGATAGAAGTAGAGAGAGGGGGGGCGCTCCTCCAGCACTGGTCCAGTAGAGTGTCATCTTCCCCCTTCAGGTGGGGACTAGGGGTGAACCCCAATCCTGGTCCATGGTAGGTAATGTGTGTGCTCTACCGTGCACGCCACGCCACTGCCTGGCCCCAGTGCCGAAGCTCCGAAGTAAACTAGGCTTGGTTCCAGACCAGGAGGAGTTGTGACTAAACAAAGGTAAGATGAGAAAGGCTGAGGCCCCAGATGATCAGGTGGTATGCCCTCTCATCTCAGTGAGTCTCTAGATTCTAACCTTGTCTTTAGGGCAGGTGGGAAGTTGTTGGAATGCTGTGATAGAGGAGTAATTTGGCTCAGCTCTGGCTTATAGTGGTGCCGGGCATTGAACCTGGGACTTCAGGTATGAACATCCTTTTTGCATAACCAGTATGCTGTCTCCTCAGCCCGAGTAATAGGATCTTATCTGGTATGACCCAGGTGGTGCAGGGTTAAGCATTGGGCTGGCTTGTATGAGGTCTGGAGTGTGAGTCCTGACACCACATATGCTAGAGTGAGTGATACTCTGGTCCGTCCCTTCCTTCCTTCCTTCCTTCCTTCCTTCCTTCCTTCCTTCCTTCCTTCCTTCCTTCCTTCCTTCCCTTTCTTCCTTTTTTTATATTTATTTTTCCCTTTTTGTTGCCCTTGTTTTTGATTGTTGTTGTAGTTATTGTTGATGTTGTTGGATAGGACAGAGAGAAATGGAGAGAGGAGGGGAAGACAGTGGGGGAGAGAAAGACAGACACCTGCAGACCTGCTTCACCACCTGTGAAGCGATGCCCCTGCAGGTGGGGAGCCGGGGACTTGAACCAGGATCCTTACACCGGTCCTCACGCTTTGCACCACATGTGCTTAATCTGTTCTACTACCTCACTCCCTCTTTTTTTTTTTTTTAAGGATTTATTTTTTTATATTTACTTTCCCTTTTGTTGCCCTTGTTTTTTTTTTAAACTTTATTTATTATTGGGTAGAGACAGAAATTGAGGGGGAGGGGAGGTAGAGATGGAGAGAGAGAGACACCTGCAACCCTGCCCACCACTTGTGAAGCTTTCTCCCTGCAGGTGGGGACTAGGGGCTTGAACACAGACAGGTCCTTGCGCACTGTAGTATGCGCACTTAACCAGGTGCACCACTGCCTGGCCCCGCCCTTGTTGTTTTTTATTGTTGTCGTAGTTATTATTGTTATTCTTGTCTGTCTTCCACTCCGCTCTCAGTTTCTCTCTCGTCTAATAATACAAAGGGGGAGGGGAAAGAGGCCCCTGAGAGCAGTGGATTTGCAGTGCCGGTGGGCACCAAGCCCCAGTGATAACCCAGGTAGGTGGTAATAAAAAAAAAAATCAGTTTGGGGAGTCGGGTGCTAGTGCAGCGGGTTAAGCGCAAAGCTCAAGGATCAGCGGTAAAGATCCCGGTTCCCCACCTGCAGGGGAGTTGCTTCACAGGTGGTGAAGCAGGTCTGCAGGTGTTTTACTTTCTCTCCCCCTCTCTGTCTTCCCCTCCTCTCCATTTTTTTTGTCCTACCCAACAACAACATCAATAACAACAACAACAATGACTACAACAATGAAAAACAAGGACAACAAAAGGGGAAATAAGTAAATAAATATAAAAAAAACAATTTGAAGGTCTGAAGAATGCTATAAGACAGTATGAATGGGGTAAATTAATTAGTAGAAAATACTAAAATAAAAATACATTGGAGAATGAAAGTAAAAACATTTACCGAAGTCGAGAGGGAGGAGGCACACACCTGCAGCCATTCTTCTCCACTCCTCAGCTCTCCGCTGCAGGTGGGAAGCAGGGGCTTGAACCCGGGTCCTTGCGCATTGTAATGTGAGCACTTAACTAGGTGTGCCATCACCTGGCCCCAAAAGTAAAAAAATCTTAATATCCATGTAACTGGAGATAACTAGGATAATGGAAATAAAATGTTAGAAGAAAAAAAAAAGCAAGAAACAACCAAAAATTTCTCAGGTGGCCAGGGGTGTGCACGAGGTAGACGGTGTAAGTCACTGAAATATGAAGCCCATGCTCGGGCTAAGTAGGAGCGTTTCCTAAGAACTCTTAAAAATTTATTTATTGATTGATTTCCCTTTTTATTGCCCTTGTTGTTTTTTATTGTTGTAGTTATTGTTGTTAGTAATGTCATTGTTCAGTAGGACAGAGAGAAATGGAAAGAGAAGGGGAAGACGGGACAGAAAGATAGATACTTGCAGACTTGCTTCACCGCCTGTGAAGGACCCCTGCAGGTGGGGAGCCGGGGCTTGAACCAGGATCCTTATGCGGGTCCTTGTGCTTAGCGCCACCTGTGCTTAGGGCCACCTGCGCTTAACCCGCTGCGCTACCGCCCGACTCCCGGCATGTCTTGTTTTTGTAACTTCATTTCTTTCGTGCAATGCATTACTGTCTGGATTTAGAAAATATTTAATTGGGGGTTAAGTGGTGACATGACACATTTGGCCAGGTGGTGGTAACATTGAGTAGAGCCTAAGGGCCCGGGTTCAAACCCATCTCTGTGTCCCCCCGCCCCCTCCCCCCGGAAAGATACAGAAGCCAAGAGCGCTGCTCTGCCGTGGCCTATGCTGCTGCTGGGGATTGCCCCTGCAACCCGGCGGCCCCAGACACGAAAGTCTCTTGGTAAAACCGTTCTGTTGTTTCCATGCCTTTTATTATTTATTTCTTTACGTATGATCCTTTTTTCTTTTTTTTTATTATTATTATTTTTTTCTCCTCCAGGGTTATTGCTGGGCTCGGTGCCTGCACCATGAATCCACCACTTCTGGAGGCCATTTTTCCCCCCTTTTCGTTGCCCTTGTTTTTGTAGCGTCATTGTGGTTATTATTATTGCCATTGTTGATGTTGTTTGTTGGTTAGGACAGAGAAATGGAGAGAGGAGGGGAAGACAGAGGAGGAGAGAAAGACAGACACCTGCAGACCTGCTTCACCGCCTGTGAAGTGACTCCCCTGCAGGTGGGGAGCTGGGGGCTCGAACCGGGATCCTTGCGCTTTGCGCCACATGCGCTTAACCCGCTGTGCCACCGCCCGACCCCCGATCCTTTTTTCTTTTAAATCACTGGATAGACATAGGGAAATTGGGAGTCAGGCGGTAGCGCAGCTGGTTAAGCGCATGTGGTGCGAAGCACAAGGACCGGCGTAAGGATCCCGGTTTGAAGCTCCCCCACTTCCCCACCTGCAGGGGAGTCTCCCCTTCTGTCTCCCTTCCTCTCTCCATTTCTCTCTGTCCTATCCAACAACGACGATGACAGTAACAACAATAATAACTATAACAATAAAAACAAGGGCAACAAAAGGGAAAATAAATATATGTAAAAAAAAAGAAATAAATTCCCACCTGCAGGGGAGTCGCTTCACAAGTGGTGAAGCAGGTCTCCAAGTGTCTTATCTTTCTCTCTCCCTCTCTGTCTTCCCCTCCTCTCTCCATTTCTCTCTAGAGAAATTGAGAGGGAAAGGAGAAAAATTGGGAGATAGAGGTCCTGCAGTCTGGCTTCATCAGTTGTGAAGCTTTCCCTCTGCAGATAGGACCAGGGGCTTGAACCTGGGTCCTTGCATATTGTAATATGTGTACTCAATCAGTTACACCACCACCTAGCCTCTTTTCTAGAATTAAAAAAAAAATTTATTCTCCTTTGTTGCCCTTGTTGCCTTTTCTAGAATATTTTAAACAAATGTCAAATAAAATTCATTCTGTCTCTATTTTTTATTTTTATTTTTTTAAATTTTTTAAAAAATATTTTATTTTATTTATTTATTCCCTTTTGTTGCCCTTGTTGTTTTATTGTTGTAGTTATTATTATTGTTATCGTCGTTGTTGGATAGGACAGAGAGAAACGGAGAGAGGAGGGGGAGACAGAGGGGGAGAGAAAGATAGACACCTGCAGACCTGCTTCACCGCCTGTGAAGCGACTCCCCTGCAGGTGGGGAGCCGGGGTTCAAACCGGGATTCTTATGCCGGTCCTTGCGCTTTGCTCCACCTGCGCTTAACCTGCTGCGCTACAGCCCGACTCCCTTTATTTTGTTTTTTAATATATATATGTTAAATGTTTATTTTTAAAATTTATTTTTATTATTGGGTAGAAACAGAATTTGAGAGGGGAGGGGATAGTGAGGGGTACAGACAGAGACACACCTTCAGCCCTGCTTCCCCACTGGTGAAGCTTTCCCCCTACAGATGGGGACCGGGGGCTTGAAACCCGGCTCTTTGCACTTTGTAGTGTGGGCACTTAACCAAGTGCACCCCTGCCTGGTCCCCTTGATTTTATTTTTTGTTATTGTCTTTATTGGATAGGGACAGAAATCAGGAGAGAAGGGGGGAGATAGAGAGGAAGAGACAGAGAGACACCTGCAGCCCTGGTTCTCCACTCACAAAGCTCTCCCCCTGCAGGTGGGGACTAGAGGCTTGAATCTGGGTCCATGTGCATTGTAACATGTCCGCTCAATTAGATGCACCACCAACCGGCCCCTATTAAAAATATTTTAATGAGAAAGAGAACACACAGCCTGAACACTGCTCAACTCCACCTTCTGTTGGTGCTAGTGATTGACTCTGAGGCCTTAGAGCTTAAGGATTGAAAGTTTTGAGCATAACTGTTATGCTGTCTCCCTAACCCTTGTTTTTTCTTCATCATCGTCATCGTCATCGTCATCGTCAGTCATTAGCGCTGCTCAGTTCTGGCTGATGATTGTGCTGGATTGAACCTGAGACCTTTGCATATCCATTGTGCTATCTCTCCAGCACCCCTTGGTTTTTTTGTTTTGTTTTGTTTTTTGCGCCTCCAGGGTTATCACAGGCTCCCGATGCTGGCCCTACAAGTCCACTGTTCCTGGCGGTCAGGCCACTTCTTACCCCAAGTTTCAGTGCATGACTGTGTGGACTGATGAGATAGGGAAAGCAATAAGTTTCTTGGCTCTTAAGTAGAATTTATCTTTAAGTAACATGAAAGTAGGCTTTTTGCTTTTTAAATAACTGATACGGGAATTTTTTTAAAATTTATTTTTATTCCCTTTTGTTGCCCTTGTTTTATTGTTATAGTTATTATTGTTGTTGATGATGTCGTCGTTGTTGGATAGGACAGAGAGAAATGGAGAGAGGAGGGGAAGACAGAGGGGAAGAGAAAGACAGACACCTGCAGACCTGCTTCACCGCCTGTGAAGCGACTCCCCTTGCAGGTGGGGAGCCGGGGGCTTGAACCGGGATCCTTAACACCGGTTCTTGCGCTTTGCGCCACATGCGCTTAACCTGCTGCGCTACCGCCCGACTCCTGGGAATATTTTATTGAGAAGAGACCTAAGGCATTAAATCAGACTTGCTCTTGGCAAAAAAAAAAAAAAAAAAAAAAAAAAGTAGCTTTGTTTCTGTTTCTTTCTGTCTCTCTCAGATCAGGCACCGCACCTAGCAGAAATTTCATTACTTCTCCAAACTCCTCAGCAAGCCCCTATTCCTCAGTGTCCGCCTCTCCCACTGCAAATGCTGGTAGCACTAACACTTGTGGCATGCACAGTTCCGGTGTCAGCCGGGGGTAAGAGCAGGTCCTTTCACTTTGCCTCCTTTTCCTCTGAGTCTTCTCTCAGGCTGCACTAGAGTGCTCTGCCGCCACACGCCGGACAGCATGTGCCGGTTAGTCCTCGGGAGCATGCTGCTCGGGGTCTCTCATTTCATTCCCGCAGGGAAGTGCAGTTCTTACTTGTGACATCACTTACCTCCGAGAGCAGGCGCTTTCCTCAGCACTAAGTCAGTGGTCATCAGAGGGGATCACTGCTCTAAGTATATGGTAGAATCATTTTGGGGGTTTGGTTCTAGCTGCGGGAAGAGTCCTGTCTCCTCCTCTGGATGAATGATTGTTGAGGAGTTTCAGGGACACCTACCACAGCATGTGCATAGGGTCCGAGAGGGTGTGCAGGAACACTCGGGCATGGTCAGAACTGAGTGTGGCCTGGAGGGTGGCGACAGGCGCAAGCTCCTGATTTTGGTAACCACGGTGTTCTTCCCAGATGTCATTTGGCAAGTTAACTTTCTGAAGGGATACAGAATTACTGTTTCCTAAATTCTGAGACTGAAGAATTCAAACAGCATTTTCCTCCCCCTTAAAGATAAAAATAAACTTATCATCTACTGTCAAGTCAAGGAAGGGATGTGTATGGCTGCTGGGGCCCTGGGGCAGAGAGGAGAGAGAATTGCTATGTGGCTGTTTGACCAGGCCAGCCCCCTCGAGGCCCTGGAGCAGCCCGCAGTGTGTCCTGGGGCATATATGCAGCACCCGTGTTTATTGCTCACGTGGTTTGTCTTTTTCCAGTGGATCTGGCTTTTCGTATCATTGTCAAGAGTCTTCACCGTCTAACGTACATCCTGGGCTCTGCGGACTTGGAAACCTGGGGAACACCTGCTTCATGAACTCTGCTTTGCAGGTAGAAGAAGTTCCACCTAATACCAGATCTCCCGGGGTAGTTGGGGCTTGTGCAGGTGTGACCTGCTAAGCTGCTGGGATTCCTCTTCCTGTTGTCCCTAGCTGCCCATGGTTAGCACTTGAGGGATTCCTGCCAGGGCACCTCCCTCCCACTGACGAGTCTAGAAGGATTTCCCAGTTGTTACCAGCAAGTGCTTTCTTTACCAGTGCTAGGCTTGTTTTGCTTAATTCTTTCTTCCTTTTTTTTGCCTCCAAGGTTATTGCTGGGGCATGCTGCCTGCACTACGAATCCACTGCTCCTGGAGGCCTTTTTTCTCCCCCCTTTCTTTTTAAATCTTACATTAAAAAATTTTTTTTTTAATTTATATCCCCTTGCTTTTTAAAAATTTCTTTATTAGGGAATTAATGTTTTGCATTTAATAGTAAATACAATAGTTTGTACATGCATAACATTTCCCAGTTTTCCATATAACAATACAACATATCCCCTTGTTTTTTTTATCGTTGCTGTGGTTATTATTATTCTTGTCATTGATGTCATTGTAGTTGGATAGAACGGAGAAATGGAGAGAGGAAGGGAAGACGGGGAGAGAAAGACAGACACCTGTGGACCTGCTTTGCATCCACAGATGTCTTTCTCTCCCCCTGTCTTCTCCTCTTCTCTCCATTTCTCTCTGTCCTATCCAACAACAAACAGCATCAACAACAACAATAACCACAACAAGGCTACAACAACAAGGGCAACAAAAGGGGGGAAAATGCCTCCAGGAGCAGTGGGTTCATGGTGCAGGCACTGAGCCCAGCAATAACCTGGAGGCAAAAAAAAAAAAAAGAAAAAAGAAATAATAGTCAACCCGTATCTGTGACCTTGGGAGAACTCACGCAGTTTCCCTGAGAGGTAATGGGTACACAGAACTCTGGTGGTGGGAAAGATATGGAATTAATTAGTTATCTCATAATTTTGTAAATCACTAATAAAAAAATTGAAAATCATTAGGGAATGAGCTCCCCAGAAAATATTAGAGGACTTTCTTGATTGTTCTCTGGGTTGAGAACACATAGCCGTTTGTGCTAAAATAAATTATGCATGGCCTGGGAGTCGACATCAACTAATAACAACAAGGGTAACAAAAGGAAATAAATATTTAATAAATAAGTAAGTAAGTAAATAAATAAATAAAGCCTTGTCTTAAGGTTGACCATCTTTTCACTACTGGCACCTCACACCCCTTGTTGGACCTTCTCCAGTCTCATTCATTATTCATCATTCATTATTCATTATTCATCATTCATCATTCATTATTCATCATTCATTATTCATTATTCATCAGATAGTTGCTGGCCTTCTCCTGTCTGATAGGACTGTTACAGACATGGACTAGAGTCAGGGCCCAGTGACAAAGCTAGGCCATATTTCCTAGGCCACCTTTTGCCGTTGACAACAACTAGAAATATGGAGTGTCCCCAAAATATACTTGTTTCATCAAATTTCTACAAGTGCTCAGTTTTTTTTTTTTTTTTTTAAGGATTCAAGGCTAATAGATATATTGGGCTCGGTGCCTGCACTGTGAATCCACTGCTCCTGGAGGCTGTTTTTTCCCTTTTTGTTGCCCTTGTTTAACACTGTTGTTGTTATTGTTGTTATTGCTGTCGTTGTTGGATAGGACAGACAAAGGAGGGGAAGTCAGAGAGGGAGGGAGAGAGACAGACACCTGCAGACCTGCTTTACCGCTTGTGAAGCGACTCCCCTGCAGGTGGGGAGCCGGGGGCTCGAACCGGAATTCTTGTGCCAGTCCTTGCGCTTTGCGCCACGTGTACTTAACCCACTGTGCTACAGGCCCCCAGAAAATGCTCAGATTTTTATGTGTGATATGATTTATTTAATTTTCACTTACCGGATAGAGACAGAAATTGAGAGGGGAAGGGGAACTAGAAAGGGAGAGAGACAGACACACCTCTAGCACTTGTGTGTGAACAGCTTGTGAAGCTTTCCCCTATAAGTAGGCATGAACCTCAGTCCTTGTGCATTGTAACATCTGCGATCAACTGGGCATGCTACCTCCTGGTCACGATTTATTATGAGGAGAGGATACATATTCAAGTTAGCCAAGTAAAGAAACAACTGTGTGGAAACATTAATGAAGGTGCAGACAGTGCAGAGTGTGTGAGGGTCCCAGATGCAGGTTTCATTTCTTTCTTTTTTTTTTTTCTTTCCTCTTTCTCTCCCCCCTCCCTCCCCCCCCCTGACTGCTTAGCTGGGGTGCTGGGGATTGAACCTGGGATTTTTGCTACCATGGGCATGAAAGTCTTTGCACAACTATGTAGATTTCTGTTGGTCCTTTCCTCCGGAGTCAGGATGCGCTACTCTGGCATTGTCAGTAGGCACACGGAGTGCTGCCTCTGGAGCTTCTGTCGCCCTGGATTTTTAGTGATGTTTGAGTATTTGTGCGGGATTGATGCCCTTTTGGTTAAACCCCGTCTCCAGGTAGACTGTTTTTCCCAACTTGAATGTCATATTATTGAGGAAATGTTAATTTACAGAATTCTTTCACTGTTAGTCTTTCTGGATGACCAGTCTTCATCCTAAATTGTATGGTAGAATGTCCAGTAGAAGTAAAGGTGCTCCTGCCGGAGATAACATGGATAAATAAATCCCAGAGACCTGAGTGAAAGCCAGATCTTTCTATGGGCCTTGTTTGTTGGGTGTTTTTTGAGTGTTATATTAGGTCTATAGTTATTTCAGGTACAAGTTCATGTCTCCCAAAACTGTGAAGAGACCTTTTCTTTTTTTTTTTTAATATTTATTTAAAAAATATTATTTTATTTATTCCCTTTTGTTGCCCTTGTTGTTTTATTGTTGTAGTTACTGTTTTTGTTGTTGGATAGGACAGAGAGAAATGGAGAGAGGAGGGGAAGACAGAGAGGAGGAGAGAAAGATAGACACCTGCAGACCTACTTCACCGCCTGTGAAGCGACTCCCCCTGCAGGTGGGGAGCCGGAGTTCGAACTGGGATCCTTATGCTGGTCCTTGTGCTTTGCGCCACCTGCACTTAACCCGCTGTGCTACACCCGTAGCCCTGCTTCACCACTCGCAAAGCTTTCTCTCTGCAGATGGGGACCCGGAGCTCAAACCCCGGTCCTTGTGCACTGTAACATGTGCTCTCAACCAGGTGTGCCACCACCTGGCCCCAGTAGTCTTTTTTTTTAAAAAAAATTTATTATCTTTATTTATTTATTGGATAAAAACAGTCAGAAATTGAGAGGGAAGGGGGTGATAGAGAGGGAAAGAGAGAGAGACACTTGCAGCCCTGCCTCACCACTTGTGAAGCTTTCCCCTGCAGGTGGGGACCTGGGGCTCGAACCTGGGTCCTTACTCACTGTAACTAATATACGCTCAACCAGGTGCGCCACCACCTGGCCCAATTTTAATTTTTTTTAATTATCTTTATTTATTTATTGGGTAGAAACAGCCAGAAATTGAAAGGGAAGGGGGTGATAGAGAGGGAAAGAGACAGTTTTTAAAAAAAAAATATTTATTTATTCCTGTTTTTTGTTGCCCTTGTTTTATTGTGGTAGTTATTATTATTATTGATGTCGTTGTTGGATAGGACAGAGAGAAATGGAGCGGGGAGGTGAAGATGGGGAGAGAAAGATAGACACCCGCAGACCTGCTTCACCGCTTGTGAAGCGACTCCTCTGCAGGTGGGGAGCCTGGGGCTCGAACCGGGATCCTTACGCGGGTCCTTGCGCTTGTGCCATGTGCGGTTAACCCGCTGCCCTACCGCCCGACTCCCACTCCCCCCCCTTCTTTTAAATCATGTTTCCCCCTTGATTTTATAGGACAGAGGATTTGAGAGGAGAGGGACAGATAGAGAGGAAGAGACACCTGCAGTCCTTGCTTCACCACTCAAGAAGCTTCCTTCTGCAGGTGGAGAGCAGGGACTTGAATTCTGGTCTTTGCACACGGTAACCTGGGTGCTCAAACATCCAGGTGTGTGACCACCACATTTTTATTTTTTCTCTATTTGATAGGACAGAGAAATTGAGAGGGGAGGAGGAGATAGGGACGGGGACACACACACACACACACACACACACACACACACACACACACACACACGCCTGTGGCCTAGCATCATAACTCCTGAAGCTTCTCCCCAGCAGGTAGAGATCAGGGGCTCGAACCCAGGTCCTTGTACATAGTAAGGTGTGCGCTTAACCTGACGCACCACTGCCCAACACTCAAGATTGCATTTCTCATGAGAATGTTTTCTTTTTTTTTTTTTGAGAATGTTTTCTTAACTCGTAGTATCCTCAGTTTTCCTCAACTATTGAATATGAGGCCAGTTGGTAACTGTAAAGGTGAGGAACAAGATTAAGCTTGCGATCTGTTCTGCGTCATTCTCGGAAAAGAACGTACTGCCTGGGGTTGGCACAGTGGCCAAGGCCGTGGACCTCCAGCCCCGTGTCAGCCTTGCATGTAGAAGAGCAGTGCTCTGGTTCTCGCTTCCTTTCATCAGTAAATGCAGATCTTCAAAAAAAAGTGGGGGGGGGGGGCTGCAGACTATGTTGCGGCTGGTTAAGGGTTCAAGCCCCTGGTTCCCACCTGCAAGGGAAGAAGTTTCACAAGTGACGAAGCAGGGCTGCAGATGTCTCTGTCCCTTTCCCTCTCTAGCTCCCCCTCCCCTCTCAATTTCACTGTCTCTATCCAGTTAAAAACAGAAAAAAGAAAAGCACAGTGGGTTGGACTTTGGCATACCTGGCACAGCACACTCGGTTCTGTGCACAAGGACCCAGCTTCAAAGCCCTGGGTCTGCATCTACAGGGAGGGGACTGCGTGCAGCGTGGGGCAGTGTTGCAGGTGTGTGTCTGATAAAGAAAGGAGGGGGAAATAGAGGAGCCAGGTAGAAATAGCACCAGGGCAGGGGCAGATAGCATAATGGTTATGCAAAGAGACTCTCATGCCTGAGGCTCCAAAGTCCCAGGTTCAGTCCCCTGTACCACCATAAGCCAGAGCTGAGCAGTGCTCTGGTAAAAAAACAAATAGATACCACCATCTGCAAGGCCTGGGCTCAGGCTCCTGGTCCCCACCTGCAGGGGAGCTTCATGAGTAGCGGAGTAGTACTTCAGCTGTCTCCTCCCTGCTTTTCCCTCTGAATTCCCCCCCATAATGCTAATAATAAATCAAAGGCCACCGGGGAGCAGTGGGCTTGTCGTTCAGGCAGCGAGATCTGTGCCAATGTACAAAGCAAGTAGAGCCTGAGGCAAGTACAGGATTAGTGATACACAGAGCAGGTTGGCAGAACAGTCAAGTTGGGCTCTTTGAGGAAGTGTATAAAATCGATAAATTCTTAGGATATTGATCAGGAAGCAGCAAGGAGAAACACAAATGGTTGACGCCAGGAGGTCTTCGCAGCAGTGCGCCCAGTAAAGCCCACTTTACGATGCCCGAGAATGGCGGTTCAAACCCCCTGCCCCACCTACAGGGAGGGAAGCTTTATGAACAGCGGAACAGTGCTGCAGGTGTCTTTCTCCCTATTTCTCTTTATTTCCAATAAATCACATGTTTAAAAGATTATTAATGCCAGACATGAAAAAGGAACAGCATGGGGCCAAGTGGTGGTGCATCTGTGGAGCACACGTTACAGGGCACAAGGATCTGTGTTCAAGCCCCCAGTCCCCAGCCACAGAGGGAAAGCTTTGCAAATAGTGAAGTAGGTCTGCAGGTGTCTCTCTGCCTTCTCAGTATCTGGCTGTCTCTATCAAATTAATAAAGGTGATAATTATAAAGGAATAGCATTGTAAAATAAAACAAATTTGTCAGTAAGTTAGACAGTTTATCTGAACTGGAGATCTTATCACACTTATGCAGAAATAGAACTTTGTTGTTGTTGTTGTTGTTCTATTGGTAGAGACAGAAGAATCCAGAGGGAAGGGGGATCCCCGGTGGAGCAGGAGAGCAATACCTGCAGCCCTGCTTGTGAAGCTTTTCTCCGAGTGTGTGAGACTGGGGGCGTGACCTGTCTTTGTGCACTGTCACGTGCGCTCAGCCTGGTACACCACTGCCCATCCTTTTTTTTCTTTTTTTTTCTTAGTGACAGAGAGTGAAAGAGACCATAGCTCTGAAGCTTTCTTCAGTGTAGTGGGTCCTGGGCTCAAGCCTGGGCTGCGCACATGGCAAAGCGTCACACTATTCATGTGAGTTATTTTACTGGCCCGGTAATTCTGCTGTTAAAGTCATAGGGTAATAGGCCTTCCAGCAAAGTAAGTTTTTGTTTTACTTTATTCGTTAATGTAGAAAAGATTAAGCAATAAATAAGGCAAATTATACTAACTCTTCTAGGGAATAAAGTTTGATAAGGAATTAAAATATATGTTATGTGTATATTCAGTCCCCAGCACCACCATAAACCAGAACTGAGCAAAGCTTTGGTTAAAAAAAAAAAAGAAAGAAAAGTTTGTGTTTCAAAGATTCATTTGTAATTGGTGAGGAGAAAACATTTGTTACATGTGTCTAAGGATCTAACCTGATGTTCGAGCGTCCAGCTTGGATCCACTGTGCCACCTCTGGGGCTGCCAAGGAATTAAAAAAAGATTCTTTTGTTCACAGGGGAGGGAGAACCAAGCCAGAGTTCTGTTCTGGCTCATGTGGTGCAGGGGATTGAATACGCCCCAGTGCCACAGGCCGTGCTCCGCTCAACACGTGGACTATCGACTAAGCCGCTGGCATTTTTTTTTTTTTTTTTTTTGTAGCATTGGGACCTTGCATGGACTCAGTTCCACTGCTTACAGGCCAACTTCTCTTTTTCTCTCTGAAGTGAATGAGTGTGAACTCCTTGCAAGGCTTTGCCACCAGCAGGTCCATCTTATAGGCTTGTTAAGGGCCGACTCTTCCGGTTAGGAGCCTTTCAGTGACCTTCTGAGTGATTTGTTGAGTGTGCCCCTGTAGAGCTCAGCTTAGACTGTATCTGTCCGCTCTCCGGAACGGTTGTGACCGCTGCACATGTTTCATTTCAGTGCTTGAGTAACACCGCACCCCTGACCGACTACTTCCTCAGAGATGAGTACGAGGCTGAAATCAACAGAGACAACCCGCTGGGAATGAAAGGGGAAATCGCCGAGGCCTATGCGGAGCTCGTGAAGCAGATGTGGTCCGGAAGGGACACTCACGTAGCGCCTCGAATGTTCAAAGTAGGTCAAGGCACACGCATCTTCTGATTCGGAAAAGTTGAATGTTGTGATGAACGTTCTCCAGTGGCATTTTGGGATTGAAATGGAAAATCCATACAATCAGATCTTGTTTGTTGGTCGTTGGGCACCCCTCCATCTTCTGTCCTCAGTTCCTGTCTCTTCGCGGCCATCTGTAAATTGACTGCTCAGATCGCTGCTCTCCGAGGTGGCAGTCTGTTAAATGGTTGCCACCCTAAGCTGGCCGATAAAGTCAGCTTAATGTCCACTCAAGAATTCTGTGATCCTGGAGTTCATATCCTACTAGGTCTGACTTACTGTCTCTCCCGCTGCCCCAGACTGACACTGGGTTCACATCTTGGAAAATGGTGTGAGGTGCACTTCTCTCTCTCTCTTTTTGAAAATTATCTTTTTTTATTGGATACAGCCAGAAATCAAGAGGGAAGGGGGAGATAGAGAGACAGAGACACCTGCAACACTGCTTTTCCACTCTCAAAGCTTTCCCTCTGTAGGCGGGGACCTAGGGCTTGAACCCAGGTCCTTGTGTGTTGTAGCTTGTGTGCCCAACCAGGTGCGCCACCACCCGGCCCCTGTGAGGTCCTCTTCTCACTTTGGGATCTCATTCAGGACGACGGGAGGAGTGGGCCAACTGAAACGTATCCTTAGAACAACTCATCGTTCCATTGCCCCAGATTTTTCTTCTTGTGAGGGGAAAACACCTTGCCTCTGTGTGTTGAGATCTTGAGAAATCCTATTTAGCCTGCACCATTGTGGTTCAAGGAGCTTTGATGAAGCGCGTGCATCTCAGCTCAGATTTATGGTGTCTGTCCCTAGGATTGAGCCCGACTAAGATGTGCACATTTCTGATCCAAAGAGGGAAAATAATAGCACCTTAGTTTGGTGAGGAAATTGAAAATTGAAATCTTAGATGGTTTATTGAAATTGAAAAGAAAGTTTTTTTTTTTTTTTTTTTTTTTTCCAGATTTATCTGCTTTCATGAAAGAGATACAGGAAAGAAATGTTAGAGCACTGCTCAGCTCTGACACACAGTGGAACTGGCGGTTGAAACTCAGACTACTGGCATCAGACATGAAAGAAAGTCTGGTATCTACCGCTGTGCGTCTCTGAGGCACAAAATAGTACTTATTTATTGACAGTTTTTGAGAGAGCCGAAGCATCACTCTGGCACATACAGTGCTGGGGACTGAACTCGGGAACTCATGCTTGAGGGTCCAATGTCTTATCCACTAAGCCACTTCCTAGACTGCAAAAAAATCCCAAAACATTTAAAAATACATTTTAATGAGAAAAAGAGACCAGAGCACTGTCTTTTCAACTCTGGTACGTACAGTGCTGAGGAAGCAGACCTGGTGTATCTGATGCAAGTTCTTTGCTCTGCTGCTCTCTCTCAGGCCTGAACACTTGTTTAAAAAAGGCTTCGTTTTTATTATTTTTAAATCTCTAGTTAGATATACAAAAAGGCCAGAGCACTGCTCAGCTCTGGTTTATGGTGGTGCTGGGACCTTGGAGACTCAGGCATGAAAGTCTTTTTTGCATAATCATTATGCTGCATTCTCAGCCCCTCCCCCCCAATGTTTTATTTTTTTAAAGATTTATCTTTATCAGTGAGAGAGGGAGAGTGTATACCAGACCATCACGTTGGCACACTCGATACTGGGCATCAGACTTAGACGGTTATGCTTGAGTGTTCAATACTTTATCTACTGTTCCACCTCCCAGGTTGCTGACAATGTAAGATTTTTTATTAATATAATTATTTATTCACTTTTGACAGACAGAAATTGAGAGGGAAGGGGGAGATAGACACCTGCAACACTGTTTCACTGCTTGTGAAGCTTTCCCCTGGCTGACATAGGTTGACCCTCCTCCCCCTGCCCTTCCCCTCCTCCATCTTCTCCTTTTCTTCCCCCTCCCCCCTCCCCCACTTCCCCTTCCCCTTTTCTCTCTCTCTTTTGGTTGTTACTAGGATTTCACCACTCGAGGCTGACTTTTTTCATAATAGAGACAGGGATAGAAAGACTACAGTACTGGAACTTACTTCATGAGATGGGGGCCAGGACCAAGCAAGTGCACTGTCCAAGTGAGTTCTCTTGTCACTCAGGTATTGTTTGTTCAGTTGTTATGGAGGTACACAAGCAAGTCGAGGAGACTGATGTCAGGGCCCACCCTTCACCCCAAGCATAGTGGTCCAAGGTTTCAGCCTGTCGTTTCTGACATCCATGTGAGCCCTCTCTGGCGAGAACTACTAGCCTTTAGACTCTGGAGTTCATTGTGCTGCTTGACAAGTAATGATTCACTCTCCCAGTTGACTTTGCAAAGCAGCATTTATTCGAGGACAATTCTGCACCTCACTTGGTCTGTTTTCTCTTAATGTCTTAGGGCTGGTAAAATAACTCACTCGGATAGTGTGCCGCCCTGCCATGTGCGTGACCCAGGTGTGAGCCCAGCCCCTACTGCATTGAAGGAAGCTTTGGTGCCTTGGTCTCTTTCACTCTCTCTACCTCTGTCTCTCTTATTAAAAAATATGTATTAGAGCTAGAGGGGGGGGCTGGGGGGGGCAGCAGAGCACTGGTCAGCTGTGGAACAAGGTGGTGCTGGGATCGAACCCAGGACTTTTTAACAGTCTGAGCCAACTCCCCTTTCAGAGTTCCGTATAGCTCCGCTTTGCTTTAAGCTGTTTTTCTCATGAGAGATAGACTGAGAGGCCAGAGCACTGCTCCGGCAAATGTGGTAGAATTAACAGCGAGGGCTTTAGTATGGAAATTCTAATGCGGAAGAGATACAGGGAGACCGAGATGAGCGCTGGCTGATGGTGCTGCTGGGGTTTGAACCTGGAACCTTAGACCCTCAGGCATACAAGTCTTTTGCATAACCATCCTGCTGTCCCCCCAACCCCAACCCCAAATGTGGAAATGCTGTTGGTCTATTTCCCCAGCACTGGCTTTTTATAGCTTACGGTACTGCTTCTGTTGTAGACCCAAGTGGGACGTTTCGCCCCTCAGTTTTCTGGCTACCAGCAGCAAGACTCTCAGGAGCTGTTGGCCTTTCTCCTGGACGGCTTACACGAAGACCTCAACAGGGTGAAGAAGAAACCTTACCTGGAGCTGAAGGACGCCGACGGGAGACCAGACGCAGTATGCTGGCTTGTGAACAGCAGTGTTCCAGGGGCTGGGCGGTGGCACACCCGGTTAAGCGCATAGTACTGAGTACAAGAACCCACGCAAGGACCCGGGTTCGAGCCCCTAGCTCCCCACCTGCAGGGGGAGGGGGGCTGCTTAATAAGCAGTAAAGCAGGTCTGCAGGTGTCTATCTAGCTTCCTCTTCGCTCTCAAATTCTGTCTCCTGTCCAATAAAATGGAAAAAATAGCCTCCAGGAGCAGTGGATTTGTAGTGTAGGCACTGAGCCCCAGTGATGAACCTGGAGGCAAAAAAAAAAAATATATATATATATATATATATATATATATATATATATATATATTAACAAAGAAACTGCCTCCTAATGAGAATTGCAGAGATATTTTTTTTTCTTCTGGCCTTTTGGAGTGTTGGTGCCAGCACACTGGTTTTTTTTTTTTTTCCTTTATTGGGGGATTAATGGTTTACAGTCGACAGTAAATACAATAGTTTGTACATGCGTAACATTTACCAGTTTTCCACTAGGTCCTCTGCCATCATGTTCCAGGACCTTAAACCCCCCCCCCCCCCCCCAGCCTTTGACTTTGGTGCATCACACCAAAACGCTGGTTGTCTTTCACTGTTCCTGGTCGTTTAGAAATGGCCTCTGGCAGAGCAGTGCATTCCAGATTAAAAAGGAGCCAGCTCTAGTTACTCCTAGAGCTTGATCTTTGTTGTCTTCAAGTTAGTCAAATTCAGTGTAATTTGTTGGTAAGTGAGAGAATAGGACATCCCGAAAACTGGGATGTGAGCCGTGGATATTACTGCTCTCTTTAAGTGGCGATGGCAATGGCGATGGTTTGCCTCACCAAGGTTCTAGCCAGGGCCCAGTGTCTGCACACAGATTCCATTGCTCCCAGTGGCGCTTTTTTCCTTCTGGAGACAAATGGGTGGGGTAGGCAGGTGGGTAGAGAGCTTCCTGCAGCACTGCTCCACGTGACCCCGTGACGAATTGCTTGTGGTGGGGGATGTAGCATGCGCACTGCAGGCCGCTCTCTCTCTAGCTTATTTATTAGAAAGGCAGGAGGAGAGAGAGAACCAGACATCGCTCTGGTACATGTGCTTCTGGGGATCGAACTCAGGACCTCATGCTGGAGAGTCTAACGCTTTATCCACTGTGCCACCTCCCGGACCACTAGATCTCTTTAACCCCTCCCTCTTCTCTTCTCCCCTTCTGTCTCCATCCGCCAAAATTAAAAGGGGGGAAGGGCGTGTGTGTGGGGACCCTCATTTGAAAGAATTTTGGATCACTGGAAGCTGCATAGCAGGGCTGTCCCTGTCCTGGTCAGGTCTGTGTATGTTGCTCTCAAGTCATCCGTCTGTCACTAAAGGGGACCCAGACACTTTCCTTGGTGTGGAGCCTTTGTGAGCAGAGTTAGTATAGGACTGGGCATGGAAGGCTAGTATGGTCAGCTGGACAGTGTGCGAAGAGTGTTCCTACCCCTGCTGAGCCTGGGCCGGGATTTTGGCCAGACAGACGGACTTTCTCACGACTGATCTCAGTTTTCACTGAGTGAAGGTGGGGTGAAAGCACTGAGGGGAGTTGAGGATGCCTTACACTCCCGTCTCTTTTCCTCCAGGTGGTGGCAAAGGAAGCCTGGGAGAATCACAGACTGAGGAATGACTCTGTCATCGTTGACACGTTCCACGGCCTCTTCAAGTCCACGCTGGTTTGCCCAGAATGTGCTAAGGTTTCTGTGACCTTTGACCCATTTTGCTACCTAACTCTCCCACTGCCCCTGAAGAAAGATCGAATGATGGAGGTCTTCCTGGTGCCTGCTGATCCGCGATGCAGACCTACTCAGGTAAGAGAATTGGCACCCTGGCTGTGAGTGCTCTCTGGACCCCGGGTGTGGCTGCATCTGTCTGCTGCATGGGCCGAACCAGCGGCCTCTGAAGCCCCAGTGATGGCCTCAGTTTGCACCTTGCCCGTCCCCAGCTCTCTGTGCAGTCCCACATCATGAGAGGGGCTCTGTTCCTATTGCGTTATGTGCCACTCCTGTGACTTAGTCATGTGCCCGATTTGCCGAGTGGCCCGTGAACCTTGAGTGTTGAAAACCAGATGTGGGCACTTTCTTTGCCAGTCTCCTGCTAAGAAGCTGTCTAGAGCAAAATGTTGGAGAGTTGTTACCAAGTGCCTGGGCCTGTCGATAGCTCACCGGATGACCACACTGCTTACCTTTTCGCTTTAGTGCCTTTCTTTCTAAAGGAAGACGTGAACTCGCGAACAGTTGTTTAATACCAGTAGCGCAGAATGTAAGCAGAGAGGTCAGGACACAGCTCGCTCAGGAGAGGCACACTTATCTTGCACAGAGTCCGCACGTCCTGGCATCTCTGGGCACACCATGAATGCTGAAGTGAGGCTGAGGTGTATCTGCTCTCTGCTAAGCAAAAAAGAATGAAGAAAATGGGGGGCTGGGCGGTAGCGCAGCGGGTTATGTGCAGGTGGCGCAAAGCGCAGGGACCGGCATAAGGATCTTGGTTCGAGCCCCCGGCTCCCCGCCTGCAGGGGAGTCGCTTCACAGGCGGTGAAGCAGGTCTGCAGGTGTCTCTCTTTCTCTCCCCCTCTGTCTTCCCCTCCTCTCTTCATTTCTCTCTGTCCTATCCAACAACAGTAATAACAACAACATGGAAAAAATGGCCTCCAGTAGTGTATTCTTAGTACAGGCACTGAGCCCCGGTTATCACCCTGGAGGCAAACAAAAAAGAAAACAGAGAAATGAAGAAAATGGATGTTGAATGTGTGAGATCGTGCTCGCTTTCTAGTGCTATATAATGGAAGAAACGCAAACATGAAGTAAAGCGTCGTTTAGTAGGGACGGAGAGACCTGGTCCAGCGTGTAGTGATGCCGGTATACTATGGGAAGGCCAGCTTGGCCTATCAGGACTCCTCCTCCTCCAGGCTCCGCGCCTGCCACTTGTAGCACTGTGTCACCTGCTCATCTCTCCCTCGCAGTACCGTGTGGTGGTGCCGCTGATGGGTGCTGTGTCTGACCTGTGTGAGGCGCTCTCCAAGCTGTCCGGCGTTGCTGTGGAAAATGTAAGGCACTCAGCCTGATGGGGACAGCTGATAGTCCTTTGGGTTCTATTCTCAACTTGGTGACCACTTTGGGGAGTAGAACTTCATTTTATAAGTGATCCAGATTTTCCTTACCAGCCTCAGGCCTCTTGGCCCATACTGTGCCTGTTGTGGTAGCCTCTTAGCCCAGGGCAGCAGTCCTCCCTCCACCAGTGCTACGCTAGCCATGGCCAGAGGGCCAGGAGTAGGCCCCTGCTCTCAGCTTTGTCTTCCATACACCAAACCTGATGTAGTGTCAGGCGTTGGAACTTTTCTCCTCTAAACTGCAGCAGTCTGTGGAGTGGCATTATGATGGTCTCGATGGAAATCTTTATTCAAAACCAGCTGTCCACATCGGGCTTTCTGTGGCTCCTGGCCCTGTGTGGAGGTAGAGCAAGTAGAGACCTCCCTTTCTGCTGGAGCTCACACTCCGGGGTGCTCCCAGCCTTTTCCTGTCCAGCCTGGTCAGTGTCCCTGGTGCTCCTACTACCACTGAGCCCTGCTAGTTCTAGGCCATTTTGGTGGTTGGCATTCGGTCTGCTCAGCTCTGCTGAAGATGGCCAGGCTCTGCATAGCTGCTGGTCTTTGGTCAGCACTGATGTCCAGCCCTTCTTGTCACTCCAGAGCAGATCCCACTTAAACCTTGGACAGGACAGGTATCAGCTTGCTTGCTGCTGGTGGAAGCCATGCTACTTACTCCCCTCTGGGCCATGGCTTCTGGGCTCTGGGGCCGGTTGCTTGGTCTGCTATGAAGGCAGCATGTTCCTGGGCCCTGTAACTGGTGTACACTGAGCCACCCAGTAACCTGTTCTTGCCGCTGTTTAGATGGTGGTCACAGATGTCTACAATCATCGGTTCCACAAAATTTTCCAGATGGATGAAGGTTTAAACCACATCATGCCTCGAGATGACATCTTTGTGTGAGTACTTAGCAGTTTTTTCTTAACATTTCCTTTCTTCCAGATATATTTTTGCTTATTTATTTATTATCAGATAGAGACAGAGAAATTGAGAGGCGAGGGGGAGTTAGAGAAAGAGGCAGAGAGACACCTGCAGCCCTGCTTCACCACTCATGAATTTTCCCCTTGCAGGTGGAAACCAGGGACTCAAACCCAGGTCCTTGTGCACTGTAATGTGAGCGCTTAGCCAGCTGCAGCACTTACCAGTGATGCTGGGACGGGTGGTAGCGCCGCAGGTAAAGCGCACATGGCACAAAGCGCAAGAGCTGGCATAAGGATCCCGGTTCGAGCCTCCAGTTCCCCACCTGCAGGGGAGTCGCTTCACAGGTGGTGAAGCAGGTCTGCAGGTGTCTGTCTTTCTCTCCCCCTCTCTGTCCTCCCCATCTCTCTCCATTTCTCTGTCCTGTCCAACAACAACAGCTATAACAATAATGACTACAACAAGGGCAACAAAATGGAAAAATGGCCTCCAGGAGCAGTGGATTCATAGTGCAGGCACCAAACCCAGCGATCACCCTGGAGGCAAAAAAAAAAATCAGTGATGCTGCAGCATCAAAGAAAGCATTCTAAGGGGCCAGGTGGTGGCGCACCTGGCTAAGTGCTCACATCACAGTGTACAAGGCCCTGGGCTTCAAGCCTCTGGTCCCCACCTGAAGGGGTAAAGCTTCATGAGTGGTGAAGCAGGACAGCAGGTGTCTGTTTCTCTCCCTCTCTATCTCCCCCTCCTCTCTCAATTTCTCTGTCTCTCTCCAATAGTAAATATGTATTATATATATGTGTATATGTGTGTGTGTGTGTGTGTGTGTGTGTGTGTATACACATATATATATATATATGCACACACACACACATATATATATATATGCATCCTAAAAGCTTTATTTACTCCAAATCAGAATTTCTGGTGGTGGTCATTCATGCAGATCTCTTCTGACTCTTGGCTACAAGTTATGGGCGTTCAGGAAATGCTGACAGTCATCAGAACCAGATGGCACTTTAGAGCGAGCCACTTTGGGGCACGTTACCATGCCCAAGGTCCTGGCTTTAAGCCCAGGATTCCTACCTGCAGGGAGGACACTTGTTAAGTGGTGAAGCTGGTCTACACGTGTCTTTTCCTTTCGCTCTCTGTCTTCCTCTCCCTTCTCAATTTCTCTGTGCCCTATCAAATGAAATAGAAAAAGGAAGGAAGGAATAAAGAAAATCTCCTTGAGGAGTGGTAGATTCATAGTGCAGACACTTGAGTCCCAGCAGTAGCCCAGGTGGCAATAAAAACAAAACAAAAATCACTGGCTGTTGGAGGTAGTGTCCTCAGGATAGGCCCGGTCTTTGGCCTGTTCAGTCGCCCTATGGGTGCTCTGACTGTGAGAGGCCGTGGCATGACAGGATAAGGTGTGTTGCCCCGGGCCTCTGGCTCTTTCTTGGCCACAGGCAGTAGCTGCTCAAGAAACGACAGGACTGTTGACTCGGCCTTTTCAGCTCCTAAATCAGGCAGGCACTGTTTGCTCCTGTGGGAACAGTACAGTCTCACTGTGACTAGGGTCAGCTCCCCAAGTATCCTGGTTTCCAGGTTGCTGTGTATAATCGTGTCCTCTTCCAGATGGATTGGGCTGGATGTGAGCGGGCCTGTACACCCAGACAGTCACTTCATTAGGGAGCTGGAATGTGGGCCAAGGTCAGGCTGCCTCTCTCTGACCTAGAAACATGTTTGCTGAAAACGGTTTTTAGAATTCTGTTTTGGTTTGTTTCTCACAAGGTGCATCGTAGATTTTTCATTTCCATTTTGGGCCTCTAACTTTAAGGTAACTAAGTCTAAAATGATAGTTCTAAACTATCCCCAAGTATTGAGTTCTGTCCACACTTAACAGATGGAGGCTGCCAGGGGTCGTACTGGAGTTTAGGTCTAGCTTGGAAAAGTCAGCTTTCACATGTATTTCTTACCCCAGTGTCTTAGTTGGTCTCTCCCAAATTGGGGACTAGTGTTTGCAAGCACCTAAGCTGGGCTATTGCCCTGTGCGTAGCTTGACACCAGTGAAGGTATTTTCAGAGGGCTTGAGGGCCAACCAACAGGAAAATAAATGGTTTTTAAAGGTGACGTGATAATTGCCTTTGAAAACAGTACTAACGTGATCCTTTTGGAGCACGTACTAAGTTCTTTGATGCACATCAGTACACTGTAAGGTATTCCTGTCGTCACAGAGTGAACAGGCTCTGAAGCTAGGGTGCTTGGTACAGTCACCACACCCAGGAAGTAGGACTGAAGAAGTTGGAAACGGAATTAGCCTTACCCAGCCTTTATGTTAGACCACAAGGTTCTTAGGCTTGAGCATGCTTTGGGCATATGTGTGTTTTCCTTGGAACTCTTCCTGCATAGTTGAAAGTCCGGACCACTTGCCAGGCATCTGGGGAGGTATACGATGTGTATGTTTGTGAGATTTGTACTTTTCAAAAGTTGCATCAGTAAGTTTGCCTCACTCTTTGGGGAGAGAAAAACTACAGCGAGTTGCCAGCAATTTCGGCAACATCTGTTCCAAGATCAAGTATCTATAAATTTCAATCCCATGGGTTCAGTAAGACACTATTCAAGATCATTTGATTTAGGGGCCGGGTGGTGGCACACCTGGTTGAGTGCACATGTTACAGTGCGCAGGGACCCAGGTTCGAGCCTCCAGCCCCCTCCTGCAGGGGGACAGCTTCATGAGTGGTGAAACAGTGCTACAGGTGTCTGTTCGAGTCTGTTTCTGTCACCCCTTTCCCTCTCGATTTCTGACTGTGTCTATCCAGTAAATAAAGATAAGGATAAAAATGTCACTTGATTTATGCTTAGCAGTTTCTTTTGGTTCCCCCCCTTAAGAACCATTTTACTTACTACATACTAATTTTTTTTTTTTTGCCTCCATGGTTATTGCTGGGGCTCAGTGCCTGCACTATGAATCCACTGCTCCTAGAGGCCATTTGTTGTTCTTGTTGTTCTTGTTGGTATTGTTGTTGCTGCGTAGGACAGAAATGGAGAGAGGAGGGGAAGAGAGGGGAGAGAAAGATAAGACACCTGCAGACCTGCTTCATGCTTGTGAAGAGACACCCCCCCCTTGCAGGTAGGGAGCCAGGGGCTTGAACTGGGATCCCTGCACCAGACCGTGCACTTAACCCACTGTGCTACCACCCGCCCGGCCCCCTCATTTAATTTTTTTTTTTTTTGAATAGAAACTAATTGAGACCCAAGGAGGAGCTAGGGAGAGGGAGAGGGAGAGGGAGAGAGAACTGCAGCACTGTTTCACTGCTCATGAAGTTTCCCTCCTGTAGGTGGAGACTGGGGGCTTGATCTGGGTCCTTGTGCCTTGTAGTAACCACACACACTGCCAGGTGTGCCACCGCTACACCCCGATGGCGAACAGTTTATGAATTTGCTTCGTTTAAAATAGTCGTTGGATGATTCACTAGGTTTTTTTTTTTGATATTTTTGTAGTTTGTGGTTTTATAAAGGGTCGGACCACACTGTGACACACCTCTTCCTCTGTCATCCCATGACCCTTTACACAGATGTATATAAAGATGTCCTTTATTAATGAGAGAAGAGCCAGAGAATCACTCTGGCACCTGTGATGCCAGAACTCAAACCCAGAACCTCATGATTTTAAGTTGAAAACTAACCACTGGACCCCTAGTCCACCAGAATGGCTTTTTAAAAGCTGACCTCAGGGCCAGGCGGTGGCACATCTGGTTGAGTGCATACATTAGAGTGTGCATGGCATGGACCTGGGTTCAAGCTCTTAGCCCCCACCTTCAGGAGGAAAGCTTAACTAATGATGAAGCAGTGATGTGGGTCTCTCTCTCTCTTTCTGCCCCTCCCTCCCCCTCTTCATCTTACCTTTTCCCCTCAGTTTTCATCTCTTTTAACAAACAAACAAAAAACTGACCTACTTTGTGACAGGAGATGCGTTGTTGGCTGGGCCTCCCCATGTGCCTTTGTGTCTGATCTGAATGCTGATCTGAATGGCAGCCGCCATCTGTGCGGAGACCCAGTTTAGGCCATGACTAGGGAAGGAGGTTCCGTGAGTCACGAGTCCAGGCTGCCGCGTAGCAGTGACCCTCCTCGGAATTGCTGAGAACCTCTGGAATCGCCCTGCTCAGGTGTCTTAGGAACAGCGGGCCCGCCACGTGCAGCGCAGCACGCGCAGCTGTCGCTTGCTGGAACCTGCCCGCAGTCGCCCTCTTTTGTGTTGACACAGGTATGAAGTCTGCTCCTGCTCCCCCGGCGGCACAGAGTGCGTCGCGCTCCCGCTCTACTTCAGGGAGCGGAGGTCTCAGGGATCCAGCAGCTCGTCAGGCACCGCGCTTTATGGGCAGCCGCTGCTGGTTTCCGTGCCCAAGCAGCAGCTTACCCTCGAGTCTTTGTACCAGGCAGTTTGCGCACGTATCAGGTTGGTGGCAGGAGTCGCTTATAAAAATCACAACATGCCCTGCAGAATGATGCTTTTGATCCTGTTTCTCACTTCTGCTAGAAATGTGACTGGATTAGCCCATGAGGCTGAAGTCCAGTGGTGGTGGTGTGGGACATCTTGCAAATCTTAATTATTGGGCAGTCAGGAAAGTTATGACATCTTTTTCCTTTCTTCCTTGCTTCCTTCCTTCCTTTTTTTTTAAAAAGAATCTTATTTATGAGAAAGATGGGCAGAGAGAAAGAACCAGACATCACTCTGGCACATGTGCTGCCGGGGATTGAACTCGGGACCTCCTGGTTGAGAGTCTAATGTGCCAGCTCCCGGACCACTGTGACGCCTTTTTCCGTGCAGAAATGCACCTTGACTTTCCCAGCAGCCCGGTTCTGTGACAGTGGGTACCCTTGCTTTCTGTTCTGCCTGGAATCGCCTATTGGAGGGAGTCTAGTGCTGTGACAGTATTTTGTATTTGTATATGACTTCTGCAGAACTCTAATAGCATTTTGAATTTGATAATTAATGCTACTGAGAATTAGAAACAGCAAACCTCAGGAATGCAAGTATTTCGCTCCCCTAGCCTGCATATTCCCATGGGAAGTTCCATTCCTTTTTTTTTTTTTTTTTTTTTTTGTTGTTGTTTTAATTAATGAACTTTTTTCATAGGCAGAGTGTGAAAGAGACTGCAGTACCAAAACTCCCCTCCCCTCAATGTGGTGGGGGCCAGTCTTGAACCTGGGTCACAAACCTGGCAAAGCCACACCAAGTGAGCTGTTTGACTGACTGTGAGATGCTTTCTGTAGATAATGATGCCGTGTGACATTCACCCTTAATTTTCAGAGTCGCCAGTGCCTTCCTTGCTAGTTACACGTATTTTGGATTTTTTTGTTTTAGTTGTTTTGAGCTGCTGAGTTATCCCATGAGTTTCAGGAACTCTGACTGTGCTAGTAGTGGGTCACATCAGCTCTCAGGCACTCTGTCTGAGCAGGAAGAAAAATGTGTGTTGCAACTAACTGTTTGTTTCCTTTTTTTAAGCCGCTATATAAAACAGCCTTTGCCTGACGAGTCTGGCAGCCTGCCCTTGGAGCCGGGGTCCTGCAATGGCTCCAGGGGCAGCTGTGAAGGTGAGAGCTCGCCACGCGGTGGGGCTGTGACCAACCAAACCCCTCCTGACTGTCACCCTCTTCTTCCAAAGGTGGTGTACACGTGGGAGAGGGAGGCTCTGAGGCTGGGTCGGGGGCTTTGTCTCCCAGGCCTCTGGGAGCCCCAGGCGCACTGCTCTGCTCGTCTCCTTTACCCAAGTTTGGCCCCTCATGGTTGCAGGCTGAGTTCTACCTCCTGCACGCTGAGCCCAGGGAAACTAAGCTCAGAGGACCTGAGGCAGAGATTCTGGCCATATCTAGGCAGAGAGGAAGCTTACTTCACCCTGGACTACCTTTGTGATCGGGCCTGGCCTTTACTGGTGCACTTGTTATCTTGACCCTTTGCCACCATTGCAGTGGGGACAGGCAGTGGGGACAGGCATGCTGACGTGCCAGTCATAAGTAGCAGGTTCTCTTGTAAATTTAGTTCTTCCTACCTAGGAAGCTGTAGGGGATAGTTCATGGGATAGGACAGAAGAAAGCCGTAGTCCTCGAAAGCAGGTAGGTAGACTGGTGGGAAATCCAGCCCTCTTCATCCTACTGTGGCCAAGTTTCTCACAGTCTGATCTGTGACCTGGGAGTCATGTTTGGCCTACATTGTCCCCGTCTCCGTTGGGGGGGGGGGGGTAGATGACTTGGTGACATTAGTCCTGTAAAGATAGCAAGTGGTCTATGAATTTGCATTGCAGATTCTTAGCTGCAACTCCAGATGTCTACATTTCTTGGAGATGCACACTTGTGGAAAATGAGCATACTCTTCCTAATAATGACCATGATGCTCTGTTTTCAGCAAGTATCCCAGATTCTTATTGGCATTTGAGATTGAATTTCTATTATAGTCACATCATTCTTGCTTGGAATGGTCATATTTTCACTCTAGGGTAAGTAGTTGTGTATTTTGCACACCAGGTCCAACAGCAGTGCCGCTGCGGGTGGCCTGTGGTTTCTCAGTGTTCTGAATGTTTTTGTGATTCTCAGCTCAAAATGTAGAGTAGACTTTGAAGGAATCATTTCGTTTCTCTGACTTTGTTTTACCCACCTGCTTTGCAGAGTTGAGGTTACCGTTTAATGAGATAATGTGGTTAAAGTACTTAGCACATAATAAATGCTCAGTAATACCAGGATTTTAGTAATTGTTGCTGTTAAGTTAACCCAATTTCTTAAATATTTTGCCTGTCAGCTCCTTTTTTTGAGGCAGAATTACTGCCTTTCGCGCCTTGTAAGTGTTGGGTGTCTAGATTTCTAGCCCTCTCAGTGTTGATGTTCTTCTATCTTCTCTATTGAGTGATCTTGGCTAGCGCTTTCAATGACTCTTACCTTGTGATACAGAGTGTGTGGTATCTAACTGGACTGCATTGGCAAGAGGTTTCTGAGCTTGTCCAGGTGACTGTCAGCCACTAGGGACAGTGTTGGGCTCCCATTTATTCACTGAATGGGATCAAAGCAGGATTTGGTGGTGTCCCTCTTAGGCCATAGAGCATCTTCACTTGCTGGCTTAAGCAGGCAGCTTACTTGCAACTAAAAAGGGCAGTTTCACTGTCTTTGGTGTCAAGTGTGTTTATTGGAAAATAAGCAGTCCCATTCAAGGTAGTTCAGTTGGAGTGGTGGTAGAGTTCATCATGTGCTTTTAGCCACGATTGTTCTGTCTGTTCTCAATGAGCTGAAGAAAACTGCATTGCTCTGGGCCTGACCGCTCCATCCCTGTGACTAATCCCAAGGCATACTGTCCTTGCAAGGAACAGTTTTTTTCCCCCATTTCTCCAAACAATTTGTTTTTATTGGTGACTTAATAATGGCTCTTAAGGGAGTAGTTCCATTCCATACCCACCACCACAGTCTGTGCCCCCCCCCCCCCCCACCGTAGTTTTCACAAAGTCTTGGTGATAGTCTCCTTTCCCTTGAAATTTCATTTCTCTGGATATTTCTCTGAGAATATAAAGTAGATATTTAAATCTTACCATATTAACTTTCGCAGAACATTTTGGAGTTGCTCTAATCTTTGTTGAAGTTACCTTAACTTTTCCCTTTGTCCACCAACAAAAAGTATAATGAATATGTCACGGAGTGTTTTATTGGGGCCACAAGTAGTCCTCTCTAGAAGGTCCACTGAGACACTCGGCCTCTGAAGAAGGGGGCCTCTGTCTGCTGTGCTTCAGGGGAGCCCGTGGGGCTTGTGCAGTTGAGACACTCGGTTCACTTGGTAAGACACAGTGGGCAGGTTTCTTCTGCAGGAACTCTTACCCAGTATATTTCATTCTGTTAAAGATGTAATTAAAATTTTTTAACCCAGAGTGTTTGCTAAGTTGTTGTATACATTTTGTTTTTGTGTTTTTCTCTCTGGACTTGGCAATACAGAAGAGCCAGACTCTGTGGCTTAGGTGCAAATGCAGGGCTGCGGGTTCACTTTGTACCTTGAGGTCCCTCGCTGGACCCCTCTGAGCCTCTCCCTCCTCTCAGAACAGCAGTCCGAGCCCTGCCTACTTCCCCGGGTTGTGGCGAGGGTTAGCATGAGTCCCGGTGCCTTGTAAATGCTGTTTTATATACGAGGATGAGACCTAGGGGGAAAGTACTACAGGCAGGTAATGCGCCGCAGCGGCGGCAGATTGCATACACATCGTTTTTCATCTGTGTGCTAGGAGAGGAGGAGGAAATGGAACAGCAGGGAGAAGGCAAAGAGCAGCTTTCAGGAACAGAAGGCAGCGGGGACGATGAGCTTGGAAGGGACCACGGGGAAGCCGTCGCTGCTCAGAAGACAAAAGGCCAGCGCTGCCCCAGGACGCTCTTCACCTTCAGTCTGGTTAACTCCTACGGGACAGCTGACATGAATTCACTGGTGACAGATGGAAAACTACTTAAACTTAACTGTAAGAATTTTTAAAAAAATTTTATTTATTTATTCCCTTTTGTTGCCCTTGTTGTTTTATTGTTGTAGTTATTATTGTTGTTGTCGTTGTTGGATAGGACAGAGAGAAATGGAGAGAGGAGGGGAAGACAGAGAGGGGGAGAGAAAGATAGGCACCTGCAGACCTGCTTCACCGCCTGTGAAGCGACTCCCCTGCAGGTGGGGAGCCGGGGTTCGAACCGGGATCCTTATGCCGGTCCTTGTGCTTTGCGCCACCTATTGTTCATCAGGAATACTCCTGGTGAATGGGACTCCTGCTGAAGGATTGTGAGGGCTGCCCACTGCGTGGAGCCTGCAAGGGGGGACTCCTGCACGGGGGCCAGCGGAAGCCACAGGGATAGTGACAGCCAAAGGCACAGAAGAGGCCTCGCGCAGACAGTTGCTCATTTTGTTGTGTGTGTGTGTCCGTGACCCCAGCCCCCATTGCACTGAAGGAAGCTTTGCTTTCTTTCCTTCTCTTTATCTTATTTTTTAAAATTTTATTTGTTTACAGAGCACTGCTCAGCTCCAGTTTATGGTGTGGGAGATTGAACCTGGGACTTTGGAGCCTCAGGCATGAGAGTCTCTTTGCAGACCCATTATGGTATCTCCCCCGTTCTCTTTCCCTCTCTCCATCTCACTATTTCCTTGTGAATAAGTCAGCCTCAGGTGGTGAAGACTGAGGTAACAAAACAGCAACAAAGCGGCTCTTGCATTTTTTTTTTTTTCCTCCTCCAGGGTTATTGCTGGGCTCGGTGCCTGCACCATGAATCCACCGCTCCTGGAGGCCATTTTTTTCCCCTTTTTGTTGCCCTAGTTGTTGCAGCCTCGTTGCGGTCATTATTGCCATTGTTGACATTGCTTTGTTGTTGGCTAGGACAGAGAGAAATGGAGAGAGGAGGGGAAGACAGAGAGGAGGAGAGAAAGATAGACACCTGCAGACCTGCTTCACCGCCCATGAAGCGACTCCCCTGCAGGTGGGGAGCCGGGGGCTCGAACCGGGATCCTTACGCCGGTCCCTGCGCTTTGCGTCACATGCGCTTAACCCACTGCGCCACCGCCCGACTCCCTGCTCTTGCATTTTTAAACTTCATTAGAGAAGGCTGACCTTTAGCTAGCTAGTTAGTAGCTTTTTTTTTTTTTTTTAATATTTATTCCCTTTTGTTATCCCCTTTTTATTGTTGTAGCTGTTATTGATGTCGTTGTTGCTGGATAGGACAGAGTGAAATGGAGAGAGGAGGGGGAGAGAAAGACAGACACTTACCTGCAGACCTGCTTCACCGCCTGTGAAGTGACTCCCCTACAGATGGGGAGCCGGGGTCTCCAACCGGGATCCTTAACGCCGGTCCTTGCGCTTCATGACATGTGTGCTTAACCTGCTGCGCTACCGCTTGACTCCTGGATTTTTTTTTTTAGTCTATGATTGCCTACAGTTTGTCTATAACTCTTTTTTTTTAATATTTATGTATGCCCTTTTGTTGCCCTTGTTGTCTATAACTCTTTCTGCTTCTTTCTTTCTAATACAATGTCTCTGAAATTATAACCACCTTCCCAAATTCCAGTCCCTATCCCCCCCTTTGAAAGATACATTTTTTAAATATTTATTTATTTTCCCTTTTGTTGACATTGTTGTTTTTTTATTGTTGTAGTTATTGTTGTTATTGATGTCATTGTTGTGAGATAGGAAAGAGACATGGAGAGAGGAGGGGAAGACGGGGAGAGACAGACACCTGCAGTCCTGCTTCACCGCCTGTGAAGCGATCTCCCTGCAAGTGGGGAGCCGTGGGCTCGAACCGGATCCTTACACTGGTCCTTGCTCTTGGCTCCACGTAAGCTTAACCCGCTGCTCTACCGCCTGACTCCCTAAAAGATCCATTTCTTTCCTTAGCATGAGGAGGGAGAACCAAACCAGCATCTGACATCTGAAAACTCAGGACCTCATATTTCCAACTCCCCCACGCCAGCTTCTGGGCTGGAGCCACCTGTCAGGCAGCATCAAGTTCCAGTCTTTGGTTTTTCCCTGTTTTCGCCCTTCTATGCTGTGACCAGGAGAATAAATACCTCCAGACAATCAGCCGGGCATGTTTGGTATCCCCGTCTCATCAGAGTCACCAGCTTCTTGGGGGCCTATGGCAGTGAGGTATAGGTCGGGCTGCTGTCACTCCATCCGGCTTACTCATCCTTACTTAGCCATCCCATTGAGGAGCTCTTTGCTAAAGAATCTGAGGACCAGACATGTGGAGTTGCCTGTTTTTGGGCAGTGGCTGGTGATGCGTGGCCGGGTGTTGGTGGCACAGCCGTGCTTTTCATTGCTGTCCCTACATGGGCCTCTCGTTTCTGGCTGTTCTGTGATGAGTGATGCCTTGTTCTCCACAGCTCGATCCACACTGGCTATCGACTGGGACAGTGAGACCAGGCGCCTCCACTATGACGAGCGAGAGTCAGAGGTAGGTCCCTTGAGATTCTCGGTCAGTGCTGTGTGCTGACTTCTGCCGTGAAGTGATTTAGCAGTTGAAGTTGAATTTCAGACTGAGAATTCTAAACATTGAGGACTGTCCTGTGTTCGGAGACTCCAGAAAGTGCACTGTATTCCGGGCACAAGTATTCGCAGGGTGTGGCCCACCAGGCGAGGTCTCTGCGCCCCTGCAGCGCTCAGCACTTTGTTCTCCACAGGCCTATGAGAAGCACGTGAGCATGTTGCAGCCGCAGAAGAAGAAGAAGACAGCGGTGGCCCTGAGGGACTGCATCGAGCTCTTCACCACCATGGAGACCCTCGGGGAGCACGACCCCTGGTACGCAGCTCCGCTCTGGGGGCAGGGGCGCTCCGGCCTTGGGCCAGCTGTCCAGCATAGCACAGCACAGCCACACACACGCCCATCGTAGAACACAGGTTGTTCGGTGTCAGCTGGGTTCCAGACCGAGAAAGTCATCGCCCCTGCTTTTGCAACATGGCCTAGAAATTTCCCGGTATCAAACTGCTGTGCTGAGCGCCGTTCAGAAGGCAGTCGGGCTTGCTGCTGTGCGCCACCCACCAGATGCCAAGTGCCCTGTCACTGTTTCTCTTCAGGTACTGTCCCAACTGCAAGAAGCATCAGCAGGCCACCAAGAAATTTGACTTGTGGTCACTGCCAAAAGTCCTGGTCGTCCACCTGAAACGTTTCTCCTACAATAGATACTGGAGGGATAAGCTTGACACGGTTGTGGAATTCCCTGTCAGGTAGGAGTAGAAGCATCGGTTAGCCAAGGACTTTGTCGTCAGGCTCCCGTCAGTGCGTATGTCGCTGGGCTCCGGGAGCCTAACCGTCGTCCACGTGCCTCCTCACCCTCCTGCCTCTGGGCAGAGCTTCCCCTAGAAGCGTCTGCAGGTTTCACATGATGTTGATCATCTCTGCGCTGCTGTCCTCTCATGTTCCCATCTGTTACAGCGCCAAGGAACCTGGACTCGACAGGACAGTAAACACCAGTGCCAGTTCTTGCTTTTATGGGAACAAGATGCCCAAAGAAGGGTGTGTTGGGGGTGCAGACCGGCCCTGGTTTTGTCTCTTGGACAGGCTTTCCTCCTCCTTCTTCTTCTTTTTTTTTTTAATACTTATTTTGGATTGAGACAAAAGAGAAATTGAGAGGGGAGGAGGAGATTAAGAGGGAGAGAGAGACAGACATCTGCAGCACTATTTCACCACTTTGAAGCATCCCCCCTGTAGGTGGGGTCCCGGGGCTTGATCCTGGGTCCTTCCTTGCACATGTAATGTGTATGCTCTACAAGCTGCGCCCCACCCAGCCCCAGGACAGGTTTTCTGCCCCTGTCCCCTCAGACTCCAGGGGTCATAGTGCAGCTGACACAGGAAGTCAAGTACACAGGATAGAAGATTCTCCACAAAATGCGGAGTCTAGTAAGCTTTCTAGTGGGGGCAGGACCGGGTAGGGGAAATAATATATGTGGCAGTAGGCAGAGCTAGGTGACTGTTTATATAAACAGGTGGTACACAATTTTTAGGTTTTATGCATGCTTGAAATGAAAAAAATTTTTTTTCATATTTATTTTCCCCATTGCCCGTGGTTTTGTTTGTTTGTTTTTGTTGTTGTTGTTGTTGTCGTCGTCGTTGGATAGGACAGAGAGAAATGGAGAGAGGAGGGGAAGACGGGGGGAGAGAAAGACAGACACCTGCAGACCTGCTTCACCGCCTGTGAAGTAACTGCTATAGGTGGGGAGCCGGGGGCTCGAACCGGGACCCTTATGCTGGTCCTTGCATATTGCACCATGTGCACTTAGCCCGCTGCACTACCGCCCAACTCCCGAAAATTTCTTATTAAGGACTTATTTACTTATTAATGGAAGAGAACCAGATCATCTTCGACATAGGCAATGCTCGGAGTTGAACTCAGGACCTCATACTCCAAGTCCATACTTTACTTCTTTTGGATCTAGACAGAGATCAGTAGGGAAGGGGGAGGGAGAGGCAGATAAGACATACCTGCAGCACTGCTTTCCCACTTGTGAAGCCTCACCCTTGCAGGTGGAGGCTGGGGCTGGAACCCGAGTCTTTGCATGTTATAACGTGTGCACTCAACCTGGCCCCAAAGTTCTCTGGACTGTACCACCTCCTGGTACAAATGTTGAGACACGAGGGTCAAACTTTCTGGGAGCTGTTTTGGTATGTGGCCTACGTTTTCGTGTTAACTATTTTGACAGTAACAGCTGCTTCTGCATAGTCAGTGCAGACCTCTTGTCTGCCTCGAGCGTTTCACTGCTGTTTGGATCTGGGGTTGGAGTTCTGGTCGATGGACATGTCCACTCACAGTACCACCTCTTGGCTCTTTTTCCACCGTCTATTCAACCTCCCCATCTTATAGTTAGGTTTGTCTCAGGTAGTATTTGATGAATTTACGTTTCCTAGTTTGTTATATAAAAGGGGATGTGGGTTCCCCTGGCCTCTTCCTCTGGGTTTGGCTTATTTAATAAAGATTTTTGTGTTTTGTGCTCAGAGCTCTAAACATGTCCGAGTTCGTCTGTGACGCGTCAGCTAGGCCTTACGTGTACGACCTCATTGCTGTATCCAATCATTACGGAGCCATGGGGGTTGGCCACTGTGAGTATCGGAGCCTGACCGCACTAGCTCTCAGCTTCTGGGTTTGTCCTGAGAACCTTACAGCTCTGCCACCTCAGCTTCTGGCTTTTCTTTCTTCATTATTCTTACTCTCCTTCCTTCCTTCCTTCCTTCCTTCCTTCCTTCCTTCCTTCCTTCCTTCCTTCCTTCCTTCCTTCCTGTTTCTCTTACTGTAGTGCTAGGAATTAATACTGGGAGCTGAGAGAGCCTCCAGCATGAAGGTCCCTCCCTACACCCCCTGACTGCTCAGTGAGGGGACCTGAGCTCCACCCACATGTAGGGCGCTGCATGAAGGTCCCTCCCTACACCCCCCTGACTGATCAGTGAGGGGCCCGAGCGCCACCTAGCATGTAGGGCGCTGCATGAAGGTCCCTCCCTACAACCCCCCCCCCACTGATCAGTGAGGGGCCCGAGCGCCACCCAGCATGTAGGGCGCTGCATGAAGGTCCCTCCCTACAACCCCCCCCCCCCACTGATCAGTGAGGGGACCCGAGCGCCACCCAGCATGTAGGGCGCTGCATGAAGGTCCCTCCCTACAACCCCCCCCCCCCGACTGATCAGTGAGGGGCCCGAGCGCCACCCAGCATGTAGGGCGCTGCATGAAGGTCCCTCCCTACAAACCCCCCCCACTGATCAGTGAGGGGCCCGAGCGCCACCCAGCATGTAGGGCGCTGCATGAAGGTCCCTCCCTACAAACCCCCCCCACTGATCAGTGAGGGGCCCGAGCGCCACCCAGCATGTAGGGCGCTGCATGAAGGTCCCTCCCTACAAACCCCCCCCCACTGATCAGTGAGGGGCCCGAGCGCCACCCAGAGTGTAGGGCGCTGCAGCTTGAAGCCAGGACCTCACATTCACGTCAGTGCTTCATCTACTCTTGGGCCCTTCGTTATCTTTTTTTTTTTTTTTTTTTTTAAGATTTATTTTGGGGCCATGTGGGAGGACCTGGGTTCAAGCCCCTGGTCCACACTGCTGCCTGTGTCTCTCCTTTCCCCGTCCCATTACCCCTCTCCCCTAATCCCCCTTTCCCCCCAGCACTGCTCAGCTCAGCTCTGGTTTGTGGTGGTGCAGGGAATTGAATGTGGGGCTTTGCTGCCTCAGGCATGAGAGTCTCTCGCAGAACCATTATGCTCTCTCCCCTGCACCCTCTCCTACCATCTCTGTATATGTTTCTTACCCTCCATCAAAAAGAATGGAGGGGGGGGGAGGAGGGAAGGCGGGGACTGTTGGAAACAGTGGGACTCTGTAGGGAGCAAGACCTAGCGATAATCCTGGTGACGGAAGTGTGTTGTGTGCACACGAGCACGTGTGTGATAAGAATCAGAACATCACTCTGGCACTGTAGAAGCTGGGGATTGAAGTCAGTACCTCATGCTTGAGAGTCCAGTGCTTTATCCACTACACCACAATAGTATTTGAAGGTTTATTTATTTATTTGGTAAAGAGGCAGAGAGAGACTGAGAGACCAAAACCACAGCACCAAAGCTTCCTTCAGTGTAGTGGGGCCGGGCTCGAACCCGGTTTGTGCACAGGGTAGAGCAGTGCACTGTCCAAATCTGCTATTTGGCTGTCCCCATGTTTGTTTTCCTACTCTAACTCAGTAATCCCTTCTCTTGAAGTCTGTCATCAGAAACATAGGGTGAAAGCTTTTTTGCATAATGACATTCCCCCGTGTCTGACGATGACCACTTACTGACAGCATTGATGACTGTACTGCCCCCACTGGTCTGTGTGAAAGACACAGCGGCTAAACAGTGGGATCACAGTCACGGCAGGTTAAAACCAGAAGCCAGACGGCACTGCGATCCGTCGTCTCAGTCGTGGGTGGAGCAGGAATTGGGCACCGCTCAGGAGCCCGCTGTTGTCAACACTTCCCGCTTAGAGATGCTGTCCCGTCTGGACAGGGTGTGTTGGCCGAGGTCTGCCTCAGCTGCTGTAAGCAGTTGTTACCCAGTTGGAAATTCTTGAGTCTGTTTTTTTTTTTTTCTTTCTTTCTCCTTAACATTAATGCAGAGCCTTTAGTCTACGTATGAGCTCGCCAGCCCTGTTGTAAGAGGCAGCAGTGCTTTGCCGTGTGTGCAGCCCAGGGTTGAGCCTGGCCCTGCTGCACTGAATGGAGCCTCAGTGCTGTGGTCTCTCACACGCACTGTCTCTTGCTCTCAAACAAACAAACAAAGGCGGACCACATGGAAGAGTTTGATTTAAGATTTTTTTTTTTTTTCTAAATAAAAGTTTGATTTATTTTTATTGATCAGGAAGAGAGAAAAACAGGTCATCACTAGCATATGTGATGTCGGGACTCAAACTTATGTTTACAAATATAAAACACTTCCCCTTCTGGGACACTTGGCATGTCATCTGAACACTCTTATTGTGGTTAGAGCTTCAAGTATCCTCTCCTTTCAGGGTGCCCCGAGTCAGTGTTGTTGTTAAGGGACATGGAGAGGGACACTAGGCTGCTGCTTTTGGGGTTGGCTTCCCAAAGCCGCAATAGAAAGCCTTGGTCTCCAGTGGCCCCATTTTCACCCTCACTCAAGCCCTTTGAGGAGGAACAGATGGACAGTTGTCTTGGTTGTTAGAAGGACACACTCTGCCTCTGCCTATTTCATCCCTTAGTTTTGTGGGTGATGGCGCCAGCCTCATAAGTTAGCCAGATTAAGTCTCTGGTGGCTGCTAGAGCGTTTCGTTGACTTGGCAGACACTGCATATGCGAAGAACAGACTGAACGGGAAGTGGTATTACTTTGATGACAGCAACGTGTCGCTGGCCTCTGAGGACCAGATCGTGGTGAGTACACCTTGATGACGTAGCTCCTCCCCTCGTGGGTTAGAGTCGAGAGGCCCCTCTTCTGACTAGGTGCCTCCCCCCCTGCGAGGACCTTGCAGCCCAGCTCGCCTTGGGGTTGTATGTTGCGGCACTGCCTTTGTGCCTGGGCAGGCGTCAGCCTTTAGAGAGAGGGTCTTCCTGCTACCTCTTGGCATGGGTGTGTGGTGCAAGGTGGCAGGTTCCAGAGAACAGAGAAAAGCCCGGCGTACGCCTCTGACCTTAAAGTGAACTTTCCCCTCTTATTTTAGACAAAAGCAGCGTACGTGCTGTTTTACCAGCGTCGAGATGATGACTTTTTTAAGACTCCTTCACCCGTCAGTTTCCCTGTGTCCTCTGATGGAGCAATGAAAACAAGCAGCTCACAGCAGAGCCTGGGGGACGATGAGGCGTGTGGCATGGACACCAACTGACGCCGCCTCAGCCACCCTGCCACGCTCAGCACCAGTGTAATCTCCCAGGAAGATATCTCTGACTCTCAAGACTGCTAGTTCAGTCTAAAAACCAGATAAGAAATTTCAGTTTTATCACGGGGGGGGGGGGGAGGAGAACACCCCCCAGAAACAAACCTATTTACCCAGAAGGGCTATGTCAAGAGGCTGAATTATTTTTCTTTTTAAATCGGTGGTGGTGAGAAATTACTGTAAAGCTCTGGAGCTTTGGGGGGTGGGGTGGGGTGGGACGGCACATGATGGATTAACTCTGATGGATTCCAAAGAATGGGGAGATGGAGAGGAACACTCTGTAATCAGGCGTGATCGAAGCTGTGGTGACCTGCAGGCTGCCCTACGTCCTGGATTTCTGATTCTGGGGCCGGTTACTGGCCACCCAGTAGTTGGCCCACATAAAGCAAACCTGAAGTAAATCTGCCTCTGCCTTCCCCTTGCTTTGTGCACTTAGATGGGTTTGCAGTTCTCTAGAGTGTCGGCCTCTTCTGTCAGCTATTGGGTTTCTTCTTGGGGTTTCCAGTTGTCTCTACCCCAAAGAAATGGAGCTATTTAGTGCGGGAGAGCAGGTGTGTGTGTGTCTGTGTCTGTCTCTCTGAAATGGAGCTGTTTAGTGCGGGAGAGCAGGTGTGTGTGTCTGTCTGTCTGAAATGGAGCTGTTTAGTGCGGGAGAGCAGGTGTGTGTGTGTGTGTGTGTGTCTGTCTGTCTGAAATGGAGCTGTTTAGTGCGGGAGAGCAGGTGTGTGTGTCTGTCTGTCTGAAATGGAGCTGTTTAGTGCGGGAGAGCAGGTGTGTGTGTGTGTGTGTGTGTCTGTCTGTCTGTCTGAAATGGAGCTATTTAGTGCGGGAGAGCAGGTGTGTGTGTCTGTCTCTCTGAAATGGAGCTGTTTAGTGCGGGAGAGCAGGTGTGTGTGTGTCTGTCTGTCTGTCTGAAATGGAGCTGTTTAGTGCGGGAGAGCAGGTGTGTGTGTGTCTGTCTGAAATGGAGCTGTGTAGTGCGGAAAGCAGGTGTGTGTCTGAAATGGAGCTGTGTAGTGCGGAGAGCAGGTGTGCGTGTGTGTCTGTCTGTCTGAAATGAAGCTGTGTAGTGCGGAGAGCAGGTGTGCGTCTGTCTGTCTGAAATGAAGCTGTGTAGTGCGGAGAGCAGGTGTGTGTCTGTCTGAAATGGAGCTGTGTAGTGCGGAGAGCAGGTGTGCGTGTGTGTCTGTCTGTCTGAAATGGAGCTGTGTAGTGCGGAGAGCAGGTGTGCGTCTGTCTGTCTGAAATGAAGCTGTGTAGTGCGGAGAGCAGGTGTGTGTCTGTCTGTCTGAAATGGAGCTGTGTAGTGTGGAGAGCAGGTGTGCGTCTGTCTGTCTGAAATGAAGCTGTGTAGTGCGGAGAGCAGGTGTGTGTCTGTCTGAAATGGAGCTGTGTAGTGCGGAGAGCAGGTGTGCGTGTGTGTCTGTCTGTCTGAAATGGAGCTGTGTAGTGCGGAGAGCAGGTGTGCGTCTGTCTGAAATGAAGCTGTGTAGTGCGGAGAGCAGGTGTGCGTCTGTCTGAAATGGAGCTGTGTAGTGCGGAGAGCAGGTGTGCGTCTGTCTGTCTGAAATGAAGCTGTGTAGTGCGGAGAGCAGGTGTGCGTCTGTCTGTCTGAAATGAAGCTGTGTAGTGCGGAGAGCAGGTGTGCGTCTGTCTGTCTGAAATGGAGCTGTGTAGTGCGGAGAGCAGGTGTGTGTCTGTCTGAAATGGAGCTGTGTAGTGCGGAGAGCAGGTGTGTGTCTGTCTGTCTGAAATGGAGCTGTGTAGTGCGGAGAGCAGGTGTGCGTCTGTCTGAAATGAAGCTGTGTAGTGCGGAGAGCAGGTGTGTGTCTGTCTGAAATGGAGCTGTGTAGTGCGGAGAGCAGGTGTGTGTCTGTCTGAAATGGAGCTGTGTAGTGCGGAGAGCAGGTGTGCGTGTGTGTCTGTCTGTCTGAAATGGAGCTGTGTAGTGCGGAGAGCAGGTGTGCGTCTGTCTGTCTGAAATGAAGCTGTGTAGTGCGGAGAGCAGGTGTGTGTCTGTCTGTCTGAAATGGAGCTGTGTAGTGTGGAGAGCAGGTGTGCGTCTGTCTGTCTGAAATGAAGCTGTGTAGTGCGGAGAGCAGGTGTGTGTCTGTCTGAAATGGAGCTGTGTAGTGCGGAGAGCAGGTGTGCGTGTGTGTCTGTCTGTCTGAAATGGAGCTGTGTAGTACGGAGAGCAGGTGTGCGTCTGTCTGAAATGAAGCTGTGTAGTGCGGAGAGCAGGTGTGTGTCTGTCTGTCTGAAATGGAGCTGTGTAGTGTGGAGAGCAGGTGTGCGTCTGTCTGTCTGAAATGAAGCCGTGTAGTGCGGAGAGCAGGTGTGTGTCTGTCTGAAATGGAGCTGTGTAGTGCGGAGAGCAGGTGTGCGTGTGTGTCTGTCTGTCTGTCTGAAATGGAGCTGTGTAGTGCGGAGAGCAGGTGTGCGTCTGTCTGTCTGAAATGAAGCTGTGTAGTGCGGAGAGCAGGTGTGTGTCTGTCTGTCTGAAATGGAGCTGTGTAGTGTGGAGAGCAGGTGTGCGTCTGTCTGTCTGAAATGAAGCTGTGTAGTGCGGAGAGCAGGTGTGTGTCTGTCTGAAATGGAGCTGTGTAGTGCGGAGAGCAGGTGTGCGTGTGTGTCTGTCTGTCTGAAATGGAGCTGTGTAGTACGGAGAGCAGGTGTGCGTCTGTCTGAAATGAAGCTGTGTAGTGCGGAGAGCAGGTGTGTGTCTGAAATGGAGCTGTGTAGTGCGGAGAGCAGGTGTGCGTGTGTGTCTGTCTGTCTGAAATGGAGCTGTGTAGTACGGAGAGCAGGTGTGCGTCTGTCTGAAATGAAGCTGTGTAGTGCGGAGAGCAGGTGTGCGTCTGTCTGTCTGAAATGAAGCTGTGTAGTGCGGAGAGCAGGTGTGCGTCTGTCTGTCTGAAATGAAGCTGTGTAGTGCGGAGAGCAGGTGTGCGTCTGTCTGTCTGAAATGGAGCTGTGTAGTGCGGAGAGCAGGTGTGCGTCTGTCTGTCTGAAATGAAGCTGTGTAGTGCGGAGAGCAGGTGTGCGTCTGTCTGTCTGAAATGAAGCTGTGTAGTGCGGAGAGCAGGTGTGCGTCTGTCTGTCTGAAATGGAGCTGTGTAGTGCGGAGAGCAGGTGTGTGTCTGTCTGTCTGAAATGGAGCTGTGTAGTGCGGAGAGCAGGTGTGCGTCTGACTGTCTGAAATGGAGCTGTGTAGTGCGGAGAGCAGGTGTGTGTGTGTGTGTGTCTGTCTGTCTGAAATGGAGCTGTGTAGTGCGGAGAGCAGGTGTGTGTCTGTCTGAAATGGAGCTGTGTAGTGCGGAGAGCAGGTGTGTGTCTGTCTGTCTGAAATGGAGCTGTGTAGTGCGGAGAGCAGGTGTGTGTCTGTCTGTCTGAAATGGAGCTGTGTAGTGCGGAGAGCAGGTGTGTGTCTGTCTGAAATGGAGCTGTGTAGTGCGGAGAGCAGGTGTGTGTCTGTCTGAAATGGAACTGTGTAGTGCGGAGAGCAGGTGTGTGTCTGTCTGTCTGAAATGGAGCTGTGTAGTGCGGAGAGCAGGTGTGTGTCTGTCTGAAATGGAGCTGTGTAGTGCGGAGAGCAGGTGTGTGTGCGTGTGTGTCTGTCTGTCTGAAATGGAGCTGTGTAGTGCGGAGAGCAGGTGTGCGTCTGTCTGTCTGAAATGAAGCTGTGTAGTGCGGAGAGCAGGTGTGTGTCTGTCTGTCTGAAATGGAGCTGTGTAGTGTGGAGAGCAGGTGTGCGTCTGTCTGTCTGAAATGAAGCTGTGTAGTGCGGAGAGCAGGTGTGTGTCTGTCTGAAATGGAGCTGTGTAGTGCGGAGAGCAGGTGTGCGTGTGTGTCTCTGTCTGAAATGGAGCTGTGTAGTACGGAGAGCAGGTGTGCGTCTGTCTGAAATGAAGCTGTGTAGTGCGGAGAGCAGGTGTGTGTCTGTCTGAAATGGAGCTGTGTAGTGCGGAGAGCAGGTGTGCGTGTGTGTCTGTCTGTCTGAAATGGAGCTGTGTAGTACGGAGAGCAGGTGTGCGTCTGTCTGAAATGAAGCTGTGTAGTGCGGAGAGCAGGTGTGCGTCTGTCTGTCTGAAATGAAGCTGTGTAGTGCGGAGAGCAGGTGTGCGTCTGTCTGTCTGAAATGAAGCTGTGTAGTGCGGAGAGCAGGTGTGCGTCTGTCTGTCTGAAATGGAGCTGTGTAGTGCGGAGAGCAGGTGTGCGTCTGTCTGTCTGAAATGAAGCTGTGTAGTGCGGAGAGCAGGTGTGCGTCTGTCTGTCTGAAATGGAGCTGTGTAGTGCGGAGAGCAGGTGTGTGTCTGTCTGTCTGAAATGGAGCTGTGTAGTGCGGAGAGCAGGTGTGCGTCTGTCTGTCTGAAATGGAGCTGTGTAGTGCGGAGAGCAGGTGTGTGTCTGTCTGTCTGAAATGGAGCTGTGTAGTGCGGAGAGCAGGTGTGCGTCTGTCTGTCTGAAATGAAGCTGTGTAGTGCGGAGAGCAGGTGTGCGTCTGTCTGTCTGAAATGGAGCTGTGTAGTGCGGAGAGCAGGTGTGTGTCTGTCTGTCTGAAATGGAGCTGTGTAGTGCGGAGAGCAGGTGTGCGTCTGTCTGTCTGAAATGGAGCTGTGTAGTGCGGAGAGCAGGTGTGCGTCTGTCTGTCTGAAATGGAGCTGTGTAGTGCGGAGAGCAGGTGTGTGTGTGTGTGTGTCTGTCTGTCTGAAATGGAGCTGTGTAGTGCGGGAGAGGGAGAGCAGGTGCGCGTGCGCGATGGCGCCTAGCGGTTCCCGCCCCCGCCCGTGATGGAGGCCGGTTGATACTGTGCGACTTGCGGGCAGCGCCCTTTGCAGCCGCTGGACAGTGGTGGCGGAGGCCGGAGGCCTTGTTGGGGGGCAGCTGCGTGTTGCAGGCCCGACCCCTCGGGTGCGGCAGGCCGGGTGGGCGCCCCTCTGGCCTTTGACCTTTGTGGGGGAGGGGAGGGGAGGGGAGGGGAGGTCTCGCCGCGAGATCGCGCGATGGTCCCGGTGGTCCCGCAGTGACCGTTGGCGGAGGCGGAGGTGCGGCGTCGTGGCCCGGCCGAGCTTCGGGTGAGCGCCCGCCCGAGGGGTCTGGGGTCCCGGGCGGGGCCGGGCGGGGGCGGCGGGACCCCCTTGGATGGCGGGAGCCCGGGTGCGGCCCCAATGTCTCCTGGCGGTGCGGTCGCCGTGTGCCGGCACAGACATGTCGGAGAAGCTGAGGCGATGCAGGAAGGAGCTGACGGCGGCCATCGACCGAGCCCTGGAGGGCGCGGGCCCCGCGCAGGAGGCCCCCGAGCCGGACGCCGCGCCGCCGCACAGGCTGCCCCGCAGGCCGCTCGCGCTGTGCCCGAGGAGAAAGCCGCTGGCCAGCCGGGAGAACCTGCCGCTCCGCCCCGCCGCCGCCGCCGCCGCCGAGAGACACTTGTGGAGAGCCGGCGACGTGAGGTGAGCGGCCTGTGGGGCACGCGGCTCCTCGGCGCTGCCGCGCGGCGCGGGTCCAACCCGGCCCGGCCCTTCCGGAGGGCTTTCCCGGAGCGAGCCGGGGGCCTTCCCGTTTCCCGTTTCCCGTTTCCCGGAGCCGGCGCTGGCGCAGCGGGTTGAGCGCACGTGGCGCGAGCTGCAGGGACCGGCGTGAGGATCCCGGTTCGAGCCCCCGGCTCCCCACCTGCAGGGGAGTCGCTTCACGGGCGGTGAAGCAGGTCTGCAGGTGTCTGTCTTTCTCTCCTCTCTCCATTTCTCTCTGTCCTATCCAACAACAACGACATCAACAACAACAATAAAACCACAAGGGCAACAGAAGAGAATAAGTAAATAAATGCAAATACAAATAAAATAAAAAGTGCTTTCCCCGATGCTCGAGAAATAAGAACCCTAAGCCGGAGCCCTGTGCCCACCCACGCTGGGAAGCCGCCGCCTGCCTCCACTCCCACCCGGCGGGGTCCTTGCCTCGAAGCCCCGAGTCCCTCGCAGGCAGCTGCAGACCCCGGGCCCGGGGCGTCCCCCAGCGGCCGCGGCCGTGTTGGCTGTCTGCTTGACCCGAGTCCCCGAGCCTCGGCAGCTGCCAAGTGTGGCCACAGCACTCGAAGCCACTGAGTTTTCCGCGAGCATTTTTGTGAAGGGAGAGCTAACTCCACACCCTTTTCTTTTCCCCGGGAGCTGCAGGAAAGACGCGGAGAAAGAACTGAAGGTGGACTCGAACGGGTCACTCAGCGGTTCTAGCCAGGAGGTCACAAAGGACCTGCTTGATATGATCGGTGAGTTCAGAGCACCGTCTGTCCCTGCACAAACAAACAGGAAAAGCTGGTTTCTCATCTCTCTGCTTAGTGCGCTGACTCTGCTCCCAGAGGTCACGGGCGAGTAGTGGCCTGTGGGGCTCACACCTATCGCTCAAGAAGTAACAGCCCACCTGGCTGTGGAGCTAGAAGCTGAGGGGAGCAGGAGAAAGACAGCAAGGGACAGTAGCCTAATGAGGGTGGAAAGCACTGGAGGCCTGGAAGCTGAGTACTCACACCTCACCAGCACAGGGCCCTGACTTGGAGCCCAGCCCGTGAGCACCGGGAGTGATTCCGTGGGTGGTGAGGTAGTGCTGGGGTGTCTGCCTCTGGCTTCTCTCTCTAAAGTAATCTGACACATCACCGTGAGTAAGGACCTGGGGTGTCTCTGCCTCTCGCTTCTCTCTCTAAAGTAATCTGACACATCACCGTGAGTAAGGACCTGGGGTGTCTCTGCCTCTCGCTTCTCTCTAAAGTAATCTGACACATCACCGTGAGTAAGGACCTGGGGTGTCTGCCTCTCGCTTCTCTCTCTAAAGTAATCTGACACATCACCGGAATAAGGACCTGGGGTGTCTCTGCCTCTCGCTTCTCTCTCTAAAGTAATCTGACACACCACCGTGAGAAGGACCTGGGGTGCCTGCCTCTCGCTTCTCTCTAAAGTAATCTGACACACCACCGTGAGAAGGACCTGGGGTGTCTGCTTCTGGCTTCTCTCTAAAGTAATCTGACACACCACCGTGAGAAGGAGCTGGGTCTGTGTGCCTGCCTCTGGCTTCTCTCTAAAGTAATCTGACACACCACCGTGAGAAGGAGCTGGGTCTGTGTGCCTGCCTCCCAGCTGTGGGGTCGGAAGAGCAGCGTTGCAGGTTCTCTCCTTGGTCTCTCCCTCCTGTCTCAGCCTCTACCCAAAAAGGAGTAAAAAACGCATCCACAGTAACAGAATCAGAAAAGAATCGAAATAAACCGCTTAGAAAACACAAGCATCACAGAAACATTTGTCTGTTAGCGTCAGCAGTGCAGTGACGGTGAGCAGTTACGGGACAGCCATGGAGGGCGGCAGACAGTGGACTCTCCACACGAAGCTGGGATGAGGGTGACTTCCCGCACTGGCACCCCCCCAAAATCCTGTCAAAAAGGCCATTGTAACATGGGAGGCAGCATAGCAGGCAGTGCCTAACTTACAGGCATCAGCTCCCAGCTGTGACCCCCAGCATCACGTGGTAATGTGGTAGTGCTCTGGTTATTCTCTGCTTTTTACTTTCCATCCCTCCATCTCTTCTCTCTAATTATCCATATATATGCATACATAAAGATTTTATTTATTAATGAGAAAGATAGGAGAAAGAGAAAGAACCAGCCATCACTGTGGTACATGTGCTGCCGGGGATTGAACTCCGGACCTCATGCTTGAGAGTCTAGTGCCTTCGCCACTGCACCACCTTCCGGACCACTCTATTTATGAATGGAGATAGCTAGAAATCAAGAAGAACGGGGGTGATAGGGAGGGAGAGAGACAGAGACACCTGCAGCACTGCTTTGCCACTAGCAAAACTTTCCCCCTGCAGGTGGGAACCAGGGGCTCGAACCCAGATCCTTGCACATTGTAACATATGCACTCAACCAGGTGCACCACCACTCAGCCCCCTTTCCCTCTCTTATTAAAAAATCTTTGAAAAAAGGGGGAGTCAGGCAGTAGCGCAGTGGGTTAAGCACAGGTGGCGCAAAGCGCAAGGACCGGCGTGAGGAACCTAGTTTGAGCCCCCGGCTCCCCACCTGCAGGGGCGTCACTTCACAAGCAGTGAAGCAGGTCTGCAGGTGTCTGTCTTTCTCTCCCCCTCTGTCTTCCCCTCCTCTCTCCATTTCTCTCTGTCCTATCCAACATCAACAATATCAACAATAACTACAACAGTAAAAACAAGGGCAACAAAAAGGAAATATTTTTTTAAAAAGTCTTTGAAAAAGAAAAACCTGGCTTACGGAGGCCACGTGCCCTAAATTATTTATTCCCCAGTGCTACAAAAAAAAAAAGTAAAAGAAAAGAAAAAGGTGCGAAGCTGTCTGCAATCCCACCGCTCAGAACTGGCCGACGTCCACCGTGCTTTGTTTCCACACGTTTGTATATTGGGCACATGGGCTTCACATGACTTACTGGGTCATGGGAAAGTCATGGCATCTTTTTGCATATAGAAACAGGAAAACACGGGGCTGGGCACTGGCACAGCAGGTTAAATGCACATGGCGCAAAGCGCAAGGACCTGCATAAGGATCCCGGTTCGAGCCCCCGGCTCCCCACCTGCAGGGGAGTCGCTTCACAGGCGGTGAAGCAGGTCTGCAGGTGTCTGTCTTTCTCTCCCCCTCTCTGTCTTCCCCTCCTCTCTCCATTTCTCTCTGTCCTGTCCAACAACAGCAGCAGCGATAACAAGGGCAACAAAAGGAAAAAATTGAGTTCCAGTGACACAGTCGGTTAGCGCACGGCACTTACACAAATGGAAAAAACAGCCTTGAGCTTGTCCCAGTGATAACCCTGGAGGGGAAAAAACAAATAGGAAAACACGACATGACCTTCCTGACAAGCCAGTATTTTTAAATCATGCCGTATAAAGGACAAATAGCTTGGTGCCACCTGACGCTTGAATCTGAAGGGCCTCCGGTTCTGAGGAGAGGCAAGGTAGGCCAGGGGCAGAGCAGCCACTGCCCACTGCTCCCGGGGGCTGTCTCCTCCCGAGGCCTAGGAAGCAGACAGTTCAGCATGACCTCTTTTCTTTTCTCTTTCCTTTTTTCTTTTGTTTCCTTTCCTTTTCCTTTCTCTCTCCCTCTCCCTCTCCCTCTCCCTCTCTTCCTTCCTTCCTTTCTTTTTTTACCAGAGCACTGCTCAGCCCTGGCTTATGGTGGTGTAGGGGATTGAACCTGGGACTTTGGAGTCTCAGGCACGAGTCTCTTTGTATAACCATTGTGCTATCTAGCCCACCCAGCCTCTGCTTACTAAGCATGGCCCCCCAGGGCTTGCGTCAGGTGCCATTCCGACCACCCCACAGACCCACCCTCCCCACACCGAGTCTTACTGCTGCGGGTCAGGGGTACCGTACCAGCATAAGCATCTCTCTAACCTGCCACTCACACCCTCCTGGGGAGCTGGCAGATGGTCGGGATTTGGTGAATGCTGAGGTCTGAAGGGAGAGCACCTTAAAATTTGGCACTCGGGGCCCTGATGGTGGCGCACCTGGTTGAGCGCACATGTCACAGTGCACAAGGACCCAGGTTTGAGCCCCTGGTTCCCACCTGCAGGGGGAAAGCTTCACAAGTGGTGAGGCAGGGCTGCAGGGGTCGTCTGTCTCTCCCTCTCTTTCACCCCCTTCCATCTCAATTTCTGGCCTTTTCTATCCAATAAATAAAGATGATAAAAAAAAAAATTGGCACTCACCCTGGCGATCTGGCCTGCCCAGGGTGGGAATGCCCAGCTTTGCACACTTTATCTTGTGTCTGAGGTGTTTTTAGAAACTTATCACTGGAGTCGTAAAACTGAATGTTCTTGTTTTTATAAGATCATACAAGCATCCGAACTATTGAAGAATTGGCTGGCAAGCTGGAATTTGAAAATGAGTTGAACCGTGTGTGTGGTCACTGTGATGACTCACCGTTCACGGAGGAAGACTGGGCCCTGCTGACGGAGGAGGGCCCTCAGAAGGTCTTAGATGCCAACCCTGGCAGTTTCAAGCAGGCCTTTGATGACCACAACATTGTAGAGACTGTTCTGGACTTAGAAGAGGACTATAACCTGATGACCTCTTTTAAATACCAAATTGAGTAAGAGCAATTGATTTCAGCTTTACTCCTCAGCAGAAGGCTGGCGTTAAGGCATCTGCAGTAGCCTGTCACCAGAGGCCACGTTTTCCGAAGACGTGGCAGAATCTGAATCGTCACACCCCTTTTACTTCTAGGCTTGTTCCTCTCTAAATTGAGGACTCAGTTTTTTTTTTTTTTTGCTGCTTTGAAATGTTTTTTCACTTCAGATCCTGATTTTTTCCTCCATTTTTAAATTTGTGGTTAATTGTAGGTTACAGGATTGTAAGATTACAGTGTATAGTTCTGCTTGATTTTACTTTTGTTGCACTTATTTGTTTATTGGTGTTGACCTGAGCATAACCAGTGCCCAGGCAGGAGTGGCTCATGGGCCACTGCTGTGTCTCTCGGTGCTCTTTCTTCCTTGGACTGTTGAGAAAATGCGGGGCCATGACCAGCGTGGCCTTTGTGTGTCCCGGGACTAGCTCATCCCGGTAAGCTCAGGTCTGCACAGGGCAGCGAGCCTCTAGGGGGCTTTGACCCGGGGCTCCACCATCCTCAGGCCCTCTGCACACCCGGCCGACCGTTCCCCGTGTGGACCTAAGTTCTCCTTGTGACCGCTGGTCTTTCCACACCAGTTCTCGCGTCACTTCAGGGCCTGTTCAGAGGCCTCCTGTGAGTCAGGGTGTCCCTGCTTCCTTCCTGACCGGCTGACACCTGGTGCCCATTCTCCTGAGTGGCTGAGCACACTGCAGGCCTGGGAAGCCTGGGCGTCACATGTGAATTCCCCGGGAAAACCTGCTAGGACGGGATCGAGAGGTAAAGGGGGCCAGGCCTCTGTCCTCAGGTGGTCAGGATAGCAGTAGCAAACTAGCACGGCCGTCTCCAGCCCTACGCTAGGAGAGAAGGGACATTGTCATAGATGGTTTGGACAAGTGGGCTAGGAAGGGGTATAATAGCAGAACCTTGGACCAAATCGTGTCTCCAGCACCGCATAGGCCAGCGTGTTACTCTGGTGTCTCTTGTGAAATAAAAATATAAAAGGCACTGTTTGGACAGGTCTCTTCAAAACAGTGGCATTCTCTAGGGAACTTATACAAGGCTGTTGAGTAATGTCTGATACGGAGTAAGATGGGGTGGAAAGGTTCCAGGGCTTTTGTAAGAAGCAGAGCTGGGAGAGAGGCCTAGAATACAGCCCCTGCAGGCTATCTTTAAACTAGTGCCCTCAGCTTGGGGGGGGGGGGGGGCTCACTTTCAAGAAGAATCTTTATCTGAAAATGAAAAAGTTAGCTTTGGTATGGTGGAATTATGCATGCATGAGGCCCCAAGACTGGAAAAAAAAGTTCAAAAATATATCTTTACAACACTCATGTGAATCTAATTGCTCTTCTAGAAAAGAAAATAAGGGGGCGGGCAGTAGCACAGCGGATTAAGTTCAAGTGGCACAAAGCGCAAGGACTGGTATGAGGATCCCGGTTCGAGCCCCCGGCTCCCCACCTGCAGGGGGGGGGGTCTTCACAGGCAGTGAAGCAGGTCTGCAGGTGTCTTTCTCTCCCCCTCTGCCTTCCCCTCCTTTCAATTTCTCTCTGTCCTATCCAACAATAATAACAATAAACAAGGGCAACCAAAGGGGAAAAATGGTCTCCAGGAGCAGTGGATTCGTAGTGTAGGCACCGAGCCCCAGCATTAACCCTGGAGGCAAAAAAAAAAGAACAACCCTCATCTCTACCAAGTAGGTTTGGTGTCAGACACACTTGCTTGAGCTGACTTCCGGCCAGTGCCAGGGACGGTAGAACTCCGCCAAGGGGCCTTTCTTCCCTAAGGTGCTGGGGCTCGGGGCCAGCGGCTTCTGGTGTCGCAGTGCTGTTTCTCAGAACTCAGTTAATACAAGGAGCTGCTGGGAACTGGAAGTCTGGGGAGAGCCCGAGAAAAGTCAAACAAGAGGACTGTTTCCTCGTCTGCAAGCAAGACTATAACTTGGGGCATCCGCTACAGCCCCCCGCTCTGCCGACTGAGCTATGAAGGGGTGGGAAGGAAGCGGGAGAGGAGAGGGTCCAGGCCCTCCTGGCCAGCCCAGGGCCACACAGCTGCCGGCAAAGACCAGCTCAGCAGAGGGCAGTTGATTGTCAGACCTTGAGGCAGAGCTTTTGCAGGTGAGTGAGACCTGAGCTCATGGCTGGCCCGCCCCAGGTCGACGGGACCACACTGCCATTCCGTGGTGACATCTACTCCTGTCTAGATCCCCGGCTCCCTAAAATTATCCCCCCATAACACACTTTGTTGACTTTCATCTGCTTCAGTGCTGCAGGTGGGTGTGTGCTGATTACACAGCTTTAGGATATGGAGAATAGGGCTTGTGAACATTTACTCTGATAAAACTTCGTCAGCTTTGTGGGGAGCTGGGCCCATTGTGTGCACACACCCACCCACCCCTACTCAGCTCTGGCTTGTGGTGCTAAGGATTGAACCCGAGGCCGCAGAGCCTCAGGCATGGGAGTTTTTTTGCAGAACCATTATGCTGTCTCCCCAGCCTGAGCCAGATACTTCTCAGGGAGACACTGATGGTCATGCTTGAGAAACAAAGTGTTTGACGTCACTCGGCTTTCTCCCCCGCAGTTGGGCCTAGCAAGCCAAGCAATCACTTGAATTGTTTCCGTGGAAACACCGAGCTGCAGTTGGGATGAGAAGCATCAAAATAGAAACAAGCAGCTCCAAGAATAAATAGGAGCTTTGAAAACTGCTAATTGCAAATTCAATCCACAGCACAAGGAGTGTGAGAGGCTGGGCCCCTCCAACACTTTGAGGCGAGTTTCCACACCCTGTAGACTTGGTACCCAGACCTCCAGAAATCAGCTGTATGCGGATGGGCAGATGATGGCACCCCGGAGGGCAGGAGCTGGTCTGCAGAAACTGCTAGGACAGAGGTCGGGGAAGGGAAGACTGAGCCAGCGGGACAGGAAGAAGATGAGTGAGGTTAGAGAGCAGTCACAGCAAAGGCCTAGCCCAGAGCAACAGTGCTTTGAAAAGGAAAGTCATGGACTGGAGAAGGCGGCTGGGCCATGGCCCTGTGCAGGCAGCGATGTCCCCTGCACTGTGGCCAAGACTATAGATCTTGTCTTAGGGTATGAACTTTTTTAATTTATTTTTTTCCCTTTGTTGCCCTTGTTTATTGTTGTAGTTACTGTTATTGATAGGACAGAGAGAAATGGAGAGAGGAGGGGAAGACACCTGCAGACCTGCTTCACCGCCTGTGAAGCGACTCCCCGGCAGGTGGGGAGCTGGGGGCTTGAACTGGCATCCCTACGCCAGTCCTGTGCTTTGCGCCACGTGCGCTTAACCCGCTGCGCTACTGCCCGGCTCCCTTTTTTTTAAACTACCACCAGGCTTATCACGGGCTCAGTGCCTGCATGATTTATTCACTGCTGGTGGCTTTTTGTTTTGTTTGAGAGGGTAGAAACTGAGAAGAGAGTGAGCACTGCATCCCCACTCATAAAGCTTCCCCACTAGATGTGGGGACGGGGAGCTTGAACCTGGGTCCTTGTCACATGTGCACAAGTGGGTGTTCCACCACCCGGCCCCTAGATTCTGAAATATTTATCATGAATTATGTATCAGCTGGCCTTGCTCGCACTTCTGGTTGGTAAGTCTGCATGCTTCAGCCACTCCAGTTGGGCCCGAGGCCTCCCCTCTGCAGCTCATGGTCCCCTCCCTCTGGCCTTTTACATTGAGGAAAGGGAGGACCTTGCCTGCTCTGATTCCTTAGGATTCTCCTGCACCCCCATTTCCAACCCCAGGGAAGGCTCTGAGGAACAAGGAGACCAAGAAAGAAGCAGACCAGCTCTCGTACCCAGAGAATGGCAGTGGGCTCCACGCCAGCCTCGGCACTGGCGGTGTCCTGAGATACTGATGGTTTGGAAAGCTGATGGAAGAGTTTGCAAGAGACCTGGTTCAGACCGACATTTCTCTCCCAAACTGTCAAGGCTAGAAGCTCACTCAGCACAGGAGTGGCATTTTCTCTGAGGCCCTGGACAGTTCAGATGGCGGTGAAGACGGACAGGCAAGGGGGGTCGCCGCACCTGACCGTCACACAGCTGTCACCCTGCTGCAAGGCAGGCTGAAGCTCTGTCTTCCTTCCTGGAGAAAGAACAGTGTTTGCGATTTCAGTTAAATATTTATAGAGGAAACAGAGCTTTACTCAGGAAATGTAACAATGGATCCAGGTCTGGTAGGGAGGGAGGGACTTTCTGTCCCAGGTCAGCCGGAAAATGCCTGATTTAATGGAGCAATTTGGCTTAAGACCCAGTACAGAAACTACTCAGAGTTGCTTAACCTTGTCAGGACTGTAACTCAGTGGTAGACTGTGTACTTTGCATGTCTGACACCCTGTCCCCAGCACCAGAGAAGCCAAACAAAAACCCTACTCAGCCTTTGAAAACAGTATCAATAATTACCTTTTTTAAAAATTTTTTCCCCACCATTTTCTTTCTATATATATTTTAATTTTTTATATTTAGTTATTTGACAGGACAGAGAGAAATTAAGACAGAAAGAAGGTGTAGAGAGAGACCTGCAGCCCTGCTTCACCTAGTGAAGCTTCCTCCTAACAGATGGGGACTGGGGGTCTTGAACCTGGGTCCTTGTGCATTATAAGGTCTTTGCTCAACCAGGTGTGCCACCACCCAGCCCCTATTTTATTTTGTTTTATTTTTTTTAACCAGACTACTGATCAGCTCTGGCTTATGGTGGTTTGAGGGACTGAACCTGGGACTTCAGAGCCACAGGCATGTGAGTGTTTGCATAACCATTATGCTATTTACCCCCTCACACCCGCTTTTGTTTTGTTTTTTTTTTTTTACTCGACAGGACAGAGTAATTGAGGGAGAAGGGGGAAATGGAGAGACACCTGCAGACCTGCTTTACCGCTCATGAAGCTTTCCCCCTGCAGCTGGGGAGGTGGGAGGTGGGGGCTCCAACCTGGGTCCTTCTGTGGGTCCCTGCGCTTAGTACAATGTGTGCTTAACCAGGTGCACCACTGCTCTACCTCCCTAATACATGTTTTGAAATGTGAAATTGTACATTTCATAAAAATCTCGTCAGTAAGTGATGTATACACATAGAATAAACCTTTGGGGCGGCGGGCGGTGGCGCATCTGATTAAGCACACAGTGCACCAAGCCACCCCCCCACCTGCAGGGGGTACACTTCATGAGCTGTGAAGCAGGATTGCAGGTGTCTGTCTCCCTCTGTCTCCCCTCCTTTCTCAATTTCTCTCTGTCCTAGTCAGTAAAAACAGAAAAAATGGAGCAGTGGATTTGTAGTGCTGTTAGAGCCCCAGCGATAACCCTGGAGGCAAAAAACAAAAACCAAAGCCAATCCTGTATTAGCTGACCTTGCTCACCGCCAAGGTGCCTTCCCCTCTTGTTACCTCAGAGCTGCAACAGAGGCTAAGGCTTTGCAGGTGTCTGCCCCTGTCTGCCGTCGGAAACCCACATTTCAGTGAGGTCATCTGGCATTTGTCTTTGCTCTTTTTTAAAAAATTTTTTAAATTTATTTTCCCTTTTGTTGCCCTTGTTATTTATTGTTGTACTTATTTTTGATGATGTTGTTGGATCAGAGAGAAATGGAGAGAGGAGGGGAAGGCAGAGGGGGAGAGAAAGACAGACACCTGCAGACCTGCTTCACCGCTTGTGAAGTGACTCCCCTGCAGGTGGGGAGCCGGGGGTTGAACTGGGATCCTTACAGCGGTCATTGAGCTTCGCACCACGTGCGCTTAACCCGCTGGCTGCCGCCCGACTCCCTGTCTTTGCTCTTTTGACTTGTTTGACTTAGTGTGGCTCCCTCCAGTTCCACATTGTAATGAAAGGCAAGATTCCATCTTAAAGTGGAGCAGTAGTCTACAGACGGCCTTGCCCTCACTCACCTGCCCTTGGGCACTGGGCTGTCCCAGGTCCCAGCTGGGCAAACAGGAACACACACAGCCGCCATGTGCGGGTTCACTTGGGGAGGCGGAATAGCTCACTGGGCTAGTGCAGTGCTTTGCCGTGAGCAGTCCCGCGTTGAGTCTGACCCGCACTGCGTTGACGGAAGCTTTGGGGGCCAGGCCTCTCTGTAGGTGACATTTAGATAAATTGATCCTGGAGTGTCACAACTGCGTGCTTGTTCATTTTTTTAAAGATTCATTTTACTTAAAATGTTCTTTATTATTTATTTTTAATATTCCCTTTTGTTGCCATTATTTTACTGTTGTAGTTATTATCATTGTTATTGATGTCGTTGTTGGGTAGGACAGAGAAATGGAGAGAGGAGGGGAAGACAGAGGGAGAGAGAAAGACAGACATCTGCAGACCTGCTTCACCATCTGTAAAGCGACTGCCCTGCAGGTGGGGAGCCGGAGGCTTGAACTGGGACCTTTCAGCTGGTCCTGCTGCTGCAGTACCACCCGACTCCCTTCTTCATTAATGAGAGTGATAGGAGGAGACAGGAAATTAGAACGCCACTCTGTTCATGTAGCACTGGGCATCAAACCATGTCCCTCAGGCAAGCAAATCTAACTTCCTTCCGGTTGAGCTATTTTCTTGGGCCACTGGGGCCCACATAAGCTTCACGTCCACCCTCACATTGTGACTGGAGTGTCAGAGAAATGCCTGGGTAGCCCTCTGGGCCCTTGGCCCACACACCTGCCACCACATCTGTCCTGTGCAGCCACCTACGGCTCTGGCACCTGAGAGCCCAAAGCAGCATGTGCTCCAGGGAAATGCACGGGCTGGGTCACGCTCACCAAATCTGGCAGGAGCACACTTGCTTTAAAAAAAGTCTTGGGAATAAAATAAGAATGGCCTTTCCTGATGATTCCCAGAGACAAGCAGTGTAATTTTAATTAACCCAGCTTAGTTAGGAGATAGACTGGCTGCTCATTCCACAAAAATACACCCTGTTCATGGAACTCTGAGTCACTCTTGACTTTTGACTTCATTATACAAAATGAATTTTTTTGAGAAAGACAGGATTAAATAAGTCACAAGAGAACCAAAGAACAGAGGGTTCTGCTTTGGCATTTCAAAAGGAACGGAGCCCTCAATAGAAAGACTACACTCATAACTACTAATAAATATTATCCAGTTTTGAGGGAGTCGGGCGGTGGCGCAGCGGGTTAAGCGCATGTGGCGCAAAGCGCAAGGACCGGCGTAAGGATCCCGGTTCGAGCCCCCGGCTCCCCACCTGCAGGGGAGTCGCTTCACAGGCGGTGAAGCAGGTCTGCAGGTGTCTGTCTCTCTCCCCCTCTCTGTCTTCCCCTCCTCTCTCCATTTCTCTCTGTGCTATTCAAAAAATGGAAAAGATGGCCTCCAGAAGCAGGGGATTCGTAGTGCAGGCACTGGGCCCCAGCGATAACCCTGGAAGGAAAAAAAAAAAGATAATAGTACTTTGGTTAAAAACATAGGCTTTAACAGGTGTACTGTACTGTACTACTAAAACATGCATCTTAGGGCCTGGTGGTGGTGTACCTGTTAGCATGTATAAGAATCCAGGTTCGGGGGGGAGTTGGGGTGTAGCGCAGCAGGTTAAGCACATGTGGCACAAAGTGCAAAGACCGGCTGTCTATCTTTCTCTCCCCCTCTCTGTCTTCCCCTCCTCTCTCCATTTCTCTCTTATCCTATCTGACAAGGACAACAACAATAATAATTACAACAATAAAAACAAGGGCAACAAAAGGAATAAATAAATATTAAAAAAAATAAAAATAAAGAATCCAGGTTCAGGGCTGGGCGGTAGCAGCAGGGTAAGTGCACTTGGCGCAAAGCACAAGGACCAGTAAGGGTCCAGGTTTGAGTCCCCGGCTCCCCACCTGCAGGGGAGTCACTTCACAGGTGGTGAAGCAGGTCTGCAGGTGTCTGTCTTTCTCTCCCCTCTCTGTCTTCCCCTCCTCTCTCCATTTCTCTCTGTCCTATCGAATAACAACTACAACAAGGGCAACAAAATGGGAAAAATGGCCTCCAGGAGCAGTGGGTTTGTGGTGCAGGCACTGAGCCCCAGAGATAACCCTGGAGGCCAAAAAAAAAAAAAAAAAAGGGATGGGTGCTGGATAATTTCACTATTTCACTTCCAGGTGGAATTTAAGACAGGGAAACACCGAGCAGAACTTGACGGGAGTTTGCTGTTATAATAAAGCAGGAGGGAGTCAGGCAGTAGGTAGCGTAGCTGGTTAAGGGCAGGTGGCGCGAAGCTCAAGGACTGGCGTAAGGATCCCAGTTTGATCCCCTGGCTCCCCACCTGCAGGGAAGTTACTTCACAGGTGATGAAGCAGGTCTGCAGGTGTCTTTCTTTCTCCCTCTCTGTCTCCCCTCCTCTCTCCATTTCTCTCTGTCCTATCCAACGACAGCAATGACAACAATAACCACAACAATGATAAGACAACAAGGGCAACAAAAGGGGAAAAATGGTCTCCAGGAGCAGTGGATTCATGGTGCAGGCACTGAGCCCAGCAATATTCCTGGAGGCAAAAAACAAAAAAACCCCTAAACACCCACCCTGCTAGGGAAAGAGAGACACAGGCTGGGAGTATGGACCGACCAGTCAACGTCCATTTTCAGCGGGGAAGCAATTACAGAAGCCAGACCTTCTACCTTCTGCAACCCTCAATGACCCTGGGTCCATGCTCCCAGAGGGATAGAGAATGGGAAAGCTATCAGGGGAGGGGGTGGGATATGGAGATTGGGTGGTGGGAATTGTGTGGAGTTGTACCCCTCCTACCCTATGGTTTTGTTAATTTATCCTAAGAAAGTATTAATTAACAAAACCAATTAAAAATTAAGAAGGTCTGGCTTCTGTAATTGCTTCCCCGCTGAACATGGACGTTGACTGGTCGGTCCATACTCCCAGCCTGTGTCTCTCTTTCCCTAGTAGGGTGTGTCTCTGGGGAAGCTGAGCTCCAGGACACATTGGTGGGATCTTCAATCCAGGGAAGCCTGGCCAGCATCCTGGTGGCATCTGGAACCCGAATAATGAAGCTGAAGGGTTGTCATTCCACACGTGAAGTCTCTGGACACAGTCTGAGGTGAAGCATGTTGAGGTGGCAATCATTGCGTTGGTTAGGTTGTGATCGGCAGATGCAATATTATTTGGTATGGATTGGGAGAGGCATACAGGAAAGTGGGTCCTATCCAAGGGTTCCAGGACTTGGGGAAGTAGGGGCTCTATAGTGGAGATGTGAGGTTCCTGCTGTCTTAGGGTTCAAAAAGACAACTGATAGTTAATGTTATCATCACATTATTTGTTAATTGGGTTAACTTTGAAAAGTCCCTTTGTTATGGTTTGCTGTACAGTATCCAGTATCTTGTATATAGCTGTGAATTTATCCTTTCTTAAATAAAAAATAAATTAAAAGTGGGACACTGGTGGAATAAAGCAGTGGAGGGCTGGGAGAGCTCTGGGGTCCTGGTGCTCCTGTAACCTGTTTGTGGAATACACACCCTTGAGCGTAAAGAATATTAGGATAAGTGGCCGGGCGGTGGCGCACCTGGTTGAGCACTCACATTGCAGTGCACAACGACCCAGGTTCAAGTTCCCGGTCCCCACCTGCAGGAGGAAAGCTTCACAAGTGGTGAAACAGGGCTGCAGGTGTCTCTCTGTCTCTCTATCTTCCCTGCTCCTCTCAATTTCTGTTTTTATCCAAGAATAAATAAAAATAAATTTAAAATATCTAAATAAATCAAGAACCATCACTTCGAATAATAGCTCACTTAGTCCCCAGTATTATTTATGCTCTGACTTGAATCTGGCAAATTCTGGAAGCTGTCCGGCCAGTGAGGGGTTTCTCTTCCACACAGGCACCGCAAAGCACCAGCTTGTGCAGGGAGTTGCTTGTTCAAATCATCTTGTGAGAAACCTGGACAACAAGATCATGTGTATGTATCTGATTTCCTTAGGTAAACTGATAGATTAGTTTAATAAAGTGAATAAAACAAACACCTGTCATGGAGGAATGAGGGGTTGAACCCATGTGTCATGGACTGGACTATAAGCCATTAACTCCGCAGCTAAATAAGTCTCCTAAAAAGCACATGGCTTTTAAACATTCCCTTTTTATTTTTGAATTATTTTGATTACAAAAGAATATATTACAAAAATTCAAAAACTTGAGCAAGACATAACTTGAAAGCCAAAGTCTCATATAAACTCAGTGCTCTCCAGGACCTACAGAAATCACACTAGCTCTAAAAAAGTGATTGGAAAAAACCATGGAGGTGAAAAAGACAGAAAGAAAGGTAGAGTCGTATGGGCTGTGAACAGCGGGGCTCTGGACAGTTACTCAGTGCCTGTCACCCCTCTTTGGTGCGGAGCTGTGGCATGTGTTCACTGCAAGACTGACTTCATGTGAATCAAAACATCCACTGGCCAAAACCAGAAGAACTCAGGTGGCAAAGCTGTACTTAAACGATAAGAAGTAACAGTCTTGAGGCTTGGAAAAGTATTGAGCATGTGCGGGGGACATTTCACAGACCGGAACTGTTGTGTCTGAGAGTCAGGCTGCTACAGCGACATTTGTGAGAACCCTTCTGCTAGCTGCCATCCCATATGCCTTCCTTCCACAGCAAGACCACCTTCCCCTCCTCCTCCCCTCCTGATGCTGTACTGCCCAGCATCTGTCCCTGTTCTCACCAGGAGTCTTCACGTGTTTCGTCCCAGTAATGAAAGATGCACTCAATCTTGTATCATGGGCCCCTGGTAGGCACAGTGCCAAGTCTGTGCCCAACCCCCTGAAGAGCCTCTACCTTCAGGGGCCCGGGCCAGTTTGGGGACTTACTCCTGAGGATCATTTCGAGTGTGTTTCTGGCTAAGACCACAGGTCGCCAGCTGAAGTCCACGAGGCTGGTCAGAAGCCGTCATCGCTGCTATCAAAAGCCAGGTCATAGAGCAAATTCCTCCCTGGCTCCTTGCAGAGAGGAGACTCGGAAGTCCCAAGCTTTAGGCCACTGAACCAGCTTATGTGGTTATTCCCCTGGGAGCTGCTGTTCGGGGAAGTCTGCCGGCTGAGCTGCAGGAGGCTGCCTTCTGCTGCCCCCGCTGTGCTGGGCACAGCTGCTTCTTGCAGGGGAGGGAAGTCTGGCTTCTTAGGGGTGAGGGGGTCCCAGAGGTGTAGGGGCTGAGCCAGGGGCTCCTGCTGCCTCTGAAGGGGCCTTTTATGAGAGGGAGGCTGTGGATCGGGTCTGAAAAGACAGGTGTTTCTGTGAGTGTGTTCTTGCTTCCTGACTAAGAGCCTGCCCCGCAGGGCTTTCCTGGGCTGCCTCCTTCTCCCTGTCCCCCTTCTCTGTACAGTTCTGCACTTCTGCTCAGTAACAAACTTTTCTTCACAAGGATCACACGAAACCACACGTTTAGCTTGATGGTTTGGACAGGTGTTCTTAATGTTGGCTACAAAGCTGTTTGCGTCTAGTGATGTAAGCTGTGAAGCTCCTTGGGAAGCCAGGTCCTTGTCACCCGGAACCTTGTGAGGTAGGGTGCGAGAGCCGTGGGTGTCAGAGCTTGCCGCCCAGGCCATGCAGTCAGCCTGCACGGCCTTGTCCTGTCCCCCTCTGTTCCCTTCACTGCTTCCAGCCGTCAGCAATGCAGCCTCTTCCTGGAGAGCACCCCTCGCATAAGCCTGGCCCCGGACACCAGGCTTCTCAGGCTGCGGAGAGCGCACAGGAGGAGTCCTGTCAGGGATGGTCTGAGCCTGCTGCAGAGCTGCCTCCTCAGAGGCGGCCTGGGTCAGAGGCGGCAAGGTCTGACAAGTGCTGTCTTTCACAGGCCTCGGTGCTCCAGGACCTGTGAGGAGTCTCTTCAGCTCCTCAAGAACTCCAGGCATGTTCAGTTGGCTCAGCTGCTCACACAGCTGCTGGAGGTCTTTACTCTGCTGCGTGACTACAGCTTCAAGATGCGTCAGGTTGGACTTCATTTCAACAAATTCTGCTTGTTGCTAGAGAAAGGCCGTGAGAAAGAAGGGAATTACAGACGGCAGAACTCAGAACGTCCAGTAAAACACGAGAGCAAACTAAAGGATGTGGCAGCAAAACTAAAAGGTCTTTGCTGGGCACAATGCAGGGGCAGCTACACTGCGGAGTCGGACCCAAGCAGCACGACCTGTCAGAGGGCCGCGGAGGAGGAAGCTGCTCGCTGCTCTGGTTGGGAAGGACCTTGGCTGGACCACTCTTTTTTCTTTTTCTTTTTCTTTTCTCTTCTTCTTCTTCTTCTTCCTTTCTTTTTAAAAAATTTTATTTATTCCCTTTTGTTGCCCTTGTTGTTTTATTGTTGTAGTTATTGCTGTGATTGATGTCGTCGTTGTTGGATAGGACAGAGAGAAATGGAGAGAGGAGGGGAAGACAGAGGAGGGAGAGAAAGACAGACACCTGCAGACCTGCTTCACCGCCTGTGCAGCGACTCCCCTGCAGGTGGGGAGCCAGGGGCTCGAACCGGGATCCTTATGTCGGTCCTTGTGCTTTGCGCTTAATCTGCTGCACTACCGCCCAATTCCCTTTTTTTTTTTAAAAAAAAAAAAAAAAGACTAACAATTTATGAAGCAGAGAGAGAGAGAGAGAGAGAGAGAGAGAGAGAGAGGAGAGAACCAGAGCATCACTCTGGTACATGCAACACTGGAAATTGAATTCAGAACGTTATGCTTCTGAGACCAACACTCTAGCCACTCATTGTACCATCTCACAGGCTACTGGCTTCTGCTCTTGACTACAAAATGGCAACTTTCAACATGTTTCTGAGTCTTACTGACAAACCCAAAAGCACATTTGGGGGGAAAAAGTTGTCCCCTTACTGTTCCAAGTTTCCTCTGCATCTCGAGGATGGCCGTCTCCAGGTTGCCTTTGTCCTGCACTGCTTCTGCCACCAGGGCATTCTGGGCCCTTGCAGTCTCTTGCACTAAACAGAGAACAGAATAATTGCGATTCACTTGGGAACTATGGCTTGCCCTCCCCCCCTTCCCAAAGCACAACAGTACAGAGCGCGGAGCTGGAGCAGGGCACTGGGTCACTGTGTCTGCCCTGCCAGAGCACAGGACTCTTATCTACCCAGATAAGCTTCGTTGAGAGGAGGAAGTCAAAGAAAGCTGGTCTCTGTCCAGTCTCTTCTCTTCTTCCCTGAGAAGCTTCTGGTTGGAGCAGACCAGCCTCAGCATCTGACAGAGGCTAGGAATCTGCTGCCCGTTACCAGAGTGAGCTCCCCTTGAAACGGTCATTCAAATCTTTGAAACTGAGTGGCGCAGTGGGTTAAAGCTCTGGACTCTGCAGCTCGAAGACGGAGTTTGTTCTGTGCCAGGCTGATAGATGCTCTGGTTTTCTCCTCCTCTTTCATTAATGAGTCCTTGAGCTTTGCACCATATGTACTTAACCCTGTGCACTATAACCTGGCCCCGTAAATATATTTTTAAGAAAAAAAAAAAAAGGAAGGAAGGAAAAGAAAGAGAGAAAGAATTGAAACAGTATGAGCTCACTTCCCAGGGGCATAGAAAGCCAAGTACTACACACCTGTTCTGCACGGAAAGGAACCGCTGCTATTACCATTCAGGTGCGCCGAGAGCAGGAGAGATACCCCATCAGTCTCCATCTCCCGTTCGCAGGGAACATTGAAGGGGGGAGGGGCTCTTGCTAGAAACCAGGAGGAGGTTGAGGCAAACAGGGTCGGGACTAGAAACCAGCAGATTTTCCCCCCTCCTGGATCGTAATGGGCTTCTGTGAACATCTTCCTAAAATAAAGCTTGTAACAAGCCTTAAATTCCTTTTAAATAAATAATATCGCCGCCAGCATTGTCACTGGTCTTGGTGACTGCGTGACGAATTCGTCACCCCTGGAGGTCATTATTATTACTTTAAAGCACTTTATATGATTTATTTTTTGTTGACTAAAAACAGAAATTGACGGGGCCAGATGGTGGCTCACCTGGTTGAGTGTCCATGTTACAATGCGCAAGGACTTGGGTTCGAGCTCCCAGTCCCATCCTGCAGGGGATAAGCTTTGCAAGTGGTGAAGCAGGGCTGCAGGTGTCTCTCTCTCCCACTCTGTCTCCCCCTACCCTCTGATTTCTGGCTGGCTCTATCCAATAAATAAAGATAAAGAAAAATTTTTTAAAAATACAGAAATTGACAGGGAAGGGGAAGGGAGAGAGGGAGAGGGAACCCTGCAGCACACTTCACCACTGTAAAACTTCCGCACTACTGGTGGGGATGGGGCTTGAACCAGAGTCCCTGCACATTGTAACACATATGTTTAACCAGGTGCAAAACTGCACAGCTCCCTTCATTCCTTTTAAAAAATATTTATTCCCTTTTGTTGCCCTTATTTTTGTTGTTGTAGTTACTGTTAATGATGTTGTTTGTTGTTGGATAGGACAGAGAGAAATGGAGAGAGGAGGGGAAGACATAGAGGGGAGAGAAAGACAGACACCTGCAGACCTGCTTCACCGCCTGTGAAGCGACTCCCCTGCAGGTGGGGAGCCGGGGCTCAAACCGGGATCCTTATGCCGGTCCTTGCGCTTTGCGCCACCTGCACTTAACCCTCTGCACTACCACCCGACTCCCCAGCTCCCTTCATTCTTTTGAAGGACCAAGGTATGGATGAAAAAATGGTAGTTGTGAGACTCTGACTACTGTCCTTTTGTTATCCTAATTCAGTTTTAGCATATTAACTATAATGTGTAGTGCCTGATATCAAACTTAGGGCCACATGCATACTAGCTCAATGTTTTAGCCAATGTACCATCTTACGAATCTTTCTGTTTTTTGGTTTTGTTTTTTTTTTTACCAGAGCACTTCTCACCTCTGGCTTAGGGCGTTGCTGAGGATTGAATGCAGGATTTCAGAGCCTCAGATATGAGATCTGCTACATAACCACTATGCTATTTCTCTTAGAATTTTTCAGGAAGTATTTTTTTTTCTTTTTTTGCAACACAAGTAAAATTGCATATTTCAACCACTTAGGGAAAAAAAAAGTACTGCATTCCTCTTCCTAAATTCAATCCGTTAAATATTTTTGCAAACATGCGTATATAGTGGAAAGCGAATGTAGGCCCTCTGCTCTCGACGGCTCCTTAAATAGGAATGCTTCATAGCAACAGTGTGATAGATAACCAACCCACCATAGGAGCAGAGGGTGAGGAAGGCAGCCAAGCGTCCAGCTCTAGACTCAAGGACCAGGAAGAACCTCCCTCTAGCCCCATGCTCTGTCTTTCTTGGGAAGCGCTTTCATTCAGGTAGGGTCTTCTTCACAGGAACTTTTTTTTAAAAAAAATATTTATTTATTCCCTTTTTGTTTATTCCCTTTTTGTTGCCCTTGTTTTATTGTTGTAGTTATTATTGTTGTTATTGATGTCATTGTTGTTGGATAGGATAGAGAGAAATGGAGAGAGGAGGGAAAGTTAGAGAGGGAGAGAGAAAGACAGACACCTGCAAACCTGCTTCACCTCCTGTGAAGTGACTCCCCTGCAGGTGGGGAGACGGGGGCTCGAACCGGGATCCTTATGCCGGTCCCTGCGCTTGGTGCTTAACCTGCTGCGCTACTGCCTGACTCCCCCACAGGAACTTTTGTACCAAACTCCTCGAGTCCAAAGTCCCTGTTTTTTTTCTTTATGAAAATTAGAACCATAACAGTATGACTAGGCATACAGTGAAAAAAAGACTGAATCTCTCCCATGAAGACCTTGGCTCCATTTCCTGGGCTTAACATCATAAGCAATTAAACGGACACCGTTGTGAGCAGCCTCTGGAGTTTTGCACTGATGCATGTCTACAACTGCGTCTATGTGTGGAGTGGAGAGCACGTGTTTATTCTCTAGGGAGCATTTACTTCATTTCATCTCTGTATTGGCTGAGAGAATCATGTCTTTTAGTTTTTTAATATTTTTTAAAATAAAATACCATTTAAATTCATTTCTGGATAATATCTGCTTTCTTGTGAAGATGATTTTGCTATTTGTTTCTATTTGAGTGACTTGACAAATGTTTAGTTAAGATCACGTTCTAGGGCAGCTCTGGAAGGAACGATTTCCCTGGTGGCCAGTGATTTCCATCTCCTTTTGGGTTATTATTATTTTTTTTACCTTCTTTCTGTGCTGTTGAGAGCCTGAGAAAGGACCCAGCAGATGCCCCAGTGAGCATCTTTCTTTATTTCTTCTTAAGATTTTATTTATTTGTTTATGAAGAATGATAGTAGGAGAGAGATAGAAAGAACCAGACATCTCTCTGTGGTATGTGTGCTGCCAGGGACTGAACTCAGGACCTCATGTTTGAGAGTCCAGTGCTTTATCCACTGCATCACCTTCTAGACCATCAGATGAGCTTCTTTCTTTTTTTAAAAAATGTTTTTTTATTCCTTTTTATTGCCCTTGTTGTTTTATTGTTGTAGTTATTATTGTTGTTGTTGTTGATGTTGTTGGATAGGACAGAGAGAAAGGTAGAGAGGAGGGGAAGACAGAGGAGTAGAGAAAGACAGACACCTGCAGACCTGCTTCACCTCCTGTGAAGCGACTCCCCTGCAGGTGGGGAGCCGGGGGCTCCAACTGGGATCCTTATGCCGGTCCTTGTGCTTTGCGCCATGTGCGCTTAACCTGCTGTGCTACCGCCCAGCTCCCATGAGCTTCTTTCTTAACTCCTCTTTAATTTTGGTATTTCCTTCTCAGTTTTCACTGGCTATACTTCTTCACAGGGTGTCTATTTTTTTTTTGAATTTTTAAATTATCTTTATTTATTGGATAGAGACAACCAGAAATCTAGTGGGAAGGGGGTGGGAAAGAGAGGAAGAGAGACAGGTAGACACTTGCAGCCCTGCTTCACCACTTGTGAAGCTTTCTCTCTGCAGATGGGGACCGGGTACTTGAACCTGGGTGCTTGCGCATTGCAACGTGTGCTCAACCAGGTGCACCCCCACCCACCCCCACAGGGTGTCTTGGAATAAATTATGTGCACACAAACTGTTCCTGTGTAACAATAAGTATTTCCATTCAAACATGGTCTTCTAAGTGGACCTGTTGTTCAGTGTTTGTATCAGATTAATGTTGGTGTGTGATGCTCGACAGGTCTCATGCGGACACTGCTTTACATTTGCTTCACCTGAACTGCAGTCAGTGACCTCTAATTAGCCCTGCTGTTGTATTTGGAGCTTTATTTTCTGTACTTTGGCAAAATGTATTTCTGGTCTGGTCAAATGGTTGCTGTGTTCTTGAATCTTTTCTTTCTTTCTTTTTCTTTCTTTTCTCATTTATTAATGAGAAAGATAGGAGGAGAGAGATAAAGAACCAGCTATCACTCTGGTACATGTGCTGCTGGGGATTGAACCCAGGACCTATGCTTGAGAATCCAGTGCTTTATACATTGTGCCACCTCCAGAACCACAATCTTTACTTTCTTGAATTGATTTCATATTGAGTTTTCTGAGCTCTGTCACTGTCGTTTTTTTTTTTTACCTCCAGGGTTATTGCTGGGGCTCAGTGCCAACACAGTTCCACTGCACCTGGAGGCCATTTTTTCCCTTTTCTTGCTCCCCCGTTATTTTTTTATCATTGTGGCTATTATTATTGTTGTTATTGATGATGTTGTTGTTGTGAGTAGCAGCCCAGGCTGGCTCTGGTCGAGTTCTCTCCAACCCAGAGTACATACCCGGGAAGAGGCACCTCCGCACTAGCCCGGCAGCAGGGCCGCTTCACAAGCAGTGAAGCAGGTCTGCAGGTTATCTCTCTGTCTCTCTCCCTCTCTGTCCCCCTCTCCCCTCTTAATTTCTCTCTGTCCTGTCCAATAGTGGAAAAAATGAAAAATGGCTGCCAGGAGCAATGGATTCATAGTGCAGGCACAGAGCCCTAGCTTCAGGATAAGCCTGGAGACAAAAAAAAAAAAAAAAAAAAAAATCAGATCACTACTCAGCTCTGGCTTGTAGTGGTATGAGGAACTGTGTTGGGACCTAAGGCAGGGGAGTCTCTTGCATAGCCGCTTCCTCCTCCTCCTCCTCCCCCTCCCCCTCCCCCTCTCCCTCTTCCTATCAGTGTGTGTGTCTCTCTTCTCACCCTTTAAAGTTGAGGAAGTATTAGCACTATGGGATCAGGATTTTTTTTCTTCCAGGGTTACTGCTGGGGTTCGGTGCCTGCACTGTGAATCCACTGCTCCTGCTGCTATTTTTCCCATTTTGATGCCCTTGTTGTTGTCATTATTGTTACTGGAAGACGCTTTGAAGAGGGTTAAACTGGGAACAGCTGCTGGCTGTGATAACATCACCCCAGAACTCATTCTTAACCTGGGCCCCGCGGCAAAGAAGTGGCTCACTTCATTCCTGTCCCACATCTTGGAATCTGAGTCTATGCCCAAAGTTTGGCGTCGTGAGGAGATTATAGCGGTTTTGAAACCAAAGAAAGACCCAACACTGGCCGCCAGCTATAGACCAATTTCTCTCCTCTCCTCTCCGTGTGTTACAAACTCCTTGAGAGGCTGCTTCTGTCACGTATTTCTCATCTTACAGAGAAATTCCTATCACCCGCCCAGGCTGGTTTCCGCCCAGGAAAATCTACCTGCGAATAAGCCCTGGCCCTCTCAACTTACATTGAAAATGGATTCCAGAAGAATTTAAAGACGGGTGCTGTCTTTGTTGATCTCACAGCAGCCTATGACACTGTCTGGCACCGTGGTCTCCTGGTCAAGATCTCAAGATGCCTGCCTCCATGGGTGGCCAACACTATATCGTTTCTTCTCCAAAACAGAAGATTCCGGGTGCATCTGGGTGACAAGTCTAGCAGATGGAGACTTGTCTCAAGTGGCCTCCCCCAGGGCTCTGTTCTGGCTCCTACGCTATTTAATATTTACATCAGTGACCTCCCAGAAACTTCTTCAAGGAAGTTCATCTACGCCGATGACATCTGCTGTGCAACTCAGGCATCCAAGTTCGACATCCTCGAGGAAACACTCACGAAAGACATGTCTCTGATATCTGATTACTGTAAAAAATGGCGACTAATTCCTAGCACTGCAAAAACGGTATCATCTGTTTTCCATCTACACCATGCCTCGGCCTCGCGTGAGCTTAATGTGCAGCTTGGCGGAACGAGAATCCGGCATGAAGCCCAGCCAGTCTATCTTGGCGTTACTCTCGATCGCACCCTGTCGTTTCACAAACATCTCATAAAAACTGCAGCAAAGGTGGGCGCGAGGAATCACATCATTGCAAGACTGGCCAGCTCCTCATGGGGCGCGAGCGCTTCCACACTACGATCATCCTCTCTGGCATTATGCTATTCCACTGCAGAATACTGTGCCCCAGTATGGTTCCGTAGCCCCCATGTCCACTTGGTCGATTCCAAATTATATTCCTCCATGAGGATCATTTCTGGAACCATCTGTTCCACCCCGGTTCCATGGCTGCCAGTTCTTAGCAACATCGCCCCACCAGATATTCGTCGGGATGCGGCATCATCTAAGTTCATTTCCCACGTCTATGCTCGACCGGACCTGCCAATCTACGCGGATATCTTCGCCCACCCTGTCCAACGCTTGACGTCTCGTCACCCAATCTGGTCCCCTCCGCCTACACTGAACTTCTCTGTTCCAGTCTCTTGGAAACAGAGCTGGCAGTCAGTCAGCTGAGGTAAAGAACAAACACCTCATCACAGACCCCTGCGAGAGTCAACCCGGCTTTGACCTAGCACGTTATGATTGGCCCTCCTCAATCGCTATCGAACAGGCCATGGCCGGTGCGCCGCTATGTTCCATCGCTGGGGAGCCAGAGACGACCCGAACTGCCCCTGCGGCTACAGACAGACTATGACCCACATAGTCAACGACTGCCACCTCTCCAGATTCAAAGGAGGTCTCGAAACTTTACATCAGGCTCAACCTGATGCTGTTGACTGGCTACGGAAGAAGGGCAAACGCTAGAAGAATTGTTACTATTGCCACTGATGTTGTTTTTGTTGGATAGGACAGAGAGAAATGGAGAGAGGAGGGGAGACAGAGAGGGGGAGAGAAAGACAGACACCTGCAGACCTGCTTCACCACCTGTGAAGTGACTCCTCTGCAGGTGGGGAGCTGGGAGCTTGAACAGGGATCCTTGTGCCAGTCCTTGCACTTTGTGCCATGTGCACTTAACCTGTTGCGCTACCGCCCAACCCCGGATCAGGATTCTTATGCCTACTGAAAACCAGACTCACTCTAACCCCGTCTACATTAATTTAATGCTGGCATCATGGTGCTTCTATTCCGTTTTCTAAGCCTTCCATACTATGTCTCTGTTGCAGTCCTCCCTTTTGTACTTCATTCTGTTTAAAAATGTACAAAACAAAGTGATACTTTCTTGGGGTATTTTAAAAATGAGTCATCTCATCATCTTATACAAGGGAAACAGCCCTGATTTACTTCCACTCTTTGTCTTGCTAGTTCTCGTGAGGGTGATGGGCCTACCCTGCACTTCCCTCCACTTGGGAATCCAGGACTGATTTCCAAACAGATGCAAAGTTGCCCTGTGTGGATACCCAGCTTGGAAACCGACAGACAGTAAAGTTCTTCTTTGAAAACAGATGGGGATTCATTTCTAAGCTACACAAAAGGACTAATTTTTGTAAACCATGAGCAATCCATCCTGTGGCATTTGAATAACTTTTCAATTTGTTTCAAATAAAAAATACACAAACAAATATAGCCAAATACAGATGCAGTGATCATCTTCTGTTTAACTGTGAAATTATTGGTTCTACACAGTGTCTACCTAAAGACAGTTGTTTTGGGTTAGGAGACAGCATAATGGTTCTGCAAAAGACTTTTATGCTTGAGGCTCTGAGGTCCCAGGTTCAATCCCCAGCACCACCATCAGCCAGAGCTGAGCAGTGCTCTGGTCTCTCTCTCTCTCTCTCTGTATATATATCATTCTCATTAAAAATAAATAAATATTTAAAAAGTTAATTTTTGATTCTCCCTTTTTAAAGATTTATTTACTCATTTATTTCATGAGTGAGTGAAGGAAGGAGGAAAGGAGGGAGGGCCTGACACATGCAAGGCATGTGTAGGGAGGAGAAGTCCTTGAGATTAGGGCTGTCTTCTGACTATTAAGGGCCAGGTCCTGCCTTTTCAATTAATCTAAATGTAAATCGTTAATTAACAGACTAGGGAACTTATAAACTGCAAACTGCAACTGAAATTGAGAAAGATGTTGTAATTTATTACAAAACCATTCTCACTGAAACTAAAGCAGTAAAAAGAGCAATAGGTGACTGGAGCATTTCCAGCTCCTGAGAGTCTAAGTCCTGAGGGAGCAGTGTCTTCATACTCAACAGCCAGCAGCTCATTTGGGATGTTGAGATGCTGGTGATTTGTCCTAAACAGTATTATGGGACAAGTGCCCCCACGTGGTGGTGGGGTTACTAGGCGGAAGATTAGTAATTCCCAGAGGTATCTGGGTAGCAGGGAACAGCTGCACTCGCTCATGGAAGTGGCCCTGTTACCCTGCTCGGCCAACTCCACTTACCTTCAGGGTTAAACTCAGGTACCCATTTCCACTTATCTTTTAAAAAAAATTTTAATTTTTATTTATTTTTATTATTAGATAGAGACAGAGAGAAGTTGAGAGGGGAAGAGGTTGAGAGAGGGAAAGAGACAGAGAGACACCTGCAGCCCTGCTTAACCACTTGTGACGTTTTCCCACTGCAGGTAGGGACCAGGGGCTTGAACCTGGGTCCTTGTGCACTGTAGTGTGTGCGCTTAACCAGTTGCGCCACCGCTTGGTCCCCTTCCACTTATCTCTTAAATTAAAATTTCATTTTTGTGAACAAAAGAGAGCAAAGCACTGCTCAACTTTGGTATATGATAGTACCAGGGTTTGAACCTGGAGCTTCTGGGATGTCAGACATACAATTCCAGTGCTCAGTGGCCAAAAGAAACCTACCCAGCCCAGTTCTCTCATTGCAGTGCTGCCAGCGACCTTACCATTGGCACAAACCAAGGAGTCAAGGAGGTCACATGCACTGATCAGCCTCACACAGGAGGTACTTACATGTCTTGGCCATTGTCTCCAAAGAATCCAAAATAGACTGACTTCTTGAACTAAGATGTTCCTCAGATGTTTCCACAGATGTCTGTAACTAAGAAACCAAGAACAGAGAAATTCTCTCTCTCTCTCTCTCTCTCTCTCTCTCTCTCTCACACACACACACACACACACACACACACACACACCCCAATGAAAACAAAAGTAATCAAAGAAGAAATTCATAGATTGTTGCATTGTTTTACCAACTTGAAGAAAGGTCATTTAGCAATGAAAATAAAGTTTAGTTAAAACACTATTTTCTAGACAAACCAGAGTTAATGCAGTATAGTTATGAAACATCTTAAAATGTCAGATCTTTTCCTTGAGATATAATTATACTTACCCTGTGAATGCTTTCTCTGACATGAGAAATTAATTTGTACAGAGTCTCACTAGAAAGGGAGGAAAAAAGAAAATCAGTATTTGTGGACTATTGAATAAATGTTAGAGTTGCTTTATATGAACATGGCATGCCTTCACCTAGGGAAGTACCAGAACAGTAATTGAGGAGTTGAAGTGGGGGTAGACAGCATAATGGCTATGCAAAGTGACTCTCGTGCCTAAGGCTCCAAGTCCCAGGTTCAGTCCCCTGCCCCACCGTAATCCAGAGCTGAACATTGCTTTGGTAATAATAATAATAAGAAGAATAAGAATAAGAATTGAGGGGAGTCCGGCTGTAGCGCAGCGGGTTAAGCGCAGGTGGCGCAAAGCACAAGGACCGGCATAAGGATCCCGGTTTGAACCCCGGCTCCCCACCTGCAGGGGAGTCGCTTCACAGGCGGTGAAGCAGGTCTGCAGGTGTCTATCTTTCTCTCCTCCTCTCTGTCTTCCCCTCCTCTCTCCATTTCTCTCTGTCCTATCCAACAACGACAAGAACAATAATAACTACAACAATAAAACAACAAGGGCAACAAAAGGGAATAAATAAATAAAATAAATATTAAAAAAATTTAAAAAAAAAGAATAAGAATTGAGGAGAGTTGAAGACCAGACTCTAGCTGGAATAAAAGAGGACAGTGATGTTCATCGACTACTTCCAAGGCAAACCGTTTTTTTTTTTCTTTTTCAAAATTCCCTCTCTATATATCTTGGGGAATGAAGCCAGGGTCTCTGTATGCGCTATGTTGTGGAGTGTCCAACGACAGATAAGTGACTAAGAAAACTGTGGTCCATGTACACAATGGAATACTACCTAGCTATTCAAAATGATGACATCATCTCCTTCACCTCATCTGGATGAACTTGAAGTCATCATGTTAAGTGAGACAAGTCAAAAAGAGATGGATGTGGGCTGGGGAGATAGAATAATATTTATGTAAAAGATTTTCATGCCCAGGTTCAATCCTCATCGCCACCACAAAGCAGAGCTGTGCAACACTTCTTTCTCTCTACCTCTGTATTTCTCTAATTAAAATAACATAAAATATTTTTTAAAAGAGAAAGATGATGAATACTGGATGATCTCAATCAAGTGGGATTTCACTAACAAGGCCAGGAAGGCCAGGTGGTTGTACGCGCATTAAAGTACACGAGGACTGGTCCCCACCTACAGGGGGAAGCTTCACGAGTGATGAAGCGGGTGTCTCTGTGTCTCTGTGTCTCTCTTCCTCTATACCTCCCCTTTCCCTCTCAATTTCTCTGTTTCTTTTATCTTTTTAAATTTATTTCTTTATTGGGGAATTAATGTTTTACATTCAACAGTAATTTCTCTGTTTCTATCCAATAATAAATAAATAAAAATATATATTTTAAAAAGTCATTATGGTGGGCTGAGTGGTAGCACACTTAACTATGTGGGTTAAACACACATAGTTTGAAGCTCAAGGATCCTGGTTCGAGCCCTCTGCACCCCACCTGCAGGGGGTTGTTTCACAAGCGATGAAGCAGGTCCGCAGGTGTCTTTCTCTCCCCTTCTCTGTCTTCCTCTCCACTAGCAACTTCTCTCTGTCCTACCCTATTAAAAAAAATGGGTAAAATGTCCACCAGGAGCAGTGGATTCTTAGTGCAGGCAGAACCCAAAGTAGAACTTGGACTGGCTGTGTGTACTGCACCAAAGCAGGAGACTCTGGGCAAGGAGGAGAGAGGGCTTCGGGGGCTCTGGGCCCAGCTTCACGGTGGCAGTAAAGGCCCTACGTTGTGAATGACAGTGTTTTCCAGACACCTATTCTGGGGAGATGAGAAACTGTACTCATCTGTCAACTGTACTGTAAACCATTAGCCCCTCAATAAAATAATTGTTTCTTAAAAAGCTACAAGATTAGCAGCTGTGGCCTGAGATGTGACGCAGTCGCTGAAGCGCTGGACTTGCGGGCACGCAGTCACAAGTTAGGCCCCTGGCACTGCATGTGCCACAGTGATGTTCTGGCTCTTACACTCTCATGTCAGTGAATAAATAAATAGAAGATTTAAGCAGTTAGCAGCCAGGAAACCAGCTCAGCTGACAGAGTGCCGGTCTTCCATGCCCGAGCCTCCTAATTTGCTGCCCTTCCCCTTCCCGCCCCCTCCCTTTCCCTCTCTCATGGGCATGCACATGTGTGCACACACAGACTCCCTAGTGTGAACTTGTCTACCTTGTATGAAATAAATTTAAAAGAACAACAAAAATAGAGCAGAGTTATATAAAATAGTGTTAATAGTGGTTCACAGAGTAAGCTGATTCAGAGGCAGACTTGAGAATCTGGCAGACCCAAGTTCTCTGCCCAAAACTCCCACTCGGTTTAGTTGCTCCCTTGGATGGAGTCTTTCCTGACGCCTCCAGTCAGAGCTGGAAGTCTGTCCTCAGGGCTCCCAGAACTTTTGGATGCAACCTCTACTACATCATTTACAACTCTGTGTCTAGAGTGAAAAGCAGAGTCTTTATTTTAAGCTGTCCTGTTCTTTTCTGCTTCAGTTCTTAAGGTGAGGGCCCTAAGGGGAAACAGAACCTCTTGTCTCCTTTAGTGGCTCAGTGTCAGGGACTCACTTTCCTAGTTTCTCCTGAGCCCTGGGCTCTTCTTCCCTCACAGATATCTTGCAAAATCTGGAATCTGGTGCGCGCATGCGTGTGTGTACATGTTCGTGTGTGTTTTCTCTCTCTCTCTGATGGTTGTGGTTACTGCAAAAGGAAAATGCAGCTCTAGTGTACTGGTAGAAGTTCCAGGACTATAATTGCTACAGTGCGAGGAAGAATCGAATGCATTTTGGGTAATGGGAAGAGGGCCAACATTGGACTCACATTGGAATTTGGTTTGGGAAGTTGTCTGTGGTGGAAAACCCTTGGAAATTGTATGACCGAAGCAGAAACCTATCTGAAATTCTCACCATATGTAGTAGGTAAACTAAATATTGTTTAAATGAATCTTTTAAAAAAATAATTAATTTGCTTTATTCTCTCTTTTAAAAAATTTTTTAAATAATATTTTTTATTTTTATTTATTCCCTTTTGTTGCCCTTGTTTTTTTATTGTTGTAGGCATTATTGATGTCATCATTGTTGGATAGGACAGAGAGAAATGAAGAGAGGAGGGGAAGACAGAGAGGAGGAGAGAAAGAGAGACACCTGCAGACCTGCTTCCTGCAGGTGGGGAGCTGGGGGCTCGAACCGGGGTCCTTACGCCGGTCCTTTTGCTTTGCGCCACATGCACTTAATCCACTGCGCTACCGCCCGACCCCCTGTTCTCTCTTTGAAAAGACTTACTTATTAGGGCGGGAAAGCAGCTCAACTAATAAGGCGTGGGCCTCGCATGCCTGAGGTTGCCATCTGATGCCTGGTGTTAGAGGTAGCAGGTTGTGCTCTGTTTTCTAGACATCTTTCTCATGTGAAACTCTCAATTTCACGTGAAGTGAAGAAAATAGTCAGGCGGTAGCACAGCAGGTTGAGCGCAGATGGTGCCAAGCACAAGGACCGGCATAAGGATCATCGACTACTGTGGCTTTTTTGTTTGTATTTATTTATTCCTTCATTTTGAATAGAGACAGAGGAAACAGAGAGGAGGGAGAGAAAGAGAGGGGGAGAAAGGAGGCTGGGTGGTGGCACACTGGGGTAAGCCTGCATAGTACCGTGGGATCCTGGTTCCAGCCTTCGGCTCCCCCAGCAGGGTAGTTGCTTTACAAATTGTGAAACCTGTCTGCAGGAGTCTTTCTCCCTACCTTGTCCTCCCCTCTCGATTTCTCTCTGTCCTATACAAAAAAGTGATAAAATGGCCACAGAAGCAGTAGATTCATAGTGCCAGCACTGAGCCCCAGCGATAACCCTGGAAGCAGCAACAAAAAAAAAGGGAGAGAGAGACAGAGACTTGCAGATGCTTCATGATTTGAGGAGCTTTCCTCCTACAGGTGGGGACTAGGAGGTTCTGATCTACCAGATGCACCGCTGCTCGGCCAACAGGTTTTGTTTTGTTGTTGACCAGAGCACTGTTCACCTCGGAATGACTAGGGACCTCGGGCCAGAAGTCCTGTGCACTACTGCGGCTGATCTGTCCACCCCCATCGTGTGCTTCATTCTAGCCTCTAACACAAACCATGCCACCGAAGTTCCTTTCTTTTTAAAAAATTATTTATAAAAAGGAAACATTGATTAAATAGTGATTTACATGATTACAAATTAATAGGAGTGTACATAAACATCATTCCCACCACCCAAAGACTGTGTCCCATCCCATCCCCCACCCCACCCCACCCCCACCCCATGAGGCTGAACATCCACCCTCACCCTCAACCTAGGGTTTTTACTTTGGTGCCCTACTCCAGCCACCAAATTTTCTAATGCTGATGAAGTGAAAAGAAAACAAACTAAAGGGGGCCTGCCTGGGTGGTGGTACACCCAGTTAAGCACACATAATACTAAGTGCAAGGATTTGTACAAGGATCAGGGTTCAAGCCTCTGCTCCCCACCAGCAGGGGAGGTCACCTCACACGCAGTGAAGCAGGTCTACAGGTGTCTCTCTCTCTCCCTCTCTACCTCCCCCCTCCTCTTTCAATTTCTCTCTATCCTAGCTGATAAAATGGAGAAAATGGCCACCAGGTGCAATGGATTCATAGTGCCAGCACCAAGCCCCAGTAACCCTGGAGGCAAAAAAAAAAAAAAAAAAGAGGAAAACAAAGGCAGAATTTTTTTTTTTATTTATTTCATTTATTTATTACCTTTTGTTGCCCTTGTTTTTTTTTTTATTGTTGTAGTTATTGTTGTTGTCGTTGTTGGATAGGACAGAGAGAAATGGAGAGAGGAGGGGAAGACAGAGAGGAGGAGAGAAAGATAGACACCTGCAGACCTGCTTCACCGCCTGTGAAGCGACTCCCCTGCAGGTGGGGAGCCGGGGTTCGAACCGGGATCCTTATGCCGGTCCTTGTGCTTTGTGCCACCTGCGCTTAACCCGCTGCGCTACAGCCCGACTCCCACAAAGGCAGAATTTTAAGGAGAAAAATATAAATTATGCATCTCTCTCTCTCCCTCCCTCTCTCTCTCTCTCTCTCTCTTTCAGACAGAGAGATCAAGACAGAGGGGCAGAGAGAGAGAAAGGGAAAGATACTACCACTTCCTTCAAGGTGATGGAGTCCCAGGCCAGACCTGGTTACACACTCAGCAAAGCAGTATACCAACTCTGCCCCAATTTTGCATTTCTCACAGAAGTTCTTTAACTTTTTTTTTTTTTTTTTACTTTTCAGAGGGGACAAAATCATGACTGCCAGAAATCTGCAACAAGTGATATTGACAAGAAAGAAAATTAAAAGAAAGTAATTATTAGGTGATCTACAAGAGGGTCATCCACTTGAAAGATCTGCATACCTGTCACATTTATCTTTTGCCCTGTTCTTTTTCTCCTCAAATTGTTCCAACAGACTTTTTGATTTCCCAATAGTCAATGGAAAAGGAAGCAATTCTCCATCTTTAGTATCTCCTCCAAACAACTGGGGCTTTGTCTGGTACTTTGTAAAAATATTAGGTTCACTCTGTTAAGTGAAAGAAATTATGACACTTCACATGTAAAGTATTTACAGCAATTGCTATTTTCTTATACAATGCAGAGTTGCCTTTAATTGCCAACCAAAACCATCAAGCATTTTCATTTCCCTTTAACTTCATCCAGACCAGAAAGTTATATTAAAATAAAGTAATTTTTATTAATACAGTTTCTGCCTTGCTGACCCAGAGGCATTTAAAATGTCAGCTAAAATGGGTTAAAACTCATTTGAATACATTTAAAGGCAGTAACAGAATTATTTATGTAGTCTTTGAGATAATGTATTAAAAGTTTTCATTTGGAGAAAAATAACTTTAGAGGAGAAGGCTCCATGGTAGAATGCAAGACTTGAGTGAATGAGGGCCCAGGTTCGATGTCTAGCGCACTGCCGAAGAACTGTGCCCTGGACACACAACCTCTCTCTTCTCTCTCTTTCTCTCTCCCCTCTCTCTCATGAAAAAAGTAAATAGTACAAAAATATTTTCACTTGAATAAATTAAACTCAAATTCCTATTCCTCAGCAACTAGTGAACTGACCTATTTGTAAATCTGATGTAGACTGGAGAGTAAATATACCAGCACATGGTAATAAGCTATTTCTTACATTCTGAGGTAAAACTTTGAGATACTCAGGGAACATACTAATTCCTCTTATCACTAGGTACCAATTTTTTGGACTAAAATACTTAGGGAAGACTCTACTAATTAAAGCACATACCTAATCCTATTGTGTCCATTTCATGTAGGCAAGACTAAGTAAAGTTAAATCTAATCAAGATATGTGTATCTGACAAAAGAAGATAAGCTGATTGGAAAAAAAAAAAAAAGTTAAGGAATCAAGGACTGAGAGACAGCCCACCTGGTAAAGCATGCAGCTTACCCTGTGGAAGGCCTGGGTTCCAGCCCCAGCACTACATGGGAGCACCATAGTGACACCGGGCAAGCTCCACAGATGACAGAGGAGTGAGGAAGCATCTCTCCTATCTCTGTCTCTCTTTCCTTCCTCTTTTTCTTTAAATATTTTTTCAGACAAAACAGAAAGGTAATGGTGGGGGTGGGGAGAAAGAAAGTGCAGCACCTTTCCCTCTCCCTCTCTCTAGCTCTCCTTTCTCTTATCAATTTATCTCTGCCATTAAGTAAATAAAATAAAATCTCTGATCCATTAAGTAAATAAAATAAAATTTTTAAATGGTATTGTTTTAAAAAAAGAAGTTTGACATGAGAGAAGTCAAGAGTGTAACAGCAATACAAGAGGGGTACCAGGGACCTAGCAGGGAGCCTCAGATACGTAAGAGTCATCCTCTCCCTCCCCCACTAATAAAAAAAAAAAGTGCAGCACCAAAGCTTCCTTCAGTGTGAAAGGGATCAGGCTCATGAGTTGGGCACAGGGCAAAGCCATGCCCAGGTGAGCTATTTCGCTGGTGCTCTCTCTAAATAAAGAGTGAAAGAACTGGACTCAGAAGCCACTCAGTAGTGAAGTGTATATGCAAAACTAAGTTTGTTCCTTTGCATCATGCCTTAAAATATTAAGAAATCAGATCCAGGTAGTGGCGCACCTGGTTAAGCGCACACATTACAATGCTCAAGGACCCAGGTTCAAGCCCCTGGTCCCCACCCGCAGGGGGAAAGCTTCAGGAGTGGTGAAGTAGGGCTGCAGGTGTCTCTTTGTCTCTCTACCTATCTCCTCCTCTCCTCTTAATTTCTCTGTCTCTATCCAATAGTAAATAAATAAAAACTTAAGAAATCAGATTGCTCCTTATCCTGCCTCTTATTCATTAAGCTAGGCCTCAGAATGCTCATCTCTTTTAAGAAGGTAACAAAACATTATAGACTAAGATCTATAGAGTACCTGACGTTCCTTAGAAAAAAAGAATGTTTATTTAAAAGAAAAAATTGTTACTTTACTCCTATACTAATAATTTTTTAAAATAATGTATTGAGAAATGAACCCAGAGCCTAGTACCTGAATGATACCTCCTGGCCCAACACTGATTCTCCAAGGACAGATGGAGAGAATGAGAAAGAGGGGATGCTGCTGTCCCATCATCATAGAATTGCCTTGGTGACATTCAGAGTGCTTCCGTGTGGTGCTGGGGATCAAGTCCAGAGCCTGTGCATGGTAAGGCTTGTGCTGTACCATTCAGTCTGCATGAGAATGAGGGGTGTGTGTGAGTGTGAGTGAGTGTGTGTGTGTGCGTGCGCGTGCGTGCGTGTGTGTGTGTGTGTGTGTGTTTTACACATGGAAAGAGGGATAGAACCATATGGCAAGGCAGATATCATACCCGGTGAGATATTTCTCTAGCCCTTACCATGAAACTTACACATCGTAGTGTGGTTGACTTTAGAAAATGCCATGTAATATTTGGCTCTCCTTAGAAGAAGTCGATACAAAGTTTTCTAGCATGAGTAGAAAGAAAAAAGTGCAGATATGTACTATTGGAATAGAGTAGAGTGCAGACGTAATTTCTTCCATCTCACACTACCAAGTCAAATGAGTCACCAAGGAAGTACAAGTCAGAGATAAATGCCACTTAAAAGAATAATTCCGTGGTATGAGAGATGGCGCCGCAGTGGACGGAACTTTAGACTTCAAAGCATGAGGTCCTAGCATCACATGTGCTAATGTTCTAGTTTACTTTCTCTGTCTCATATTAATACGTCAAAATATTTTTAAAAGGGAGCCATGCACAATTCTAAAACACAATTCAGTAGAGTAAGTATCCTTTATGGTTTACGATGTGATGACCGAAACATGTGCACACTCACGTCCAGTGCGTTCTGCTTTGTCTGTTTGGGATGTCTCAAATGGACTCCAAAGTCCAAAGGTGCGGTCAAGGTCTCTGAACTTTCTGGACAGAACTGGGATCCAAAAAGGAACTGGGAGTCACTGAGACTAGAATAATCAGTCTGATTATTACTCCAGCTAGAGGGCTTAGTGGTTCTGAAATGAAGAAAAAAATATATCAAGTGGACAAACATCCTGAACAAAGGAAATCAGAATTGGCAACTATCAATTCTAGAATATTCCGAGCAGAGTACTAATTTGTTCCAATCGTCCACCTTCTGCACATTGCCAGTACTACCTATAAAGAAACACAAAATTTGAATGTCAGATGTGGTTTTTTTAATTATATTTATTTCCCCTTTTGTTGCCCTTGTGTTTTTTTGTTTTTGTTTTTGTAGTTATTATTGTTGTTGTTGTTGGATAGGACAGACAGAAATAGAGAGGAGGGGAAGACAGAGAGGGGGAGAGAAAGATAAGACACCTGCAGACCTGCTTCACCACCTGTGAAGGGATTCCCCTGCAGGTGGGAGCCAGGGGCTGGAATTGGGATCTTTACACAGGTCCTTGCGCGTTGCCCACGTGCACTTAGCCCGCTGAGCTAACGCGGACTCCCTGTCAGACGTTTTGCTCACAGCAATATGGGCACAGTCAGATATAGATCAAATATTAAAGATTCATATTCCTTATACAGCAGCACTGTAGATAATAACTCCAGTTTAGGAATAAAATTCATAAAATGTGTAAGAGAATTAAGACAATGCTAGCTCTTATTTAAAAAAGTTTTATTAGTGACTTAATACTGATTTACAAAATTACATGTCAGCAGGGATATAAATGTACTCCATTCCCACCAGCTAGCTCTTATTTTTTCACTTATTTTTAAGGATATTATCATTTAAAAAGTCAAACCTGGGGGTCGGGCGGTGGCGCAGTGGGTTGAGCGCATGTGGCGCAGAGCGCAGGGACCGGCATAAGGATACCGGTTCGAGCCCCCCGCTCCCCACCTGCAGGGGAGTCGCTTCACAGGTGGTGGAGCCGGTCTGCAGGTGTCTGTCTTTCTCTCCCCCTCTGTCTTCCCCTCCTCTCTCCATTTCTCTCTGTCCTATCCGGCAACGAACGACATCAACAATGGCAATAATAATGACCACAGCGAGGCTACAACAACAAGGGCAACAAAAGGGGGAAAAAATGGCCTCCAGGAGTGGTGGATTCATGGTGCAGCCACCGAGCCCAGCAATAACCCTGGAGGAAAAAAAAAAAAAAGTCAAGCCTGTTCATCACTAAGTAAACAGATTTAAAATGTAGGGGCTGGGTGGCATCACACCTTGTAAAATGCACATATTAACATTCACTAGGACCTGGGCCTTGGGCCCCCTCCCCATGCCCCTCCCAGTTTCTCTGTCTCAATAAAAATAAATACAAATTTAATATAAAAATAGCTTTTAAAAACTATTAAAATAATGGAGAATTATACTCCTGTTGTCTTATAATTTTGTAAATAAACATTAAATCATGAGGCCGGGTGCACATGTTACAATGCGCAAGGACCCAGGTTCAAATCCCCAGAACCCACCTGCAGGGGGAAAGCTTCACAAGTGGTGAAGCAGGGATGCAGGTGTCTCTGTCTCTCTCCCTATCGTTACCTTCCTCTCAATTTCTGGCTTCTCTATCCAATAAATAAATAAAGATAATAAATAAAATAAAAACATTAAATCACTAATAAAAAAAGAGAAAAGAAAAGAAGAGAAGGGTCTGTCCTGCAGGAGACAAATAAATTTTATTCTTTATAAAAACTATTAAAATAAAGTAAGATAAAATAAAATGTGGACTACACAACAGTCAGAAATAATAAACTATATTTATTTACATATGATCCTTGGGTGAGTCTCAAAAGATGTAACTTTGAATGCAGACAAATATAGCAAATTAATGAGCTATATCTCATGACATTTATTTAAGCTTCTAAACCTTTATACCAAAGAATATAGATGGTGAATTGGAAGAGCACGTACGCTCTCCTACACTATGTGCCCTTGGGAAAAGAAGGGGACAGACTTGGAGGGAGGTAGAGAAAATAACAGATCAACACAAGCTAGGCCTCACTATGTGCTGAATGTTTATGGCCTCCAAAGACGTCTGTGTTGAAGCCCTACTCCTCAATGTGAAGGGACGTGAATTTAATTAAGATCACACGATGGGATTAGTGTCTTTCTAAACCAGGGCACCACCCTGAGCCAACAGTCCTGTAAAACATTTCCTCCAAAAAAAGACACCAAAGTGGGCTTGGGGAGGCAGCATAATGCTTATACAGAAAGACTTTCATGGCTGAGACACTGAAGGAGCCAGATTCAATCCCCAGAGCCACCATAAACCAGAGGTGCGTGGGGCTCTGGGAAACACACGCGCATGCACACACCTTGGCCTTTTTCATTCCCCAACATGTGAGGAAACCGTGAAAGAACAGTTGTTTGCAAGCAGGACGGGAGCTCTCTTGAGAAAGCCATCCAGCTGCATGTGGTTATAGGACGTCACACTCCAGAACCATGAGAAAGTTCCTTTCTGTGCAGGTTACCCGATTATGTGCTTCATGATGGCAGCATGCACAGACCGATGAAACGTTGTCCATTCTGAAGAACAGTATCTTACACTTTACCTCCTTGAGGTAATATCTATGCCAGCTTTTAAACCTCACCCGAGAATGACATAGTGATTATGGTAGTTACACAATAACACTTGAACACAGTACACTGAACCTACTACAAAAACAACACTGACACACCCACATTTACTTAAAACAGCCTTCAAAGTTTTGCTTGAAAGTAACAATTTGCTTTACTTTGTGTTGTTGTGTCACTTGAAAAAAGTTGCTTTTAGCTAAAACACACAAAAATTGTTTTCCAAATGTGAAACTTAAGTAGGTAGCATACTAAATACATATCCTTAGCCGAAAGAATCTTCATATGTTAATAAAAGACCAACAGAAACATCTCTAATAGTTCAGCACAGGGAAAAGCAACTATTTTGACTCATAGAAGAACTATTTTCTAAGCTCATCTAGATAATGAGCTGCACACAATAACACAGGTTGTATAATCATTGCTCAAAATAGCTAAATAGCTCTTTGGAATTTTGCTTTTAGGTCAAAGAGAATAATTAGCTGGACTGGGGAAAAAACAGCTCTCTGAGCCTACAAAAATTATGCAGCATTTAGATCTTAAAACTATGTGACTAGGATGGTAGGAGGACAATTTCAACAGCAGACTTTCATGCCTGAGGCAGTGTGGCCCTGGCATCACTGTGAGCCAGAGCTAAGCCATGCCCTTGTAAAAAAAGCGATTGACTTGGGGAGGAGAGGGCAGGACTGTGGAAGAAATGGGCAAATATATATAAATAGAGACAGATAGTTATGGAAATAATAGTCCACCCATATCTGTGACCTTGGGAGGGCTACTGCAGTTTCTGATGGAGGGAATGGAGGCTTGGAACTCTGGTGGTGAGAACAGTGTGGAATTATATCACTGTTGTGCCATAATTTTGTAAATCAATATCAAGTCACTAAAAATAAAACTAAATTAAAAACTATTTAAAAAAATATCTGAATAGATTTTCAAATGAAACACGAACATTTTTATTTCTAAATAAAAAGATCAATCTGGGGGACAAGAAATATCAGATTGTCAGAAAAGTACTGAGGTGATTTTTCTATGTTTTTCTATGTGAAAATGTGTCACGACTTTGCCAACAATCCAATAGCTCACCAAGTAGAGTGCACACTTTGCCATGCACAAGGGCTCTGATTCCAGACCTCAATGCCTGCTTCACAAGTGGTAGGACCACACTGTGGTGTCTCTCCTCTTTTTTTTTTTTTAATAATTTTTATTTATTTACTTATTCCCTTTTGTTGCCCTTGTTGTAATTATTTTTTTAAATATTTATTTATTTATTTATTCCCTTTTGTTGCCCTTGTTTGTTGTTGTTGTTGTTATTGATGTCATCATTGTTGGATAGGACAGAGAGAAATGGAGAGAGGAGGGGAAGACAGAGAGGGGGAGAGAAAGACAGACACCTGCAAACCTGCTTCATTGTCTGTGAAGCGACTCCCTTGCAGGTGGGGAGCTGAGGGCTTGAACTGGGATCCTTATGCTGGTCCTTGGGCTTTGCAGTTTAACCCGCTGCGCTACTGCCCGACTCCCATCTCTCCTCTCTCTTTCACTCTCTATCTAAAATGAATAACAATAATGAGAGGCGGGGCTACAAAAACTAGAAAGAGGCAAGAAGCTTGAAGAAATCATGTTAAGTGAAATAAGTCAGAAACAGAAGGATGAATATGGGATGATCTCATTCTTAGGCAGAAGTTGAAAAACAAAATCAGAAGAGAAAACACAAGTAGAACCTGAACTGGAGTTGGTGTATTTCACCAAAGTAAAAGACTCTAAGGTGGGTGCGGGGGAGAGTACAGGTCCAAAAAGGATGGCAGGGGACCTAGTGGGGGTTGTATTGTTATGTGGAAAACTGAGAAATGTTATGCATGTACAAACTATTGTATTTACTGCCGAATGTAAAACATCAATCCCCCAATAAAGAAATTTTAAAAAAGAAAGAAGGAAAGAGAGAAAGAAATAAAGAAAGAGAGAGAGAAGGAGGGAGGGAGGGAGGGAGGGAGGGAGGGAGGGAGGAAGGAAGGAAGGAAGGAAGGAAGGAAGGGAGGAAGGGAGGGAGGAAGAGTCAAGAGATAGGCTCATTCTGTGACAGCCATTTTGGCCAATACTAAGCCACCTCATCACCTTGGGTCCTGGTCAGGGAATCCTTGGATCACTCTATACATACCATGGACCTAGACCTCTAATGGATCACTCTTCCACCAGGAATGTCCACATTAGTTCTTTTGTGGGCCTCTCTAGCACTTTATCTTCACTACAAACAATGTAAGGACTGCCCCATTGTCTGAAAGGAGGCTAGGCCATCCGACTCTACTCTGCTACTCAAGGAGGACTGGTCCTGAAATGAGTACAGCCTAGAATGTTCCCAGCTGTGACCACGGACTGTGAGCTCAGACTGACAGGAACCCAGAAGTTCTATAAGCTCCTGTGCTAAATATGAATATACATGGGCCCTGGGCCAGGCAGATGTGGTAAACAGTTAAGTATATATATTTCCCCCAAAAAAAATTGGGAGCTACTTTCTGCCCTTACCCAGCTTTCTATTCTCCACTTGGACACCATCCTCCCAGAAAACATTTTTAATCCACCTCCATGTTAGCTATCAAGCTCAAGCAAAAATTACTAAAGTCCTGGACTCTTAGGAACATACCTAAAATAGACTCCCTACCTTCCTTCCATCCTAAGATCCCTGTTCTCATTGGTTCTATTTATACTCTATAGTTCCTATTTATTAAACATTTTGTTTCATATCTTACTGCCTTTCAGCCACCAAGTTGCAGATGCTACTTGGGATCCCATCCTGACCTCCCTGGGCAGACGATCTTGCCAACATGTCATGGAACCTCACTTCTCCAGAGCCCTACCCCACTAGGGAAAGACAGAGACAGGCTGGGGGTATGGATCAACCAGCCAACATCTATGCCCAGTGGAGAAGTAATTACAGAAGCCAGACCTCCTTCTGCACTGCAAAAGAATTTTGGTCCATACTCCCAGATGGGGAAATGTTAGGAGAAGATGAACACAGAGCTCTGATCCTAGTTCCATTCGGACCCAGAACTTCTGTGAACAGGAACATTTGTTTTTGCACCATCACTGAGAGGGAAGAGAATCTGGAGAGCACCTAAGGAAGTGAGGAGTTGTTTCCCTTATCTGAAAGGGAAGAGGAAAAAAGGAAGGACAGCTGGAAGTTGTAATAGGTGTGGTTGTAGCTTAGAAGTGAAGTGAATGTAGAATGGGAGTGAAAGCAGGGTCTTAGAAGTGAGTGAAAGTGAGCATCCGTGGGGGCTGAGCAGTGGCGCACACGTCATCATGCTCAAAGACCTGGGAGCGGTGGATTTGGAGTGCCAGCACCAAGCCCCAGCAATGACCCTGGTGGCAGGAAAAAAAGGGGGGGGCATCAGTGTCCACATCGGGTCAGCCACCTTTGCACGAACAGACCACGTGCATCTCTGGTGCATGCTGTTTCCTAATTAAAATTTTAAAATCAACAAGGGTAACAAAAAGGAAAATAAATAAATATTTAAAAATTTAAAATATTGTTGGGGAGGGGCAACCCTATAAGGAATATTTAGAGTTAGGGGAGAAAAAGCCTTTAACAATGTATAAAAACTACTAATTTGAGTCTTATAAATAAAAAAAAAATCCTGGAACATCTATTAAATAGAGTACTACACAGCGGTTAAAAATACAATGTGTTTTTTGGGACTAATTTGATGGGGCTGGCAGTGATGATGATCAGAGGAGTCAGTTAGGAAGTGAAGGACAACTGTGGGGTGATTGCATTCTTACGTGGGATACGGAGAACTGAAACACATTAACTTGAAATATATATATAGTCAACCCATCTTTATTATGTCACTAATGAAAATATTGAAAAAATGATTTTTAAAAGGGCTGGGCAGTGGCACACACAGTTGAATGCACACATTATCATGCTCAAGGACATGGGTTCAACCCCCCATTCCACATCTGCAGGGAAGTTTCATGTGTGGTGAAGCAGATCTACAAGTCTCTCTCTCTCTTTTCCAGAGTACTACTCCGTGCTGGTTTATGGTGGTGCAGGGGATTGAACCTGCAACTTTGGAGCCTCAGACATGAGAGTTTCTTTGCATAACCATTATGCTATCTACTCCCACCTCCCCTCCCCCTCTATTAAAAAATTAAAATAGTTAATTAATTAATTAATATTATTGGATACAGACAGAGAGAAATTGAGAGAGGAGGGGGAGACAGACAAGGAAAGAGACAGACAGACATCTGCAGCCTTGCCTCACTACTTGTGAAGCTTTCCCCCTGCAGGTGGGAACCAGGGGCTTGAACCTGGGTCCTTGCGCACTGTAATGTGTGTGATTAACCAGGCGCACCACCACCTGGCCCCTTTTAAAAAAATTTTAAAAAATTATCTTTATTTATTTATTTATTTGGATAGAGACAGCCAGAAATCAAGAGGGAAAGGGATGATAGAGAGGGAGACAGACAGACGCCTGCAGCCCTGCTTCACCACTTGTGAAGTTTCCCCCTGCAGATGTGGGCCAGGGGCTTGAACCCAAGTCTTTGCACACTGTACCATGTGCATTCAACTAGGTTTGCTACCACCCAGACCCTCCCCTTCCCCTTTTACTTTCTCTGTCCAATAAATAAATAAATAAATAAATAAATAAATAAATAAATAAAGTGGTCTGCTGGGAGTAGTTGAATAGTGCAGGCATGGGAGCCCCAGCAATAACCCAAGAGACCAAAGAGAGAGAGAGAGAAAGAAAGAGGGAGAGAGAAAAGAGATGAGAAGGTAGAGGCTGGTGGTGGCACATCTGGTTAAACGCACATAGTACTAAGCTCAAGAACCTGCTCAAAGATCCAGGTTCAGGCCCCCACTCCCCACTTGGAAGCAGTAAAATAAAATAAAATAAAATAAAATAAAATGTAAAAGAATGAAAAAGAACAGTGGTGCTATGAATTTTTGCAGTATTAATTAACTAGGAAAATGTTAAGGAAAAAAGAATCTATCCCACAGTAAAAAGAAAAAGAATACTAAAAGCCATTGGAAATACTTTAAACAGGGCTGGAGAGACAGCATAATGGTTCTGCCAAAGACTCTTATGCCTGAGACTCTAAGGTCCCAGATTTAATCCTCAGCACCACTATAAGCTAGAGTTGAGCAGTGCTCTGGTATCTCTCTCTTCTCATCAAAAAATAAACTTTAAAAAACATATAAGAGCAATTATTTTAAGTACGTACATTTCAGACACACCCTTCACATTAGGCAGACTGGGAAACAGGTGAATGTCACCACTGGGCTCCATGGTGGAGTAAGAGAGCGGGTGACAGCCCAGTGAACCATATCAATAGCTCAAGTGAGTCTAAACTCCACAGCACCACAAGCTGTACTACACAGCTGAACACATATCTGAAAATTGCCTCAGTGCTTCATTAGCAACTGCTCCACTGAGATGGCAAGTTGCAGGTGTTGGACTGTACTTACCACTCACAGGCCAACTATTGGATACAAGCTCTTTGCTCCATTACTGCGAGGAGCTAATCAGGAAATCATTGCATCTATAATCAGGAAACAAGTAGCAGAAAAAAGGCAAGTAGGGGAGAGTAAGAGGGAAAGGAAAGAGAAGGGGAAGAAGCTAGGAGGACGGAAGGGTAATTCTATGACTACAAACTAATAGAAAAGCAACTATTTTTCTTTTTAAAAAATATTTATTTATTTTCCATTTTGTTGCCCTTGTTGTTTAACATTGTTGTGGTTATTGATGTCATTGTTGTTGGATAGGACAGAGAGAAATGGAGAGAGATGGGGAAGACAGAGAGGGGGAAAGAAAGACAGACACCTGCAGACCTGCTTCACCACTTGTGAAGCGACTTCCCTGCAGGTTGGGAGCCGGGGGCTCGAACCAGGATCCTTATGCCGGTCCTTGTGCTTTGTGCAACGTGTGCTTAACCTGCTGAAGGCAGATATTTTTCTATGAAATCAATGTAAATACCCTACACTCTTAAGCATTAGAAACTATATCCAGAAAACTTACCCAGAACCTGAAGGCATACTGAGCATCTCTTTGATATTCCAGACATTAAAATTCATTTCTTATTAGTATCCCTGCTGAAGAGAAGAAAGAATATTAGTTGAAAAGGATTAAAAAAAAAAGTCTAATTTCTCTCAAAGATTAGTGACTACTGGTGACTATTCTTTTTAGGTGACGACATTTCAGCAGATAGAGTCCCGTGCAGCTGGTGATAAATGTCACTTGATAATAGCATCCTGGAAGGGGGCTCAGTGGACAAAGCATTGGACTCTCAAGCCTGGGGCCCCCGAGTTCCAGCCTCAACATTACATGAGCCAGAGAGATGCTCTAGCTTTCTCTCTCTCACACACACAAACTCCCACTAATCAATCAACCAATTATTATTATATTTAAATTTTTAAAAAATATTTATTTATTTATTCTCTTTTGTTGCCCTTGTTGGTTTATTGTTGTAGTTATTATTGTTGTCATTGTTGGATAGGACAGAGAGAAATGGAGAGAGGAAGGGAAGACAGAGAGGGGGAGAGAAAGATAAACACCTGCAGACCTGCTTCACCGCCTGTGAAACGACTCCCCTGCAGGTGGGGAGCCAGGGGCTCAAACCAGGATCCTTACTCTGATCCTTGCACTTTGCGCCACGTGCACTTAACCACTGTGCTACCGCCTGACTCCAAATATATGTATATATATATTTTTTTTTAATTTTTTAACCAGAGCACTGTTCAGCTCTGGCTTATCCGTGGTGTGGGGGATTGAACCTGGGACTTTGGAGCCTCAGGCATGAGAGTCTGTTTGCATAACCATTATGCTATCTACCCTATGCCCAATCAATCATCATAAATGTTTTTATAAGTCCCAATTGATGGTGGTCTGGGAGGTGGCACAGTGGATAAAGCGTTGGATTCTCAAGCATGAAGTCCTGAGTTCAATCCCTAGCAGCACGTGTACCAGAGTGATGTCTGGTTCTTTCTCTCTCTCTCTCTCTCTCTCTCTCCTTCTATCTTCATGAATAAATAAATAAAATCTTTTTTTAAAAGTCCCAATTGATGATAAAGTACCTATGTATCAAAATAGGTATTTCCTACCGTTGAATTGTATTACATGCAAACTCCCCTCCTCAGTAGCAAAGAGAGACCAGTCACCTCTGAAACAACTTTGATTTCCAAAAACATTAGGGGGGCAGGTGGTGGCGCACCTGGTCAGGTGCACACATTGCCACGCACAAGGACCCAGGTCCAAACCCCTGGTCCTCACCTGCAGGGGGAAAGCTTCACTAGTGGTGAAGCAGGGCTGCAGGTGTTTCTCTGTCTCTGTCCCTCTCCATCTCCCTCTCCTCTCTCAAGTTCTGTCTCTATCCAATAATAAATAAATAGAAACAGTTTGCAAAAAGGATAATTTGGTAAGGTAAGCAAAAGCTAATAAAAGAGGGAGGAAAGCATGCCATTTACAAATTCAGGGCAGAAGATAAAGTACCCAGGGACAAACTCAGTAAGGACAGAACATGAAATTTACCCGTCTGTGTTTTTAGTGAGGTGCTTTTTGTTGTTTGTTGCTGCCTGGAGTTTTGCCAGGGCTTCAGCCTGCTCCTGGCAGACTCCCTGCCCTCCCCCCCCCCCCCCCGGCAGAGGGTGAGAAACAGAGGAAAAGAAAAGCAGAGCAAGGAGAGGCCTCATAACACTGCGCTACCACGTGTGGGGCTTCTCGGTGGCATGGAGCTCCCACGTGATGGCTGGGAGCTGGAACCAAGGTCGAGGTGCCCGGTAAAGCGCATGCCCTAGGGATGAGAGGTCTCCCACCCCCTGTAATGCCAGTTTAAAAAATCAACTCCAGGGCCCGGAGGCTACTGGGTTAGCATGTACGCCCCTCATGCACAAGGCCCTGGGCTCAGGCCCGGACACTGCATGAGAACACCATGGCACCGAGGAGAGTCCCGTGGGTGCTGGGGCAGCGCTGTGGTCTATCTACCTGTAGCCACAATCTTCAGCTAATGAGTAAAGTTGGCCTGGAGATGGTGGTATCACATACGTGTGGGACCCTGGAGCTGAATGAAAATAAATCTCTTGTGGTCTGGGTGGTGTCATGATGGTGTATAAGGCACTGGGCTCTGAAGCATGACGTCCCCGGCATCACATGTGCCAAAATGGTGTTCTGATTCTCTTTCTCCTCCTCTTATCAATAAAGACACCCCTGCTCCCAGTGGATTGATTGATTGATTGATTGATTGATTGATTTTCGACAGAAGATGAGAACTAGAAGAGAAAGGTAGAGAGGGAGAAATAAAGTAGAGGCACCACAGCACTTTTCCACCTTTTGTGAGGCTTTCCCAGTGCAGGTGCTCCCATGTGTCTGTCAGGGACTTGACTCCTTGTCCATGACAAATGTGCACTCTACCAGGTAAACTATATCTTTTTTTTTTTTTTTCCTCCTCCAGGGTTATTGCTGGGCTCGGTGCCTGCACCATGAATCCACCGCTCCTGGAGGCCATTTTTTTTTCCCCCTTTTGTTGCCACTGTTGTAGCTTCGTTGTGGTTATTATTATTGCCCTTGTTGACGCAATTCGTTGTTGGATAGGACAGAGAGAAATGGAGAGAGGAGGGGAAGACAGAGAAGGGGAGAGAAAGATAGACACCTGCAGACCTGCTTCACCGCCTGTGAAGCAACTCCCCTGCAGGTGGGGAGCCGGGGGCTCGAACCGGGATCCTTACGCCGGTCCCTGCGCTTTGCGCCACATGCGCTTAACCCACTGCGCCACCGCCCGACCCCCAGGTAAACTATATCTTAACCCCCAATTAAAATTACTAATTTGCTAATATGAGAGAGGGAGAGAGAGAGCCAAAATGACACTCTGGCATATGTTGCAATTAAACCCAGGACCTCATGCTCCAGACACTCCACCACCTCCTGAGTCACTTTGAGATTCACTCACTTTCTCCCTCTCTCTCTCTCTCTCTCTCTCTCTCCCCCTAAGTGTGTGTGTGTGTGTGTGTGTGTGTGTGTGTGTGTGTTTACTGCTGGGGCTTGGTGCCTGTACTATGAATCCACTGCTCCTGGTGGCCACCTTTTTTCCCCATTTTTGTTGTTGATGCTGTTGTTGTTGGACAGGACAGAGAGAAATGGAGAGAGGAGAGGAAGACAGTGGGGGAGAGAAAGACAGACACCTGCAGACCTGCTTCACCACTTGTGACCTCCCTGCAGGTGGAGAGCCGGGGACTCCAACCAGGGTCTTTGAGCCGATCCTTACACTTTGTGCCATGTGCGTTTAACCTGGTGCGCTACCGCCCGGCCATGAGTGTTGTGTGTGTTTTAAGCTGCCCACCAAGGTGAGGAAAACAACGTATGAGCAAAGGGAGATTTCCATTAAAGATAGGAAGTGTGGAAGCCAGGAGATGGCTCGCCTTGTGAAGCATACACGTGACTCAAGTCCTGGTCACCACTAAGGAACGTCACAAAAAGGGAAGATTCGTAAGCAGTGGGGAGGCGCTGTCATATCTCCCTTCTCTCTTTCACTCTTTGTCCCTCTCTGTCTTTACACTCTATCTGGAAGAAAGAGAGAAACAGAGAGGGAGAGATAGATCACTGGGAGTGGTAGAATCACACAGGCATACCCTCCAGAGAAGGAAGTCTTGGGGGGTGGGGTGGCAGGGAACATGAAATGTAAGAAGGTTCCAAGCAGAAGTACCAGAGCTGAATAATATAATAGCTGATCTCAAAGAAGCAATCCAAGCACGCAACAGTAGATAGGATCAAGTGGGGAAAAAGAACTCCTCCTCCCCCTCAGTCTCTCTCTGTCTTAGCAAAAAAAATTGCTTCCCTTGCTGCTGTAGGTCTTCCATGTGGTATACCCAGACCCCAAACGTGGGTCACATGCAAGGCAAAGCAGGCACCCTCCCATGTGAGCTATTTTGTCAGTCCCTAAATCTCTACCAAAAGAAAAGAAAATGGTCAGGACATAGACAACTGTTCCTAGGAGTAGAAAGTAAAGGTCTAAATAGACATACAGAAATATCGGAGTGATGCAAATTTAAATCATAATGTTCAATTTCCTATAATAGTAAAGATTCAAGTATGCTGGCACCCAGAAAGTGGTACAGTGGCTAGAGTGATGTACTCACAAGCATGAGGTCCTGAGTTCAGTCCTCAACACTGTATGTACCAGAGTGATGCTCTGGTTCTCTTTCTCAGGTGTTAAGCTTTTTTTTTGTTGTTGTTGTTAAAGAGCCTTTCAATGCACTTCTGGTGAGAAGGCAGTTTTTTAAAAATATTTGTTTATTTTTCCCTTTTTATTGCTTGTTGTTTTTCATTGTTATTGTAGTTATTACTGTTGTTGTTGATGTTGTTGTTGTTCGACAGGACAGAGAGTAATGGAGAGAGGAGGGGAAGACAGAGAGAGGGAGAGAAAGGAGGACACCTGCAGACCTGCTTCACCGACTGTGAAGCGACTCCCCTGCAGGTGGGGAGCCGGGGGCTCGAACCGGGATCTTTACGCCGGTCCTTACGCTTTGCGCCACCTGCACTTAACCCACTGCACTACCGTCTGACTCCCTAAGAAGGCAGATTTCATGCAGAGAATTAGGCAGTATACCCTAAGGAATCAAACACACCCATCCAAAAAGATCTGTGTACACCTATGTTCATAGCAGCACAATTTGTAATAGCCAAAACCTGGAAGCAACCCAGGTGTCCAACACAGATGAGTGACCAAGAAAATTGTGGTGCATATACACATGGAGTACTACTCAGCTATCAAGAATGAGGAATTCATCGTCTTCACCTCAACTTGGTTGGAATCATGTTAAGCGAGATAAGCCAGAATGAGAAGGATGAGTATGGGATGATCTCACTCATAGACAGAAACTGAGAAATAAGAGCAGAAGGGGGCACACAAAGTAGAATGGACTAGGTGTGGTGTATTGCTCCCAAGTTAGGACCCTGGGTGAGTGTGTGTGTGTGTGTGTGTGTGTGTGTGTGTGTGTATGGGGGGGGCTTTCAGGTCCTGGTGCATGATGGTGGAGGAGGACCTGGGCTAGGGGTGTTTTGCAGAAAATAGAAATTTTACACATGCACCAACACCTGTATTTACTGTAAATCATTAATCCCCCCAATAAAAAAAGGAAATTGATTGTGTGTGTATAGTCAAAATGATTTCACTGTTCGTGGCTACTTCGTTTTAATTTTTAAAAATATTTATTTTCCCTTTTGTTGCCCTTGTTGTTTTATTGTTGTAGTTATTATTGTTGTTATTGATATCATTGTAGTTGGATAGGACAGAGAGAAATGGAGAGAGGAGGGGAAGAGAGAGGGGGAGAGAAAAAGACAGACACCTGCAGACCTGCTTCACTGCCTGTGAAGTGACTCCCCTGCAGGTGGGGAGACAGGGGCTCGAACCGGGATCCTTACACCGGTCCTTATGCTTTGAGCCACATGTGCATAACCCGCTGCGCTACTGCCCGACTCCTGACTACTTCGTGTTTTTTTTTTTTTTTTTTATTGCCACAAGGATTATCACTGGGGCTTGGTGCCTGCAAGATGAATCCACTACACCCAGAAGGATTCTTTTTTCTTTTTTCCTTTCTCTTTTTGATAAAGACAGAAATTGAGAAATTACAGATCGACACGGAGAAAGAGATACCTGCAGCACTGCTTCACTGGTGAAGCTTCATGTCTGCAGGTTCAAGCCCCAGGTCCCTGTGCATAATTAAGTGTGTGCTTCACCAGGTGTCCCCGGTTGCTTTTCTGTCAGACAGAGGCAAAGAGGCAGAGAAACAGCACAGCACAGCAGCTCGCCCGGCATCACGCCACTCCCAGGCGGTGCCGGGTCTCCAACCTGGGCCGAGCATGTGGCAGGACACACACTCAGGTGTGGCTTCTCTAACCCCCAAAAGATGAATGGGAGAGAACCAGAGCATCCCGGTGGCACCAGGGATCAAACTTGAGATCTTATGCATACAATTCCTGTGCTCTACCACTTCACAAACCCCTGACCGAAATGCAGATTTAACTGGATTTTCTGTATTGTTATTTGCTAAATCTGACAACCCTACTCCACTGTCACTGCTTGGACTACGCCAGTGATCTAGCTGGTCAGATCTCCCCCTTCTTCCACTTTAGCCTTTTCTCTCGGAAACACTCAGTTACTGTAGTCTTAGATCATATTACCCTGTTTGCTCAAATTTTCTACTCTTCTACTCTATTCCAAATACAAGCAGAGTTCTCAGGATCCCCTTCTGGCATCCTCTGCACAACCCCCTTAGCCTGTTCTCTCTCAACTAGACTATATTTCACACCTCTTAGGAGAGAGACACTTCTCTCACTCTTTCCTGGGAAAGGTCCCACTCCTATACTGCCCCACATTTGACTTTTTTTTTCTCCTCTTAGGTATCAGCATTTAACAGTCTATTCTATATCTTTCAGGGGTTTTCTCAAGTTATTCAAAATCAACACCTCAACTACTACAATACTCCTCCTTTTCCTCTTGCAATCATCATTCCAGTGCATGATGTATTTAATAATGAATGCCATTTTTTGTGTCAGCACACATAACAAGGGTTTTCGGGAACAGGAAGTGTTGTTTTGCTCACTGCTGTATCCCGCACATCTAGAAACCGTTACTTGGCACCTAGGTGCCCAGCAAAGTGTTTGCTGCTAAATGAGTAACACGAAAAAACTATACACCTTGAAAACTAAATCAGAACAGTGGAGCAAAACTTTACAAGTACTCACAAATTCAAAAAATATATACATATGATTTATTTTCAGTTACATCTCAAATCCCTAGATTAGCATAGATTCATATTTTTAAAAGGTGATATAATGAATACAGAAATTCTAGCTTGTGTGAAAATATATGTGATATAATAATAAGGGGTTTTTCTCTACTCACAGAACTTTCACCACACAGTGGAGATTTACATCCTAGGCAGCTTTAAAGACATCTGCAAGACTATTACCTCCGAGAATACAGCCTCTCCACCTTCCATATCACTTTATGCTGAGAAAGAATAATCTATATCACTGGGGCTCGGTGCATGCACTACAAATTCACCACTCTGGTGGCCAGTTTTTAATTTCTATTTTTATTTGACAAGACGGAGAGAAATTGAGAAGGGAGGGGATACAGAGAGGGAGAGAGGAAGAAAAACACCTGCATACCTGCTTCACCGATCATGAAGCATTCTTCCTGCAGGTGGGGAGTGGGGGTTTGAGCCTGGGTCATTGCACATGGGGAGATGTACGCTTAACAGGGTGTACAAACTTGACTGCTCCCCAACATTTTTAACTTCTTTGTATTATTTGCTAGTACAGAGAGAAACAGGGTGAAGGCATAGGTAGAAACATCTGCAGCTCTACTTCACCTCTTGAGAAGCTTCCTCCCTGGGAGTGGGGACAGGGGGTCTCAAACCTGGGTCCTTGAGCGTGGGAGCCTTAATGCTCAGCTGGGTGTGCCACCACCAGGCTCCCTGAAAGGCTTTTTGCATAACCACTATGCTATCTCCTGAGCTTCAAAACAGTCTAAAATGCCGGGCTGGAGAAATAGCTCCCTTGAGAACGTAGTGCTGTCTTGCCATATGTGCAGACAAAGTTGGAGCCCAGCATCCTCCACAATGCACTGAAGGAAGCTTTGGTTTTGTGATTTCTTTTAATGTCTCTATCTAAGAAAAAAAAAAAGAACTTAAATGTTGTAGGAATCCTACGGTCACACCCTTGACTATAGCTAAAAACCATGAGACTGGACATGCTCAACTTCCGGTCAGCTTCATCTGTCCTTTGTGCATTGACTGTCTCGTTGCTATTTTTACAGGCTTTTAATCCCTGTGGCAGAAATCCCATCTGTCTACAGCCCTCCTTCCAGAGAGGAGTGTGACTGAAGACTATTGAGGCCGTTACTCCTAGATAGGCACCCACAATTCTGAGGTGAACTGGATGCACACACGAACAGCTTCTAGGGGCTGGCCTAGAGGACGGCTCAGCCCCATGGTTCCGAGCTGAACAGCAGGAACTCCTCTAATGCATGACACCGTCACAGGTGTACCGTGTTTTTATTTGCATTTCCCTGATCAGCAACTCTGAGCATTTTTCATATATGTTAGTCTCCCGGACACCTACCGAGGGGAGAAGATTGTGCCTATGTGTCAAAGAATGTACTGTAAACCATTAACCTTGTCAATAACAAATATATATATATATGTATATTTCTTTTTTTAAGATTTATTAATGAGAAAGACAAGAGAAGAGAGAGAGAAAGAACCAGACATAAACTCTAGTACATGTGCTGCCAGAGACTGAACTCAGGAGCTCCTGCTTGAGAGTCCTGTGTTTTATCCATTGTGCCACCTCCTGGACCACAAAGTTGCTTAACTTGATTCCCAGCATCGCATGTGCCAGAAATGATGCTCTGGTTCTTATTCTGTCTCTTTCTTGCATCCTCTCTCGTTAATAAATGAAACTTTAAAAAAAGAAATAGAGGTCTGGGAGATTGTACACTGCAACAACACACACTACTGTGCGTAAGGACCCAAGTTCAAGCCTTTGGCACCATGCGAGCCGCCCTGCGCAGGGGATGCTGAATTCAGGAGTGGCGTCCTTCCTTCTCTTTCTGTCCCCTCCCCTCTCTGTGATGCCCTGGTGCTTTTCTCTTTCACAAAAAACTTTATTTTTAGTTAAAAAATAAACTGGATTATGTGGAAAACTAAGAAGTGTTGTGCATGTACCAACTGCTGTATTTACTGTCGACTGTAAAACATGAATCCCCCAATAAGGAAAATTAAAAATAAATAAATAAATAAGCTGGAGAAGAGGTGGAGGGGATAGGAAGGCATGGGGAGCCGGGCACCAGGAGGGAAATGGACTTCCTAGGGTGGCGGGTGTGGTGTGATAAGCTACACTCATGACAACTGTCCTTACATCACCCTTCCCCACAAGCAGTTTTTAAGGTAAAAAAAAAAAAAAAATTAAAAAAAGAACTTTCTCAGGTAGGGCTGCCGTCCCTTCTCGTTTTGCATTTCTAGTCAAGCATAAAAGGCTGGCGGGCTGGAGCTATGCGGGAACAGCCGGGTTCAACCCCCGCCCCGCATGCAGGGGGGAAGCTTCGCGAGCAGTGGAGCAGTGCGGTCTCTCTCTCTCTCCCCCTCGCTTCTCTTTCTGTCTCTAGCAGAAAAGGAGAAAACAAAAAAAAGATAAAATGGCCACGTTGGGGCGGCGGCATCATCCCGCAGGCAGTGAGCCCCTGCAGTTACCCTGGTGACAAGAGACAAGATCACTGTCATTAAAAACGGAAACCCGGGGGGTCGGGCGCTGGCGCGGCGGGTTAGGCGCGGGTGGCGCAGAGCGCAGGGACCGGCGTGAGGGTCCCGGTTCGAGCCCCCGGCTCCCCGCCTGCAGGGGAGTCGCTTCCCAGGGGGTGAAGCAGGTCTGCGGGTGTCTGTCTTTCTCTCCTCCTCTCTGTCTTCCCCTCCTCTCTCCATGTCTCTCTGTCCTGTCCAACAACAACATCAATAACCACAACAATAAAGCAGCATGGGCAACAAATGGGAATAAGTATAAAATCAATAAATAAACATGGAATATGTAATATAAATAAATACAAAAACAACAACAATGAAAAAGCCGAAAAGGCAGAAGCAGGAAAAAGGGAAGACGGGAGGAGGGTCGGGCAACAGAGCACCTGGCGGCGGGCACGAGTCCCCGCGCGGTCACGGAGCCCCGGGTTCAAGGCCCCGGTCCCCACCTGCAAGGGGGAAGCTCCGCCAGTGGTGCGGGGCGCTGCAGGCGGCTCCCTCTGTCTGCGCCTCAGAGAAAGGACGCGGGGCGCGAGGGAGGTGGCTGCCAGCACGCGCTTCAGGCCCACGGCCCCCCCGCCGCCATCGCTGCGGCTTCCTCGGCGGCGCCCGTACCCTCCGCGGGGACCGGCCGGCGCGGACTTTCCTCACAGGGAAAGGAAGCGCGGCCAGGAGCCCCGACGTGAGGCCCGAGTGTCGGGGAACATCTGCGAGCCGCCATCACCCTCAGCCTGCTCTCCTGACGCGCCAGCCCCGCGACCTCCACCGCGCCTCCCGCAGCCCGAGGCGCCCACACCCGCCGGCCTCCACCTCTGACGGCCCGCACGCGGCCTGCGGCGGCGCTGACTGGCCCGGCGACCCACGCCTCTCGCTCCCGCTGAGGAAGACTGAGCATGCGCGGCCCCGCCCCGGATCTGCTCTGGCCAATGGGGGTTAGGCTCGCTCCCCAAGCCCCGCCCCACACTCCCGGATTTAAGGGTCCGGAGGGTTTGGGCCGCGGGGAGGGCGCGGCGGGGCCCCAGCGTGTTGGCCGGTCGCGCGGCAGTGAGAGGCCCGCGGCGGATGGATGCAGGCGGGGAGAGAAAGGCCCCGAAGGAGGCGCAGACGGCGTGCTGGCTGTGCGAAGACACTCTCCCGCCTGGGTTCCGAAGTGCCACGTTCAGTCCCCGCACCACCATCAGCCAGAGCTGAGCAGTGCTCTGGAGAAAAGAAAAAAAGAAAAGAAAAGAAAAGAAAAGAAAAGAAAAGAAAAGAAAAGAAAAGAAAAGAGTCGGGCGGTGTGGCGCAGCGGGTTAAGCGCAGGTGGCGCAAAGCGCAGGGACTGGCGTAAGGATCCCGGTTCGAGCCCCCGGCTCCCCACCTGCAGGGGAGTCGCTTCACAGGCGGTGAAGCAGGTCTGCAGGTGTCTGTCTCTCTCTCCTCCTCTCTGTCTTCCCTCCTCTCTCCATGTCTCTCTGTCCTATCCAACAACGACGACAGCAATAACAACAACAATAACTACAACAATAAAAAACAAGGGCAACAAAAGGGAAAATAAATAAATTAATTAATTTAAATTAAATTAGATTAGATTAAATTAAAATAAAGAAAAAAGGAAGCAAAGGAAAGAGAACTCACTCACCGTCCCTGACCTGCCCGGCCTGCCCGGCGCGGTGGCCTGAGGGTGGAGGACGAGGACTGAATGGACCTACGTCACTGTCTCTGATGTTATTATTTTTTTATTTTTTAAAAATATTTATTCCCTTTTTGTTGCTCTTGTTTTATTGTTTCAGTAGTTATTGTTGTCATTGTTGTTGGATAGGACAGAGAGACATGGAGAGAGGAGGGGAAGACAGAGGGGGAGAGAAAGACAGACACCTGCAGACCTGCTTCACCGCCTGTGAAGCGACTCCCCTGCAGGTGGGGAGCCGGGGGCTCGAGCTGGGATCCTTAAGCCAGTCATTGCGCTTTGCGCCACGTGCGCTTAACCCGCTGCGCTACCGCCAACCCCCCCCCCCAGTTTCTTTTGCTGTGCAGAAGCTTTTTAATTTGATGTAGTCCCATAGGCATATACTTGCCTTAGTCTTCTTTGTAATTGGATTCGTTTCATTGAAAATGTCTTTAAAATTTATACAGAAAAGAGTTCTGCCAATGTTTTCCTCTAAGTATCTGATAGTTTGTGGTCTAACATCCAAGTCCTTGATCCACTTGGAATTTACTTTTGTATTTGGTGAAATACAGTGGTTCAGTTTCATTCTTCTGCATGTTTCAACCCATTGTTTCCAACACCATTTATTGAAGAGACTCTGCTTTCCCCATTTTTTAAAAATTTCTTTATTGGGGAATTAATGTTTTACACTCAACAGTAAATACAATAGTTTGTACATGCATAACATTCCCCAGTTTTCCATATAACAATACAACCCCCGCTGGGTCCTCTGTCATCCTTCTTGGACCTGTATTCTCCCCACCCACCCACCCCAGAGTCTTTGACTTTGGTGCAATATGCCAATTCCATTTCAGGTTCTACTTGTGTTTTCTCTTCTGATCTTATTTTTCAATTTCTGCCAGAAAATGAGATCATCCCATATTCATCCTTCTGTTTCTGACTTATTTCACTTTGTTGTAATAGGCTTTCCCCACTTAACAGTCTGGGCACCTTTGTCAAAGATTAGATGTCCATAGGTGTGGGGGCTCACTCCTGGGTTCTCAATTCTATTCCACTGGTCAGTGTATCTATGCATGTTCCAGTACCAAGCAGTTTTGATGTATCCACCAGGTTTTGCATGAAGATATATTACATATACCTTTGTAAAAATTTACTTATGAATGAGAGGATCAGGGCACTACTCTGGCACACGCAATGCCTGGGATCAAACTTTGGACCTCCTGCTCACAGGTCACCGGCTCTACCTGCTGCACCACTTCCCAGGCGACAGGGAAATTTCTTTTATTGTTGATCAAACCCAAAATCAGAGACTGGAGTATATTAATGCAAAGCAACTTCCCGCCCTCCAAAGAGTATCAGTCCACCTTCTACACAGGTACAAGTCGGGGAGGAGAGGAGATCCAAAGCCTGGATTTTGGAACAATGTTGGGGGTTTGAAAATCCCAAGCTTCCTAGGACCTGAAACACTTAAGCTTCCTCCCAGACAAAGCCCATAGTAGGCCCTAAATATTCTCTGGCATCTAAGCGGGCAAGGTGGGCAAGGTTTGAGTGCCTGAGGCTGCCCTTAAATCCAATTTCAACCTTTTTGGTATCTGGTTTCACTTTTGGCATATAATCCAGCAATTGTGCTCTGTAGTATTTACTCGGAGAGCTAGAAATACGTCTACACAAAAACCTCTGTGTAGATATTTATAGCAGCTTTATTCATAATTGCTAAAACTTGGGAATAATCAAGTTGTGATCTTCAGTAGGTAAATGGATAAGCTGTGGTTTATTTCAATAGCTGAATGTTATTTGGAAAGGGATGTTTAAGACAGAATGAACTATTTTGTACCGGGACTCCATCCTAAACATCAAACATAAAAACTCTGCTGACCAGCTGCAGTCTAGACGTTGCCGTCTCTGAGAGCCACACAGGGTTTTCTTCTCTCTGTAGTCATCTGTGCCAGCTTGAGTCAAAGTCAACGATCTTCAGTGAATAAGACAAATAACCAACCCTAGTTCCTGGCCAACAAAGTTTTAAAAATATAATTTATTTATTGCATAGAGACAGAAATCAGTAGGGAAGGGGAGCTAGAGAGGAAGAGAGAAAATACCTGCAGCACTGCTTCAATGCTTGTGAAGCTTCCCCTCTGCAGGTGGGGACTGGAGGTTTGAACGGGTCCTTGTGCGTTGTAACTTGCAATTAACCAGGTAAGCCACAACCTGGCCCCAGCCATCAACTTCTAAAGTCCTTTCTTTTCTTCCGCATCCTTTAACCCAGCATAATAATCTTTGATGGAAGCCCCCAGCAAGGCACAATTTGGTGAATACCCTGAGTTTGTGCTCCCTGGTTTGCGCATTTAAGATTGTTGAAGAAATGCTATTATTTCATTTTTGTGTCATTATGTTTTTCTCTGAACGTTATTCAGCACTGAAAAGAAATGAGCTATAAAAGGACTTGGAGAAAGCTTAAATGCATTTTTCTAAGTGAAAGATTTCTCTAAGTCATTTTTTAAAATCTTTTCAATCTGAAAAGACTGTGTGATTCCAATTTTTTTCATTTAGACAAGGAGAGATAGAGGAGAAAAACAACAATACTGACCTTTCCCCAGTACCAGAGTCTCCCATTCGTGCTGGGCCCTTAATCAGGCCATGTATAAGGCAACTCACTTATTCTACCAAATGAGTAAATAAATATTAAAAATAATAAAAGGCTCAGGAGACAGCACAGTGGATAAGGCACTGGACTCTCGGGAGTCGGGTGGTAGCGCAGTGGGTTAAGCGCAAATGGCGCAAAGCACAAGGACCGGTATAAGGATCCCGGTTGGAGCCCACGACTCCCCACCTGCAGGGGAGTCACTTCACAGGCGGTGAAGCAGGTCTGCAGGTGTCTGTCTGTCTTTCACTCCACCCTTTCTGTCTTCCCCTCCTCTCTCCATTTCTCTCTGTCCTATCTAAGAATCATGACATCAATAACAACAGTAACTACAACAACAAAAAAAAAACAAGGACAACAAAAGGGAATAAATAAATATAAAAAGAAAGAAAGAAAGGAAGGAAGAAAGAAAAAAAATAAATTTTAAAAAAGGACACCAGGTTCGAACCCCGGTGCTCAATGTCTTTCTCTTCCCTTCAGTCTTCCCCTCCTCTGTCAATTTCTTTCTGTCCTATCCAACAGTGACGACAACAATAATTACTACAACAATAAAACAAGGGCAACAAAAGAGAATAAATAAATATTTTTAAAAACAAGCACTGGACTCTGGAGCATCAAGTCCCTAGTTCCATTCCTCAGTTCCCAGTATTGCACGTGCCAGGACGATGTTCTGCTTCTCTCTCCCTCTCTCTTCAATAACTTGATAAAATTTTAAGGTTAAAATCCATATTCTATTGTTCCTTAGAATCAGTGTCAGCTGAGCAATAGTCTTTTTAATTTTGTTATTAACAGTGTGTTCCAGATTGTAAGATCACAATGTGTAGCGCCACACCACACCCTCCACCAAAGTTCTATATCCCGGCCCTCCCGCCTCCCAGAGAGAACCTTCCACCAGAGTTCTCACAAGACCTGCAAGCAGTGTGCTTGCATCTGTTTGGTTTGGGTTTTTTTCTTTTTGGCAAGTTCCTGTGAATCAGATCTCTAGATTCTGCACGCGAGTGAAGCCACCTGGTAGTTCTCTTCACTTATTTCACTAAGCATAATCACCTCCAGTTCCATCCACGTTGCCCAAAAGGACACAATATCATCTTTTTTTATGTTAAAATTTTATTTATTTATTTATTTATTTCCTTTTGTTGCCCTTGTTTTGTTGTTGTAATTATTATTGATGTCGTCATGGTTGGATAGGACAGAGAGAAATGGAGGGAGGAGGGAAAGACAGATGACACAATAACAACAGTACTAACTACAACAATAAAATAACAAAGGCAAAAAAAGGGAATAAAAAATTTTTTTTTAATTTTTAAAAAATATTTTAAAAATGAAAGAAAACAGGGGGTCGGGCGGTAATGCCATGGGTCAAGTGCACATGGCACCAAGCATAAGGAACGGAGCAAGGATCCCAGTTTGAGCCCCCCGCTCCCCACCTGCAGGGGAGTCATTTCACAAGCAGTGAAGCAGGTCTGTAGGTGTCTGTCTTTCTCTCCCCCTCTCTGTCATCCCCTCCTCTCTCCATTTCTCTCTGTCCTATCCAACAATGATGACATCAATAACAACAATAATAACAACAAGGGCAACAAAATGGGGAAAATGGCCACCAGGAACAGTGGATTCATAGTGCAGACATCAAGCCTCAGTGATAACCCTGGAGGCAAAATAAGAAGAAGGAGAAGGAGAAGAAGGGGAAAAGAAAGACTTTCATACCTGTGGCTCTGAGGTCCCAGGTTCAATTCCTAGCACAACCATATGGCAGAATTGAGCAATGCTCTGGTCTTCCTCTCTGTATCTTTCTCTCTGCATATCATTAAAAATAAAATACTTTGGGGGTGGGGATAGATAGCATAATGGTTATGCAGACTCTTTCATGCCTGAGGCTCTGAAGTCCCAGGTTCAATCCCCTGCATTACCATGGGCCAGAGCTGAGCAGTACTCTGGTAAAAATAGACAAATATAAATAAATTAATTTTAAAAAGAAGGGCTGGGTGGTGGTGCACCTGACTGAGCACACATGTTCCAGTATGCAAGGCCCAGGTTCAAGCTCCCAGCCTCACCTGCAGAGGGAATCTTCAAGAGTGATAAAGCAGTACTGTAGGTGTCTCTATGTCTCTCTCTCCCTTTCTCCCCCCCTCAATTTCTCTCTGTCTCTATCCAATAATAAATAAATAAAAGTATTTTAAAAAGTGAGTGATGCTAAGTCAACACTCCACCATCTAGACTGATTCCACACACCCCACTGCTTCTGTCCCTCGTGCTCCCGTCACTCCTTCTGTCCCTCGTGCTCCCGCCACTGCTTCTGTCCCTCGTGCCACTCCTTCTGTCCCTCGTGCTCCCGCCACTCCTTCTGTCCCTCGTGCTCCCGCCACTGCTTCTGTCCCTCGTGCTCCCGCCACTCCTTCTGTCCCTTGTGCTCCCGCCACTCCTTCTGTCCCTCGTGCTTCCACGTGGTGGTAGGGCCTCCAGCATGAAAAGGTGTATCTTCTGGGCTTTTGTTTAAGAAGCTGCTTCTATTTTTCTTTTTGTCATTCATGGAGCTTCACCTCTATAGGCCAGTGTTTTTAGATAGAGAGAGAAAGAGTGGAAGGAAGGAAAGAAGGAAGGGAGGGAGGAAGGAAGGAAGAGGGTGACAGAGAGAAAGATAGCTCAGCACAGCTGCCTCTCTCAATGCACTGGGGAGGACAGGCCCCAAACCTGGTGTTGTGCTCTTGACATAGCAGGCACAGTGTCCAAGCAAACTATCTTGCCAACTCTAAAAGATTATTTTGTGCTATTTTAAAAAAATATTTATTTATTCGCTTTTGTTGCCCTTGTTGTTTTATTGTTGTAGTTATTATTGTTATTGTTCTCATCATTGTTGGATAGGACAAAGAGAAATGGAGATAGGAGGGGAAGACAGAGAGGGGGAGAGAAAGACACCTGCAGACTTGCTTCACCGCTTGTGAAGCGACTCCCCTGCAGGTGGGGAGCCAGGGGCTCGAACCGGGATCCTTAAACCGGTCCTTGTGCTTTGCGCCACCTGCGCTTGACCCTCTGCACTACCACTCAACTCCCTGTGTTATTTTTTAAACCAGAGTTCTGCTCGGTTTATGATGGTTTAACGGGGCCCTTGGAGGCTCAGGGATGAAAATTTTTTACATAACTATTATGCTGTATCCCCAAGACCCAAAATGTATTAAGATGAGAACCAGAGCATCATCTTAGCACATGTGATGCTGAGAATACAAGACCTTATGGTTTTTGGTGGGGTTTTTTTGCCTCCAGAGTTATTGCTGGGCTCTGTGCCTGCATCACAAATTCACTGCTCCTGGAGGCCATTTTTTTCCTTTTGTTGCCCTTGTTATTTTATCGTTGTTGTGGTTATTATTGTTGTTGTTATTGATGTCGTTGTTGTAGATCTTATGGTTTTAAGTCCAACATTCTATCCACTGCACCATCCCCTGGGTCACTGTCTTCTGTTACAGATTCACCATTTTAGGGTTTCTACCTCTGGATACAAATCAAAAATATTTTGTTAATAAATGGGATATATGTATATGTAGATATATGTGTGTGTGACTTATTATTAGTGTTTACATATTAGAGTATCTTGATATGTTTATTAGTGTTTATATTATATGTATGCTTATTGTTAGTGTCATTAAAATTTTTTTTTATTTATAAAAAGGAGACATTGGGAGTTGGGTGATATCACAGTGGGTTAATTGTAGGTGGCACTAAGCTCAAGAGCCGGCATAAGGATCCCAGTTCGAGACCTCAGCTCCCCACCTTCAGGGGAGTCACTTCACAGGCGGTGAAGCAGATCTGCAGGTGTCTGTCTTTCTCTCTCCCCTCTATCCTCCCCTCCTCTCTCTATTTCTCTCTGTCCTATCGAACAATGATGACATCAATAACAACAACAGTAACTACAACAATAATAATAAAAAACAAGGGCAACAAAAAGGGAAATAAATAAATAAATATTTTAAAATTATTTAAAAAAAAGGAAACATTGACAAAACCACAGGATAAGAGGGGTACAGCTGGGAGTCGGGCTGTAGCGCAGCGGGTTAAGCGCAGGTGGCGCAAAGCACAAGGACCGGCATAAGGATCCCGGTTCGAACCCCGGCTCCCCACCTGCAGGGGAGTCGCTTCACAGGCGGTGAAGCAGGTCTGCAGGTGTCTGTCTATCTCTCCTCCTCTCTGTCTTCCCCTCCTCTCTCCATTTCTCTCTGTCCTATCCAACAACGATGACAACAACAATAATAACTACAACAATAAAACAACAAGGGCAACAAAAGGGAATAAATAAATTAAAAAAAAAGAGGGGTACAGCTTCACACAATCAGTTCCCACTACCAGGCCTCTGTATACCATCCCCTCCACTGACAGCTTTCCTATTCTTTTTTTTAATTTTATTTAAAGGACTTTAGTGAACAGTAAAGCAAATCTAAGATGCAGAAAACAAAATAAAAGAGCTTAAGTCATGAAATGTAAAATATAAAGCAGTGTTAAAACATTCTTCACAACAAAATGGAGTCCTTAGCTGAGAGAAAGCACAAATCAATAGCATAAAATATCATTATTATACATACTTTCATTGACAATAAAATGCAATATAAATGTTACTAAATTAGCAATATTGTCAAATTGGATGAGATTAGTTATCTTTAAGAGAGAAAATACAAATATTGACCAAAAAGGCAGTCTAATTCTCAATTGTAGAATTAGAGTTTCTGTTTTAAAATTATTAAAATAAAATTTTATTTTATATGGGTTGAATGCTGAATTACAGAGAATATTTAAGGTGGGACTATTATCTATAACCCATCAGATAGCAAATAAAAAGACTTTCCTTTGGAAATAGGAAATTTCCAACTTATCTCATAAAACTACTATAATCCTTACATTAAAATCTCATAAAGCTTATTATGACAGAAGAGTAACCCCCATGAGTGTAGTTATGATTTAAGTCAACTAAATCAAGCTATGTATAATCTGGACAATGTGTCAAAGTAAGCCTTATTTATTCCTGACAGACATTATTTGACACTAAACTGTAATCAATATAATTCACAAAACAAAAAGAAGACAGGATTAAATTTTGTAATTGCAATGGTTTTAACTGAATTAGCAATACCCTGAGGGGATAACATGATGGATATCTATAAATAATACTTGCATGGAAATATAGTGCTTTGTGGGCCCTGCCAATGTTCTACCACATCTGCACAATTCCCCAACACCTCCCCCCTTTCCTTTTATCTAATGGCCATAATATGGAAAATTTAGAGTGGAGCAGGCTTAATGTTTTTTAAGGAATGCCAGGCTCCGGTGGGAAGATGTAGGATGTTTTTGTGGGGGAGGAAAGACTTACATAGTCGCCAACCTTGTGAGATTTGTGTCCTCCCCTTTTGCTCAACCCTCTGTAGAGAGAGAGACTTACCTGGAGGGACTCATCTCATAGGTTAAGCTCTGCCAGGCTCCACCATCTCCTCACAATTTTTCTACATCTTTCCCTTATCTTTCTATCTAATTGTCACATTTAAATGGTTCAATGTCTGTAAAAGACTCCAGGAATAGTAGAGGAATAGTAGTGTAGGGGTGAACAGAAAACTTTTGGGCATAAACCTGAATGATATCATGCAGCATGCAGCCATTTTCAAAAGAACTTGAACAAGACAGGAAGGGACAAACAGGAGAGCAGCAAGAGCCAGTGAGATTTCGGGGTGTCTCTCTCCTTCTGCGGCAGGGTGTCCTCCAGGGGAAAGGTAACGGTCTGGTTCTTTCTCGCTCACGACAGGGGTGACACGAAGTAAAAGACACCAGGGGACTCTTAGCGTGAATCTAGAATCTGAGTCCTTGAGTCCCAGAATCCTAGAGTCCGTTTATTGGCAAAGTGGACATGAGTTAAATAGAAAAGCAATGGAGGTAATTATTGTTGCAATATGACAGAAATTACAGGTTTCTTAACAGTCAGCATGCCCCTAAGGTAGGGGGTTGGTATGACAGGAATTGATGAGATACAAGACAATTATTTTCCATAACACAAGCAACTTAATTATCCAAAGGTATTTGAGAGAAGCATAGGGGTTAAACCCATAGGGTGAGACAAAGAGAAGATGGATATCAAAAGGCCATATAGTTTGGAATTTCTCTTGTCTGGGCTCTGAGGTGTGTGATGAAGTGTGTGATAAGGTGTGTTCTTCTGTGATCAGAAGGTGACTTTGAATAAGTGAATCTGCAGCCATGTGGCCTGCAGTTAATGGAGGGAAGTACTGGGGTATCTGTGGGCCTGAGAGTCAAGAAGGAAAGAACCAAGTCTGAGTTTCCCCCCTTATGCTCACCTCGGTTGAGAGAGACTTACCAAGAGGTTATCTTCTCAGACCTCCATCCAAAGATGGGGGTGGTTCTCCCTAAGCTCTATCAGGCTCACACATGTTCCCAACACTTTCCCTTATCTTTCTATCTAATTGTCACATTTAAATGGTTCAATGTCTGTAAAAGACTCCAGGAATAGTAGAGGAATAGTAGTGTAGGGGTGAACAGAAAACTTTTGGGCATAAACCTGAATGATATCATGCAGCATGCAGACATTTTCAAAAGAACTTGAACAAGACAGGAAGGGACAAACAGGAGAGCAGCAAGAGCCAGTGTGATGCCAAGGGGAGGCCTGGTGGGCAAAGGGGTGTTTTCTGCCTTTGGGGACATCTCCTGCCTCTGGGGGCAGGGCCCTAGTAACTAGCGGGGGTTTCCTGACTCTGGGGGCAGGGCCTGCAGGTGAGGGGGTGTTGCATATAAAGTCCCAAGACAGAAACCTGTAATGCCCATGGACTGCTGTGGTCAGTCTTTGAGAAACCCAGGAGCGTAAAGGGAAGCTGTTGTAAAGTGATGTAAAGTATCCAAGAGGTGTACCAGCAAGTCCAATAGAAGCATCAGTCCAATGCTGACGACCAGGGGAAGAAATGTCAGGGGATGAAATGGTGCACGTGTATCTTGATGGGAAAGGTCAGCCACTGGAATTCTGCTTTTCTGTAGAGAGTGAGCTGGAACCCCCAAAACATGACAGGCAAAGCAGAAGCTGGAAGGGCAGACAGCGATGGGTAAGAGAAAAGCTAGTAAGAAAGTTCTGTCCTTGGAGTCTGTGAATCAGGTTCTTCAGATCGTGTCAGGTCACATCATGGATCTCAGGGGATACTCTGTAGTCATGTCATCTTGTGGGTGATGTCAGAAGACAGGGGTCCAAATGGATTTCCGGGGATTCCTGTGAAAGAAACACAAACAAATCTGTTTTCCGTGGTTAGCAGGGCATCTGGTTCGAATTTTTATAGATATTAAAAGAGATTTAATGTAGTTGGTGCCTTGGCCAACTGAATATTGGGGGGATGTATCCCCCCTTTTTTCTTTACTTAATTGGGCCTAGGCATTAGGCGGTCCTTTTTAACAACCGTTTGTCTTTGTGGGTTGTAAGGGATGTCTGTGGCATGGGTGATGTTATAAAGGAAAAAAAGTCTTTAAATTGTTGGCTGACAAAGGGAGTTCTTTTTTTTTTTTTTTTTTTAATTTCCTTCCAGGTTATTGCTGGGCTCCGTGCCTGCACTATGAATCCACCACTCCTGGAGGCCATTTTTCCCCCTTTTTGTTGCCCTTGTTGTAGCATCCTTGTGGTTATTATTATTGCCATTGTTAATGTTATTCGTTGTTGGATAGGACAGAAAGAAATGGAGAGAGGAGGGGAAGACAGAGAGGGGGAGAGAAAGATAGACACCTGCAGACCTGCTTCACCGCCTGTGAAGCAACTTCCCTGCAGGTGGGGAGCCGGGGGCTCGAACCGGGATCCTTACACCGGTCCCTGCGCGCTTTGTGCCACATGCGCCTGACCCACTGCACCACCACCCGACCCCCGACAAAGGCAGTTCTATAGCGGCAAAACGAGATACACCAGTTAAGTGTAGAAAAATATATGAATGTTGTTAATTTATATAAGTTGTATATGGAGGAATGTCTTATAGTTTAATACCTTACCATATGAGCAGATGCTTCTTCATGTGAAGGCTTTAACATAGTTGTAGTCAATTACTTGTGAAGAAAAAAAAAACTTTTTTTTAAAAATATTTTTATTTATTTTATTATTATTTTTTTTAATTTATTTATTTTCCCACCGCCCAATCTCCATATCCCACCCCCTCCCCCGACAGCTTTCCCATTCTCTATCCCTCTGGGAGCATGGACCCAGGGTCATTGAGGGTTGCAGAAGGTAGAAGGTCTGGCTTCTGTAATTGCTTCCTCGTGGAACATGGGCGTTGACTGGTCGGTCCATACTCCCAGTCTGCTTCTCTCTTTCCCTAGTAGGATGGGTCTCTGGGGAAGCTGAGCTCCAGGACACATTGGTGGTGTCTTCAATCCAGGGAAGTCTGGCTGGCATCCTGATGACACCTGGAACCTGGTGACTGAAAAGAGAGTTAACATACAAAGCCAAACAAATTGTTGAGCAATCATGGACCCAAAGCTTGGAAAAGTGGAAAGGTAGTATTAGGGAGGTACTCACTGCAAACTCTAGTATACTTCTGCTTTCTTACTTTGGTGCCATACTCCAAACTCAGTCAATTTCTGCTTTGCGTTTCTACTTCTTTTTTTTTTTTTTTTACATGCATAACATTTCCCAGATTCCCATTTAGCAATACAACCCCCACTATTTCATTCATCATTTTTCATGGACCTGTATTCTCCCCACCCACCCACCCACCCACCCCAGAGTCTTTTACTTTGGTGTAATACTCCAATTCCATTTCAGGTTCGACTTGTGTTTTCTTTTCTAATCTTGTTTTTCAACTTCGGCCTGAGAGTGAGATCATCCCATATTCAACCTTCTGTTTCTGACTTATTTCACTCAACATGATTTTTTCAAGGTCCATCCAAGATCGGCTGAAAACGGTGAAGTCACCATTTTTTACAGCTGAGTAGTATTCCATTGTGTATATATACCACAACTTGCTCAGCCACCCATCTGTTGTTGGACACCTGGGTTGCTTCCAGGTTTTGGCTATTACAAATTGTGCTGCCAAGAACATATGTGTACACAGATCTTTTTGGATGGATGTGTTGGGTTCCTTAGGATATATCCCCAGGAGGGGAATTGCAGGGTCATAGGGTAGGTCCATTTCTAGCCTTCGGAGAGTTCTCCAGACTGTTCTCCACAGAGGTTGGACCAATTGACATTCCCACCAGCAGTGCAGGAGGGTTCCTTTGACCCCACATCCTCTCCAGCATTTGCTGCTGTTACCTTTTCTGATGTGTGACATTCTCACAGGAGTGAAGTGATATCTCATTGTTGTCTTGATTTGCATTTCTCTGACAATCAGAGACTTGGAGCATTTTTTCATGTGTTTCTCGGCCTTTTGGATCTCTTCTGTGGTGAATATTCTGTCCATGTCCTCCCCCCATTTTTGGATGGGGTTATTTGTTGTCTTGTTGTTGAGTCTGGTAAGCTCCTTATATATGTTGGTTATTAAACTCTTATCTGATGTATGGCATGTAAAGATCTTCTCCCATTCTGTGAGGGGTCTCTTGATTTGGGTAGTGGTTTCTTTTGCTGTGAAGAAGCTTTTTAATTTGATGTAGTCCCATAGGTTTATACTTGCCTTAGTCTTCCTTGTAATTGGATTCATTTCATTGAAAATGTCTTTAAAATTTATTCGGAAAAAAGTTCTTCCAATATTTTCCTCTAAGTATCTGATAGTTTCTGGTCTAACATCCAAGTCCTTGATCCACTTGGAATTTACTTTTGTATTTGGTAAAATACAGTGATTCAGCTTCATTCTTCTGCATGTTTCAACCCATTGTTTCCAACACCATTTGTTGAAGAGACTCTGCTTTCCCCATGTAATAGTCTGGGCCCCTTTGTCAAAGATTAGATGTCCATAGGTGTGGGGCCTCATTTCTGGGGTCTCAATTCTATTCCACTGGTCAGTGTGTCTGTTCATGTTCCAGTACCAAGCAGTTTTGATCACAATGGCCCTATAATACAGTTTGAGATCTGGCAGTGTGATGCCTCTGGTTCTGTTCTTTTTTCTCAAGATTGTTTTGGCAATTCTAGGTCTTTTCTGGTTCCAGATAAACATTTGTAGCATTTGTTCTATTCTCCTAAAAAATGTGCTTGGGATCTTGATGGGGATAGCATTAAATTTGTAGATGGCTCTGGGTAATATATTCATTTTGATGATGTTAATTCTTCCAACCCATGAGCATGGAATACCTTTCCACTTCTTTGTGTCTTTTTCAATTTCTTTGAGTAGTGACTCATAATTTTCAGTATACAAGTCTTTCACTTCTTTGGTTAGGTTTATTCCTAGATATTTTATTGTTTTTGTTGCTATAGAAAAAGGAACTGATTTCTGGATTTCAATTTCTTCTAACTTAGTGTTTGCATAGAGGAATGCCACTGACTTTTGAATGTTAATTTTATAGCCTGACACATTACTGTATTGCCTGATGATTTCCAAAAGCTTCTTGCTAGATTCCTTAGGTTTTTCCATGTATACTATCATGTCATCTGCAAATAAGGAGAGTTTGACTTCTTCTCTTCCAATCTGTATTCCTTTAATTCCTTGCTCCTACCTGATTGCTATGGCAAGAACTTCCAACACTATGTTGAATAGTAATGGTGATAGTGGGCAGCCCTGTCTAGTACCTGATCTGAGGGGAAATGCTTCCAGTTTTTCACCATTGAGTATGATGTTGGCTGTAGGTTTGCTATATATAGACTCCACTATCTTCAGGAATTTTCCATCTATTCCTATTTTTTGTAGTGTTTTGATCATAAAGGGATGTTGTATTTTGTCAAAGGCTTTCTCTGCATCTATTGATATGACCATGTGGTTTTTGGTCTTACTTTTGTTGATGTGGTGGATCACATTGATTGATTTACGTATATTAAACCAACCTTGCATGCCTGGGATAAACCCCACTTGGTCATGATGAACAATCTTTTTGATATACTGCTGTATCCGGTTGGCTAGAATTTTGTTCAATATTTTTGCATCTATGTTCATCAGAGATATTGGTCTGTAGTTTTCTTTTTTGGTTGTGTCCCTGTCTGCTTTTGGTATCAGGGTGATGTTGGCTTCATAGAAGCTTGCAGGGAGTATTCCAGTGTCTTCAATCTTCTGGAAGACTTTTAAAAGTAGAGGTATTAGTTCTTCTTTGAAAGTTTTGTAGAATTCATTTGTAAAACCATCTGGTCCAGGACTTTTATTTTTGGGAAGATTTTTGATAACTGTTTCAATTTCATTAGCTGTGATGGGCCTGTTCATGTTGTCCACTTCCTCTTTACTTAGTTTTGGAAGTTGGTAGGTATCTAGGAAATCATTCATTTCTTCCAGGTTCTCTAACTTGGTGGCATATAGTTGTTCATAGAAGCCTCGCATGATATGTTGAATTTCTGCAGTGTCTGTTGTGATATCTCCTCTTTCATTTACTATCCGATTTATTTGGGTCTTCTCCCTTTTTTGTTTTGTGAGTCTGGCTAAAGGTTTGTCAATTTTGTTTACTCTTTCGAAGAACCAACATTTACTTTCATTGATCTTTTGTATGGTTTTCCTATTCTCAATGTTATTTATTTCTGCCCTAACTTTAGTAATTTCTGTCCTTCTGGTTGCTTTAGGGTTCCTTTGTTGTTCTTCTTCTAGGTCTTTAAGATGTGCAATCAGGCTGTTTATTTGTGCCTTTTCTTGTTTCCTAATGTGTGCTTGTATAGCTATGAACTTCCCTCTTAGGACTGCTTTAGCTGTGTCCCAAATATTTTGATAGCTTGTGTCGTCATTTTCATTGAACTCTAGAAACATTTTGATTTCTTCCTTGATTTCCTCTTTGACCCAGAAGTTGTTAAGAAGTGTACTGTTTAGCTTCCACATTTTGGGACTGTTACTAATCTTTTGTTGATTGTTAAGTGTTAGTTTAATTCCACTGTGGTCTGAGAAGATGCTTGGGATGATTTCAGTGCTCTTGAATAGGCTGATGCTGTCTTTGTGGCCTAACATATGGTCTATTCTTGAGAATGATCCATGTGGATTTGAGTAAAATGTGTATTCCAGTTTCTTGGGATGAATAACTCTGAAAATGTCCAATAGTTCTAGTTTATCTATCTCTTCATTTAGCTCCCTTATGTCTTTACTGATTTTCTTCCTGGATGATCTGTCAAGTTGAGATAGTGGGGTGTTGAAGTCCCCTACTATGATTGTGTTACTGTTAATATATTGCTGTAGCTCTTTCAGTAGAAGTTTGATGTATTTAGATGGCTTCTCATTGGGTGCATAGATATTAATAATTGTTAAGTCCTCTTGATTGACTGATCCTCTGAGCATTAAGTAGTGTCCATTCCTATCTTTTTTAATCTTATCTATTTTAAAGTCTATCATGTCAGATATGAGAATAGCTGTTCCTGCCCTTTTTTGTGGGCCATTGGCTTGTATGATAGTTTTCCATCCTTTCACTTTAAGTCTGTGTTTGTCTTGTTGCATTAGGTGAGTTTCCTGTAGACAACATATTGTTGGGTTGTGTTTTCTTATCCATCTTCCTACTCTGTGTCTTTTAATAGGTGAATTCAGGCCATTCACATTTATTGATATCAAAGATTGAAGATATTTTAACGCCATTCTTGTAGAGTTTTAGAGTGTTTTGATATATGTTCTATTTGTGGTGGTCTGGTTGTTTATAGGAAACCTTTCAGAACTTCTTTCAAGGCAGGCTTGGTGATGGTTGCTTCCTTCAACTGTTGCTTGTCTGAGAAGGTTTTGATGCTTCCATCTAGTCTGAATGACAATCTAGCAGGATATAGTATTCTTGGCTGAAAGCCTTTCTCATTAAGCACTCGATAGATATCTTGCCATTCTCTTCTGGCCTGTAGTGTTTGTATGGAGAAGTCTGCTGCTAATCTTATGGGTTTTCCTTTGTAGGTGACTCTTTGTTTTTCTCTTGCAGCCTTCAGGATCCTTTCTTTATCCTTATTCCTTTCCATTCTAAGTATGATATGTCTTGGTGTCTTTAGGTCTGGGTTAATTCTGTTTGGGACCCTCTGGGCTTCTTGAATCTTTATGTCTTTGGTGTTGTCTAGACTAGAGAAATTTTTAGCTATTATGGCCTGGAAAACGCTTTCTTCCTCTCCTTCTCTTTCTTCCTCTGGTAAGCCAATAATGCGTAAAGGCAGTTCTATAGCGGCAAAACGAGATACACCAGTTAAGTGTAGAAAAATATATGAATGTTGTTAATTTATATAAGTTGTATATGGAGGAATGTCTTATAGTTTAATACCTTACCATATGAGCAGATGCTTCTTCATGTGAAGGCTTTAACATAGTTGTAGTCAATTACTTGTGAAGAAAAAAAAAACTTTTAACAAGTTAGAAGTTTACTATAATTGATAACTCCATGATTGTAATTGGTTTAAATATCTTTATAATTTTGTTAAAAGGTCATCTTATGTGACCTCATGTAGCAGTCTCTGTACAGCATGATCTTCAGACCAAATTTAGTTAAAATATATATCGATTTTTAACTATTTTTTACTTTGGACTTTAAATAAACTCAGGTTATTTAGAGAGTTAACAAATGTTGGTGACAATGTTTTGTTTTGTTTTTTTTAACACTTACAGTGTCAGATTGATGCCAGATTTGTTGTGGATTAATTTCCACAAGATTAGTTTACGGGGCACTTTTGGGGGCCCTCGAAAAATGTCCTGTATAGAGAATTTGTATTTTAATTTTGGAGATGAATTGTCACGTTAAATATTTAGACTTTACCTAAAATATTCAGTTACTTTAGCAAATTAATTTTACCTTTATAAGAATCCTGTTGCAAATTCCTTCATTTAACTCTGCCTGGTAAGAATATAGCTTTAAAGTTATGCTTTTAACCTTAAAGTTAATGTTTACCAAACTTCAAACACACACATAAACATGGTCTTTAATACACAAGAGGAGAAAAGCTTTTGTTAGGAAGACATATCATTTTAAACACAAATTTAGATCTGTACTGTCCTAGTTGAACCATTTCTACTAACACAGTTTAAGACTAAAACATTTCACATTTATACCAAGACTTAAAAAAAATCAAAAGAGGAGAAAAACAATTTTTTGGACTGTTTATGGACGTCTCCAGAAACCATGGCTCTGTCCAGCATTTTTATATAAAGTCAATTAAGTTTCTGGGTACTCTGAGCAAAATGGGTCATACAAAATAATTTGGTCATTCAACTCACTCAAAAAAATTTTTTTTAGTCATTCAGTTTACTCACTCACAAAACACAACTGGCCAGTCATAGCATAAGATATTCAGAGAAGGGGTGAGGGAGAGGGCTCTGTGAACAAGATTTTTCAGATTCCGCCATGTCATATTATGGGTCCTGGGGTGCATCCTGCAGCCAGTCTTCTTGCAGTGTTTCTTGTTCCTCAGGGATAGCAGCACCATCATGTGGGTATTGCCAGACATGGCGGGCAAGAAGCCAGACAGGTTTTGAGTAATTCTGCGGAAAAACGCATGTGAAACCCTTCCCTATGATCAATAGGGGGTCAGGCCCTTTCCAAATTTTATTGAGTGGGTCTTTCCATTTTACCTTAATAGCTGGGAGGGTGAATGGTGTTTGCCAATGAAGAATAATAGCAGGTTGGTCCAAGTTTTTTTAAATATTAAAGAAAGAGATTTAATGTAGTTAAGGCCTTTGCCAGCTGGATATTGGGAGGTATATTTCCCCTTTTTCTTTATTTAATTGAGCCTTAAGGGTTTGATGGGCCCTCTCAACAATGCCTTGTCCCTGTGGATTACAGGGAATGCCTGTAGTATGAGTAATGTTCCAGAGGGAACAAAAATCTTTAAGTTGTTTGCTGGTAAAAGCAGTCCCATTGTCAGTTTTAAGCTGAAGATGAATGCCCATTACAATAAAACAGGAGAGCATATGGCTTATAAACTTTTTTGAGCTTTCTCCCATTTGAGCTGTCACCCACATAAATTTAGAAAAGGTATCAATTGAGACAAACACATATTTTTGTTTTCCAAAGTTGGGTAAGTGGGTGACATCAATTTGCCAAAGAGCGTTGTCTTTTAAGCCTCAGGGGTTAACCCCAAGAGTTTGAACAGCAGATGTCTTGATTAGACCTGCACAGGAGGAGCATGTAACAAGAATATGTTTCAACTGTGCCAGAGGAATATCAGGAAATTGAGCTTGAAGGCCTTTAATATTACATGAGTTAAGGAATGAAAGTCAGCAGGATTAGAGACAGAGGCTAGGAGAATTCCTATGGAGACGAGGCAGTCAGCTGCAGCATTCCTTTTGGACAGGGGTGGTGCTAATATCAGCTATCAAAGGACGAAAGGAGAGAGAAGAGACCAGTAATTTGTGGTGGAGCGGGAACGCAAATCTTTATTCATGCAGATGCCCCAGAGTTGGGTGCGAGCAGGCACAGCGGTTTAGGCCATGTGGAGCTAGCAAAATGGTCGCCTCCCACCATGCCCAGTAGCCCTTCTCCAGGTCGGGTTGCAGAAGAGAGAAGAGCAAAGAGAGCAAAAGCAGAAGCAGGAGGGGCTTTTATGGGAGGAATAGTCCACATGAAGTGTTGGGGGTTACTCACTGCAGACTATTGTGTACTTTTGCTTTCAGGTATATATTTTGCCCTAGTTTGTGGATACGTGTGAACATATGCTCTATCTCAGGGGACCTGGTCTATATCTAGGTTTTGGGACTTTGTTAGGAAGTGAACCACCTGCAGTGGAATTAGAGATTACTATGAAAGGAAAGGTCTCACTCGAGTAATGAAGCTAGAGGGTTGTCATTCCACACCTGACGTCTCTGGACATAGTCTGAAGTGAAGCATGCTGGGGTGGCACTCGTTGCGTTGAGCTTTCTTATTCTTTACCCCCTGGGAGTATGGACCCAAGGTCATTGTGGGATGCAGAAGGTGGAAGGTCTGGCTTCTGTAATTGCTTCCCCACTGAACATGGGCATTGACAGGTCGATCCATACTCCCAGCCTGTCTCTCTCTCTCCCTAGTGGGGAAGGGCTCTGGAGAAGCGGAGCTCCAGGGCACATTGGTGGGGTTGTCTGTCCAGGGAAGTCTGGTTGAATCCTGCTAGCATCTGGAACCTGGTGGCTGAAAAGAGAGTTAACATACAAATCCAAACAAATTGTTAAACATATTATTAGTGTCTTAGTATCAGTCTACAAATTAAGTTGTCAGAGTGAATGACCTTGTGACTTTTGGCATAGTGGATGGGGTGCTACAGAGGATAAAGCACTGGGCTCTCAAGCACAAGGCCCTGAATTCAAGCCCTATCGTCTCATGTACCAGAGTGATGCTCTGGTTCTTCTTCTCTCTTCCCCTCTCATTAGTAAATAAATAAATAAATACTTTAAAAATATTTCAGTAGGACTAGGGCTTTCCAAAATGTTTCAGATGTACAGTTTCACGTGTGTGTGTGTGTGTGTGTGTGTGTATACAACTCACCACACCTATCACTAAAGTTCCTGTACCTCACCTTTCCTCTGACAGTCACCATATCTTTCACAGTCTAAGTGACAATTTGGTTACTGTTTTTTTTTTTTTTGCAAGATCATTTGCCGTAATAACTTCAGTATTTCATTGTGTGGGTACAGACTAACTATATGATTGTCTTGTTGGTAAAGATTTATGTTTTTTTTTTCCTGTATAGGGAACTATGGACATACAATAAAGCGTTTTTTGGTAACTGAGTACCTGTGAAAGGAATTTCCAGGTGGACTTCCTGAATAATTAGGTTCCTGCACATGATAACAGCAAGGTCTGTTTGCTATTGTTACACTGTCCACTGAAACATTTTTGGAGGCTTTTAGTTTCTTTTGTTAGTGAAAGGGGTGAGGATGATTTAGAGTGGAATCATGAAGCCAAACATTTACATGCTCCTTCCTTTACTCGCTTCCTTCATTCAGACCTTTAGAGTATTCGCTTGCCACAACTGGTGTCTTTTTTTTTTTTTTTTTACCAGAGCCCTGCTCAGCTCCGGCTTATGGTGGTGTAGGGGATTGAACCTGGGAGTTTGAAGTCTCAAAGTCATGAGAAACAGCATGAGAATCTGTTTGCATAACCATTATGCTATCTACCCCTACCCCCACAAGTGGTGTTCTTTATCACCACAACTTCCCAAGGGAGAGGCTGACAAAACCTTATTCTGCAGCAGCAAATCTAGTCTCAAAGCCACCATCCCTTTTCATATTTCTTTTGACTCCATAGAAAGCTTTCTAAATGTATATCCCTGGCAACAAGGCTGCACAGTTTTTTCTTCTTTAATGCTGGGTTCACTTCTAAAATGTCCTTTAATATTTCATTGACTCGAGTGTTTGTCATTCTCCACTATGAAGGCTCATGTCTCTTAAGCTGCTGATGCTGAGGGGCAGATTTCTCTCACAGAGAAATGAAAACAGAGCAGGGAGAACAAAGACGTAGCAGGCTCTGCACTGCCTGACAACCAGCACATTGTGCAGTCACCACCTCCATTTGTCACTAAGCAACAAGAAGCCGCCCTCTGGAGATTCTTTTCCTCAGGTGTATACTCAGAAGAGAAGAAGGAAGTGTGTTTTTTCCACTCCCTTCCTGGAATGATGCAAAATGATTTAGTGGGCTCCTGGGTAAGAAAGTATTTCCTAGTTCATCCTAGCCTCTGATCCCTGGGGTAGTGTCTGAAATTTTAATGAATCACAA